>NC_136936.1:50176771-50184271 GCF_949987615.1 Pollachius pollachius
GTTCCGCGCCGAGACGAGAACAAGCCCCACTCACCGCTCCATTCTATTCCCCACTCACCGCTCCGTTCTCCTCCCCCCTCACCGCTCTGTTCTCCTCCCCCAGCTCCGTGAGGAGTTCGATCAGGGGCTGGACGTCCCGCTGGACGAGGAGCAGAACGTCCACGAGGTGGCTGCGCTGCTCAAAGAGTTCCTCCGCGACCTTCCGCACCCGCTGCTGACCCGGGAGCTCTACGCCGCCTTCATCAACTCAATGTGTGAGCAGAACGCACTCCCCACCCATCATCATCATCTTCCTCCCCCATGCATTAGATTTGTATTTTTATCTTCGTGTGTATGCGCTGGGAAGGAGATGCTTTAATCTCATTGTACTGTGTATAGTGACAATAAAAGGCATTCATTCATTCATTCATTCATTCATTCATTCATTCCCGTGTGTTGACCTCTGACCCTAACTACTCCTTGCCCGTGGGCCTTTCTCTCTGCAGTCCTGGATAATTCACTCCCAGTCCTCCAGCTCTTGATATTCCTGCTTCCTCCCTGTAACAGTGACACACTGCAGCATCTTCTGCAATTCCTGTCCACCGTGGCGTCCCACGCCGATGACCGGCTCGCCGCCGACGGCGCCGAGGTGAGGTTCGCGCTGGTCCGCCGCTCCCGGGAAAACGATGCGATACCTCTTCTTTAACGGCGGAGCCGCTGGGATTAGGGACTGCAGCCGGTCAAGGGAGGGCGAGGACTGGGTTCCCACGGGTATAGAACCAGTTGGCCCAGTGCCTGGGGCGTGAAGGGATGATATCACGGTGGTTATTAAAGGGATTATGCTGGTGATTAGGCTTGGTTGTATCCGGGGATGGGTCAACCTAGTGATTGTTAGTGCTTGGCACTTGGTTCTATGAAAATCCTTACAGTACTGACGGCAAGATATTGTTGTTTCTCTTTCTTCTGGCAAATGTACTTATTGTAAGTCTCTTTGGATAAAAATGTCTGCTAAACGCCCTACATTTAAATGAAAATATAAATGGATCCACCATGATTAATTGTTGATTCTTCTTGATGTGTGGGACAGACCTGCAGGTCTCAAAGTGTGGAGCATTCAGGCCGCTCATAATTCTTCAGGGTTATCTGTCTGCGATTTGCTTGATAATGCTTGGCTGGCATTCAGAGAAATATAGTGAAACGTGTTTTACTATCGGCACTATGTTAAATATTCGACCGAAATGTGTGTAAGGGGATAGTTATCAATCTGTTTCTGTGATCCCAGAATGAGCGCATAGCGTTCAGATGGACGTTGAATCATGTTGTTTATGATGCTGCTCTTTTGAAGCATGCCTATCCTTTCGGTTTCTTTGCCTACCTCCTCTTAACTTTAGCAGCGAGTTGGCTGTTGTCCTAAAACCGCTCACCAAACCGTGTCCCCAACTGGAGTACCGTGAGAGTGTTTTGACCGCACGCCCTGTACTCTTGTGTATTTACATTCCTCCAGATCACAGGCAACAAGATGACCGCCCGCAATCTGGCCACCATCTTTGGCCCCAACCTGCTGCATATGCAGAAAAACTCAGACAAAGAGTTCGAGGTGCAGAGCTTGGCTCGGGCGAAAGACCGCATGGCCATCATCGCAGTGGTGCTGAGCATGATCACCAACTACCAGACCCTCTTCATGGTGAGATTTAGTGACACACTTTTATTTTTCAGTTATGTTTCCATTTTTGGTAATACTTAGTAATAATGTTGTCATAAGTAACTGATGTTCATCAAGAACAAAACATGAATCTACATGTAGATGATTCCTGTGCTCAGTCTACTCGTCTATGCAGCAGACTGAACCAACTGGTAGGCTCAAGGGGTGGAGATGTGGGTGGAGACTCCCACTTGTGATGTCACTCGAGGGTAGATCCTCACATGGCTTGTAATGGCTGATCCACATCATACCTGGTGGGAAAATGCATTTAATATTCATCTTCATCTTGTTTTTTTAGTGTTTAGTACCTCATTGACTAAAGGCTTATGAATGAATGTTTTCTTATTGATGGGTGAATAATTAACTAAAGGCTTATCTTTTACTGACTGGACGTTGTTATAAAGTGTTGCCTGTTTTCGTATTTTATCGGTTTAATCTTGAAAGTTCAAACGTTTGGAGTTGAAACTGAAAATGTTGAGCCTTAGACAAACAACAGCTCTGGAGGCTCAGCCCTCTGTTCGGAGGTAGCCAGTCTCCTGAAGGTGTCCCAGGAGGTGAGAAGGAGGGAGGGAGGGGAGAGGGAGGGAGGGAGACAAGGAGAGAGGGAGGGAGAGAGGGAGAGGGAGGGAGGGGAGAGGGAGGGAGAAGGAGGGAGGGAGAGAAGGAGAAAGGGAGGGAGGGAGGGGAAATGGAGGGAGGGAGGGAGAGAGGGAGGGAGGGGAGAAGGAGGGAGGGAGGGGAAAGGGAGGGAGGGAGGGAGGGAGGGGAAAGGGAGGGAGGGAGGGAGAGAGAGAGGGAGGGAGAGAGGCATGGAGAGAGAGAGGGAGGGAGGGAGGGAGGGAGGGAGAGAGAGGGAGGGAGGGAGGGAGGGAGGGAGAGAAGGAGAGAGGGAGGGAGGGAGGGGAAAGGGAGGGAGGGAGAGAGAGAGAGAGGGAGGGAGGGAGGGAGGGAGGGAGAGAAGGAGAGAGGGAGGGAGGGAGGGGAAAGGGAGAGAGGGAGGGAGAGAGAGAGAGAGGGAGGGAGGGAGGGAGGGAGGGAGGGAGGCCAGCCTCTAATGAAACATAAACACTATCTTCATCCCTTTTCGAGAAGGACGAATCATAGACATGGTCGCTCATAAAACTGAAGCGATGTCAACGTAAATAGCTCGTAAACCGTAGGACGTTCTTGTTGTGGTTTAGCAGCGAGCGTTCCTCCCCTGTTTATCCGCAGAGAGGTAACCGACATTAGAGTTATCGCCGTCTTCCGGTCGGCTGCCCCGGCTGCCCCGGTCAGGGCCGGTCAGGGCAGATCCATATCTTCTGGAAATTGTCTTCGATTTAAGCCAGGCTCAGTCTCTCTGGGGGGGGGGCAGGAAGCACAGCGATGAACCCCCTCTGCTGGAGCACGTTGGAAGAGGCCCGATGGATTCATGGGTATGAGAGCATAGATGAAGGGCGGGGGGAGTCACCTTAACTGGAGTCACCTCAAATCCCTCCTTTCATTTTTGCGAATCTTCTGCCCGACAACAGCCAGAGACAGGCCCACCGACCTCCACTAGACAGCCAATTAGAAAGCAGCTCGTAAACGTGGAACATGGCGTCTGCACAGCGTGCATAATACATAATACCAGACAAACTTAAAAAACGACAACAATAAAACCAACAAAACCAAATAATGAGCTAAAAAGGGTCGTTTGATGTCGTGTTCAACCTCGACTGCCCACAACATCAGCGGCCAACTGGGGCCAGCGTGGTAACGGAGCAAAATAAAAATAATTGTTTGGTCAATGAACTCGCCGACGCATCATTACGCTGCACATTTGAATTAATGGCCTATTTAATTCCAATCAAGTCAATTAATACCAAGACAATAACTCATCAAAGCGAAATATTAACTTTGATCTGAACGATTTGAATTTGTTTAAAGTTCACCGGGTTGTATCTGCTGCGTTATTCCCCACTGATCCGCCGACGTTAAGTTGAACTTAAGTCCTTAACGAAGGCCGTGAGGAGGGCGTCGCCCCACGCCCACGAGGCTCCAGCCGCTGTTGACGTTCGGTGTGCCCCCCCGGTGTTGACGTTCGGTGTGCCCCCCCGGTGTTGACGTTCGGTGTGCCCCCCCGGTGTTGACGTACGGTGTGCCCCCCCCCAGGTACCATGTGACCTGCAGAACGAGGTGCTGACCAGCATCCTGGAGACGGACTGCGACGTGGTGGAGCCCCTCCTGCGGCGCAAGGACTCCCAGTACTCGTGAGTTTGGTTCTGTCCTCCCGGCCCCCCCCCCCCCCCCCGAACCCCCTGAGGAGTCCCGGCCCCCTGGGGAGACGCAGCCCTCCAGTCCTCTGATCGCCCTGACCCCCTCCCGGCGTTCCAACAGGAGCTCCGGTCTCCTCCGGCCACCGCCGGACTCGGACTCTGACCCGGGCGAGGCGCACTGGTCCTGCGGGTCCCAGCGGGACCAGGACTCCAGCGGCGAGGTGTCCCCCTACGACAACAGCTCCCCGGTGCTGTCGGACCACCCGGTGTGCCGCGGCAGCGCGTCTCCGCCGTCGGACGCCGACCGCCGCTGCCTCACCCCAAACGCCCCCGAGGACAGCAGTTGGGCTCCGCCCCCCACAAGAGAAGGTACGCTCCCCCTTCCTCTCCTTCTGATTGGTGCATGACCGGCTCCTATTAAGGCCTGCACACCGATATTCACCCCCAGATCCAGGGGTTCAATTTCCCGATGCCTTCCTGTGCTGGAGGTGTGCACAAGTGATGACAAAACCGAGCTCCACTGACAAAGGAGAGGCCGTTCTTTCATTGAGCTCCAAAAGCGTCTTTATTCAACCTTGGAGACGGGAACGTGGTCCCCTTCTCCTGACCTCACCTTCACCGTCCTGCCTTGTTCCCTCGCAGTGCTCTCGTACACCAACGGGACCCGTTGGTGTACTTATTATGTTCTGATGTTGAGAAGCTCAAAGGAACCTGCTCTCCATCACCTCGGCCCAGGGGAACCGCTCTCGCTTCTGTTGAGCGAGGAGCCATAGTTTCCTTCTCAGGAACCAGAGCGGCTTATGATGTTATTGTTGTTGCTGTTGTTAAAAGATGCGTGAGGCTGACCTGGCCTCTGATTGGTCCTCTCCTCTCAGGTTCCCATGGCGACGTGTCTGACTGTGGGTCCGGCAGCTCTTCGGAGGTCCTCCACCGTTGCCTGGGCGACGGGCCGTGGGCGTCGGTCCGGCGGACACAGAGCGCGGTGGACGTGGCGGCCCACAGGCCACACCCCCCTCTGACGGGCCGCAGCAGCGGCGAGCGCCTCGGGCGGAGGCCGGCCGTGACGCCGGCGCATCACAGACTGCTCAGCCAATCGGGAGCCTCGAGCTCAGAGGACGTGGCGGCGACGGCGACGGACACGAGCGCCGGCCGCCGGCTGACATCTCCCCTCAAGGACTCGCTTTGGCGCTCGGGGTCACTCGGACACAGCCCAGTGTCTAGCTCCGCCCCCTCGCTGTCGACCTCTGACCTCCCCCCCAAGTCTCCGCTCAACCCCGGGGCCGGCGTTGGGGCCGGTGCGGGGCCCGTGGCCCCTGAGGGCCGAGCGGAGCGCTGGAGCGTAAGGCAGCTCTTCTGTGTGGCCAGCGCTGCTGTGGACGACCTGCCAGAGAGCCTGGTGTGACCCCGCCGCCACCCCGGGGCACTGGGAGCCACTGGGGGGACAGGGGACTCACTGGGACTCACTGGGACCCACTGGGACCCACTGGGACCCACTGGGACCCACTGGGGGGACAGGGGACTCACTGGGACCCACTGGGGGGACAGGGGACTCACTGGGACTCACTGGGACCCACTGGGACCCACTGGGACCCACTGGGACCCACTGGGAGCCACTGGGACCCACTGGGACCCACTGGGGGGACAGGGGACTTACTGGGACCCACTGGGACCCACTGGGACCCACTGGGAGCCACTGGGGGGACAGGGGACTCACTGGGACCCACTGGGAGCCACTGGGGGGACGGCGGACTCACTGGGACTCACTGGGACCCACTGGGACCCACTGGGGGGACGGCGGACTCACTGGGACTCACTGGGACCCACTGGGACCCACTGGGGGGACGGCGGACTCACTGGGACTCACTGGGACCCACTGGGAGCCGCTGGGGGGACGGCGGACTCACTGGGACTCACTGGGACCCACTGGGACCCACTGGGGGGACGGCGGACTCACTGGGACTCACTGGGACCCACTGGGACCCACTGGGGGGACGGCGGACTCACTGGGACTTACTGGGACCCACTTGGGCGACAGCGGCCTCACTGGGACCCACTGGGGGGACGGCGGACTCACTGGGACCCACTGGGGGGACTGGGAGGACAGGGGACTCACTGGGGAGAGGGGGGACTGCGATGCTACTGATTGTGTCTACGCGAGTAGAAGTCCACGTTTCTGAACGGTTTGCTGTATTCTTGTGTCACACTTTACTCTGAGTCTCTAGGAAAGGTTGTATTGTATAAAAAATGTAACATTGTGACTTTGAGCTGTTTGTGTATCGTTTCCAAAGACATCATAACGTTTGTCTGATATTGCTCTATACAACGTATTTTTTTTATTAAAAAATATAGTTTACAGTTCCGATTTATCGGGGCATCGGTCATTTGTTGTTTACGTGTTCATGCCTCGGTTGGACACATGTCGTGCCCTGACTGAGCAGTTTCCAACCGTGCTTACATCTTGATAATTGAACATCCATGGTGTGCGTCCGTGATACCCTCATTTACCTTCAAGGCCGCAGCGCATTTAAACAGACGCAGATGCAACACGTGTCTGAAGGGAAGTCTTTCTTGTTGATCGTGAGTGAGTCATCCATTACACACAACAGATGAAAAATGAGATCCGGTGGAGATAGTGGTTGGAGTGCAGCATCTTATTAGCATCACAAAGCAGAATCTCACGCGTTTCTCCCGTTCTGAGGAGGGCTTATCATCTTATTGTGCTACCGGTAATTTACACAATAAGAGAAGAAACAATGATGTTGTGCTGCGGTTAGCAAGGGGTTTAGCAAGACATTGAATAATTTGCTATAAATATGGCTTTATAAATGCAAATACAAGAATGACTACATCCGGCCCGCTGCAGACATAGTCGTGGTAATATACTGCACAGGGTTTGTGGTGGTGATGCATCAGGGAACAGTTTTACAAGCTCAAACACAAGTTTGTATTTGTTTGTGTCGTTCATCAACCTCTCCTTGGTATCACTTAGTTTAATCAGAAGCAGATGCGCCGTTTCCATGATCGTTGCTCTTTTCATTTGGCCTTCTTATGATCGGATTCAACCATGATTCACACGGTATTTATCTTTGCATTTCAATTTTTTCATGTAAAAAGTACACATACAATTAATATTTTTCAAAGCCAACGTCATAAATCTACTGACAATATTGTTCCTGGACATGCTTCCGTCTTAGTGTGTTTTTTGGGGAGTGCAGCTCAGTTTCAGTATAACTCTTCGTTTGTGAAACAAATCCGTATCTTCGATCTCCTGACATCGTGTTCCCGCTGGGAGCCCAAAGAAAACCACATCCACCCGACTGGGGCCCTCTGCGTTGAGTTAGAGTCGAGGCCTGCGCAGTTTGTTCCAGCAGCAGAACTGTTCCAACCCCGGCTCTTTGATTCATTTGTTTACTGTTCAGTTCTTCAGGAAGATTAATCTCCTTGCCTCTCCCTCCCTAGCTCCTCCAGCACAGCCAGGGCCCTCCATCTTTAATCAGGGGCCCTCAGTGAATAAACGTCACAACAACATTGTGTTTACTTTATTCCTGGGCTATTAGGTGGGACTTTAGATCTAGTCTATTA
>NC_136936.1:50191771-50201771 GCF_949987615.1 Pollachius pollachius
GTCCAGCTGTCCAGCGCCTGAACCTGCTCTACACCGGGAAGGGGGTGGGGGGGTGTCGCCGCGGTAACCGTGGGGACGCCGGTAGTACAGCACACACACGTAGGACTCACCAACCCCCTGCTGGGCCGTTCTAACCTGTGAAGGTGTGTGTTCACCGCCGCCTTTGGTCTGCGGAGACTCCGCTGTGATGACGGCGGCGGAGCCCACGGTCTTTAACCGCAGCGGTGCCTGGCTCGGGTTACGGTTGCCGCGGCAACAGCTCCTGTTTGTTTTTCGGACCCGGGTAATTGTCAGTTGACCTATAACTCGAGGAGGCAGTGGTTTTTTGGTTGCGGGGTCGTTTTCTCAAGAATATCATGTTCTTTTGTTGAGCGCAGTGCTTTGAATCCTCCTCCTCATCGCGTTAAGTACACGGGGGGAGAGGGTCTCTTATTGAGGAGCTATTTCTGTTTGGTGTGTGGATTGGATTGGCCGTTAAGTATGTATTGGCTGCTCAAGCGGATCAATCTGGAGTCATACTACACTGAACTGCTGCACTGCTGTCAGTAGTACATTAGGCTACAGTAGACTACACTACATTAGACTACACTACAGTAGACTACACTACAGTAGACTGTACTACAGTATACCTCACTACAGTAGACTACACTACAGTAGACTAAATTCCAGTAGACTACACTACAGTAGACTACACTACAGTAGACTCAACTACAGTAGACTACAGTAGACTAAACTACAATAGACTACAATAGACTGCACAACAGTAGACCTTACTGCAGTACTACACTACACTACAGTCAGTTAACTATTCTGTATTACACAACACTACACTGCGTTCACAGACACACACACACACACACACACACACACACACACACACACAAACACAATGCATGAACATGTTTAATGAAGCCAGCCGCACAAAGAATGCAGTGTTGTTTATCTGAGGCGGTAGTAATGGAGTCTGAGTCGTCCAGTAACGGTGAACCTAAAACTAAACTGGTTGCAATATGAAAATAGATATTAGAAGTAGTTAAAGCAGCACTAAAGGTCATCCGCTATGCTTTATGGACTGCAGTGCCTGGCGAATAATCGGCAGTATTTCTACTGAACGAGGTTTTCCATCCCGTGTGTTTCTGAGTGAAAGCCTATCATTTAGGGAGAGCTTCATTACGCTCCTCTACTCCCGATGTTTTGCTAGGAGATGAAGCAAAGCTAAGTTATTCTATGCAAGGACCAAAAAATGCGTTGTTCTGCCAACTGTGAAAGTTGTACCCGCTCAGCTTTGGTTTCAACTTCCCTTCCTTTCCCGCTGGTATCCCAGCTCCCGACACCCCTCCGCCTGAAAGTCTTGGAAGTATTTCTCCTTGGCGTTCGGGCTTTTTATTCCTCAGCTTTTGAATTCCCCTTTTAGCATTCCTGCTTTTTATCATATCCTAAGAGAAGCGACGGTGCTTCTTAGAAATGTGTTCCGTCTCTTCCAAGGACGGTCTGCTAGTCGGGAACAGGATGAGACAAAACGGCTTTGAACGCTGTGGAGTGCGGCATGGCGTCCTGCCCGGTCACCTACAGCCCGAGGTCCGAGCCTCTTCTTCTGTCTCTGGGTTAGCACCTCCAGGGGCCTGCTGCCGCCCCCACCGACAGCTGCATCTGCTCCAGGCTCCAGGCCTGCCTACCGGGCCTCAAAGGACGGCAGAAAGAGAAGGTTGATTCTCGTTGTTGGAGCCAGGAGCTGTGAGGAGAAAAGAAATCCTCTGTGTGTGTCGGAGTGTTTGACCGTGTGTGTGTAGGGGATTGTGAGTGTGTGAGTGTTTGTGTGTGTGTATGTGAAGAGGTGTTTGTTTGTGTAGGTGTATGTGTGTGTGTGTGTGTGTGTGTGTGTGTGTGTGTTTATGTGTTTGAGTGTGTGCTTGAGAGTGTGTGTGTGTGTGTGCGTGTGTGTGTCTGTGTAGGTGATTGTGAGTGTGTGTGTGTGTGTGTGTGTCCGTATCCATGTGTGTGTGTGTGTGAGAGACTGAGATCCCGTAGGAGTGAAGCAGAGCAGCAGAATGAGCCAGTGAGTAAGAGAGAGCGAGGGGAGGACAGAGAACAAGGAACACATGATTCACCCGTTGAATATTCTTCTCCTGTGGTGAATCCACTCTCGCTGCTTGTAGCCTCCTTGGAGGGAACGACAGGGCGTTAATGCGGCCGTCTCTAATCTAATACACATCCTGGACGGGCCCGACCGGCGGCCCACCATGAGGAATGCGTCCCAGAATGCAAGGCGTGACATGGAGATGGAATGAGAGCAGGAGGATTGCGCAGGGCTGCGCCGCTCCACAACAATAAGCCCTCAGAACGTCTCATTCGTCTGGCGTGGCCCGGAACCTGTATGGATGGCTGTGTTGCTGGGAAGCCAATTGGCAGACCTGAGATATTTCATAGGGTCACTACCTTCCTGTTTCCTTAGCCACGCCCTCCTAGGAGAGGAACGAGGGCTGCTCGTTGGGTATCAGACCCGGGGTCAGTGTGTGGAGATCTTATCCCAAACTAACGGTCCAGGGAAGCGTTTGGAAGAGAGTAAAGTTAGACCAGAACCAGCAGAGCTCTAGCTCAGTGGAGACCGTCTGCTCGCAGTCGGCAGGGCGGGGGACATGTGGGGGGGGTGTGGCGGTGATAACTGGAGGGTCAGGGGAGATGAAAGCATCTGGCCCCCGGCCCCGGGCTGCGTCAGCCTCCCTGGACATCGGCGCACCCCAGCGCCCCGGCAGATGTTTAGAGACGACCCACCCCCACAGCCAGCCCTATGGTTTATTCCATATTTACGGGAGAGAGTCAATGTTTATGACTGTAGGGGAGAGCGATGAAACAGGAGTAAGGGTGTGTACTCCTGCATCTCTGGGACCGCTACACGGAGGGTTTGATTTAAATGTGTGTTGTATTGTGTGTGTGTCTGTTCATGAGTGCGTGGAGGAATTTGTTGGTGTGTTTGTGTCTGTCTGTGTTTGTTTATGAGTGCGTGTGTGCAGGCATGCATTTGTGTGTGTGTGTGTGTTTGTTCATGAGTGCGTGCATGCCTTCATGTGTGTGTGCGTGCAAGTGACGTGTGCGTGTGAGTGTGTGTTTGATCATGAGTGAATGCATGTGTGTGTGTGTGTGTGTGTGTGTGTGTGTGTGTGTGTGTGTGGGTGTGTGTCTGCTGGCGAGTGCGTGCGTGCATGTGTGTGTGTTTAATGAGTAGTGGGCCGGTGGAGTGAGCTAGACGGCGTAGATTGACTGAGCGATTCAGGATGGAAAGCTTCTCGGCCGACACTTAATTGAAACTAAAGAAAAGTCTTAATTTGTCAGAGGCAGCCGCTTGATGAAGACATAAAACGAGTTCTGAGGGAACCGTGAATCCCTCGGAAGCTGGAAGCAATTACAGGCTCCTGTGAGCAGTGAAGAATGTGGCTGACTCCGCCGCAGTCTCTCAACGGAGGGAGACTGGGTTTTTTTTTCAGGACAGAAAAGAATAAAAGCCAAGAAGACATTCAGGCTTTGGGCTGCGGCGAACAGCAAACATAAAGCATGACCTTATTTTCGTTCGAAAACTCCTCCTCGCCGCGCTGACGGGTTCAGACCAGAGGAAAAGTGAGACGTTACGGGGTGTCGTTGTGTTGAAGCGACCGCAGCGCTCAGCCGTTCGTCTCTCTTCTCTCGTTAGTCTAGCGCCCTGATCCCCGGCTGTCTGACTTTATTTTGGGCGTTTTATTGATTTTAAATGCTCAGGATTATCCTTGTTTGCGTGACTCATTTAGAACCTGCGTGTGTCGGACTGCGGGCCATTCCCGCCTGCACATTCCTGCCCGAGCGTTTCTGTTAAGTCATCTTGGAAGTCACCTTCCCACGGGAAAACCCAAATCCATGGTAACCCAATCCAGGAACGTTCTCTATAGACTCATAGTATTTAGCATTCTTATCATTTCAATATCCGCACAATTAAGAAATAGAGGCGGAAATTAGCCTAGTAAATCGTTGTTTTCCTTTCCCTCGCATTAATAAAACGAGTGGGCCCGGCCACAAACACAGCCTGGCTGGCAACCACGGATCTAATTAAGCTCCAGTGTTCTCCGGTGGGGGACTGGATTCCAGGTCAGCGCCTGCCACAGCCCAATATGTTATGGCAGCTAATTATAAAGCAATACATCTTAATAAACACAGCCCACGGCGGAGCAGGAGCTACACTGTTTGATGTGCTCATAACCTGCTCACCTGCTCCAAAATAATAATGGAGTATGAGTGTTATAATTAGTAGTAGAGGGGGTTGAAGCCGTAGCAGTGGTTGTGTTGTAGTCGTAGTAGTAGTAGTAGTAGTAGTAGTAGTAGTAGTAGTAGTAGTAGTAGTGGGTAAGTCGTAGTTACAGTACCATTGTTGTTGTTGTTGTTGTCTGTGTGTTAGCATCATAATCATATTACGGAGAAACATAGACAGCCTGCTGGTAACACGGCCCCCCTATCAGACCTCGTGTTCCTGCTCACGGCCCTGGGAGGTCCGGGCCCCGCGGGGGGTCCGCTGGGGTCTGGCAGGTCCGGGTCGGGTGGACGGTCTTTGAAGTGCCCCCCTCCAGGATGGGATTACTGTTGGGTTAACGCGGCAAAGCAATTAAAATGTTGAACCTTCGCCATGGTAACAGGCGTGGCCGATGCTAGCGCTGACACGCTGCCAACAACAGAACCGTCGTACTTGTTTACGGAACCAAACAACGACGAAGATCTATCGTTTACACCTAAGGATCCGAGTACTCCTATATATATATAGATGATATTGACCAAACCCCAAATCCATGAGGCTCTGCATCCTCATCCTCTCTACCAAGAGTCCTGCCGGGCCAGGGTAGCGTTCACGTGAGCGAACAGCCTCCTCAGGGCTGTATAGTAAACAGGCGGACAGACAGGGGGGCCAGGCCGGGCCCCATCTGTTCCCAGCCTGGTTACCGAGACATACACTCATCACTGTGGTCCCCAGGGCCCACCCCCCCCTTCTCTTGCTCTCTCTCCACTGACTCCTTTGTCTCTCAGTTTGCCAAAGCTTTGTCTTATGGATGGAGAGGGGAGGCAAGTCAGAGGGGGGGGACAAGGACCCAGCCCAGGGAGGGAGGGAGGGAGAGAGAGGGGGGGGGGGGGGGGGCGAGGGAGAGAGAGGGAGGGAGAGAGAGAGAGAAAGAGAAAGAGAGAAGGAGCGGGAGAGAGAGAGAAAGAGGGAGAGACAGAGGGAGGGAGAAAGAGAAAGAGAGAAGAGGGGGAGGGAGAGAGAGACAGAGAGAGAGAAGGAGAGAGAGAGAGAGAGAAAAGGGGGGGGGGGAGAAGAGTGGGGGAGGGAGAGTGGGGGACTGAGAGTGGGGGCTGGGGGCTGCAGGCTTACGAGCAACATAGTCCCCCGTCTTTAATGGAGGCAGCATCCATGAAATGGCCCAGTGGAAGTGACGCTTCCTGGGCACGTTACCCACGCTCGCACGGGCAAGGGGCTGGGCCGCCGAGGGGCTGGGCCGCCGAGGGGCTGGGGCCACGCGCTGAGGGCTAGGGTGGCCACTGGGTGGGAAGGGGCGGGGACAACCTGGGATTGAGCAGTAATGAGGAGGAGGGAGGAGGGAGGACAGAGACTAAGCTAGCGTGCAGTGTGTTTTGTTTGGACGCCCATGTGCCGGTGGTTGCGCTGGGAGAGATGACAATAGGAGCAGTGTGTTATTATCTTCATCACAGAGGGCTACCTTGGAAACGCCACAACACGTGAGTCATTTCAGAGTGCTATGTTGGAGTTCAGTGTTGTGCAACATCAATATTATCATATTTGCTTTGCTGAGGGCTGTTTTGTTATGAATACAATGGTGGAGTTATTAAGGCAATCAAAAAAGTTATTAAAGTTATTGTTGGTCGTACAATGAATCGTTTAGTTGTGTGTTGGGCTGTTGTAAACACTGCATTTGTCCGAGAATATTACTAACTTGCAGTCTACACTTGCTTGCTGTGTCCTTAAAATAGGTATGAAACACCTCTTGTGGTTCGTAGAAACACCTTCATCTCACTCACTCTTGCAGCTAAAGATGTGAGGGTTGTATTTATCACAGTATTGACTCCATCCCTTATCTCTCCTCACACTCACCTCCACTGACCTCCCAAGTTCAGATTGATTCAGTCTGCCTCAGCCGAACCTCTGGGGAAGCCTCTGGTAGCCCATAGTTTGAATAACACTGAATGAATAATTGATCTTTTTGAGTTAGCTCTCTATAGTCAAATATGTGTTGTTGTTTTCTGACGCAGGAGTAAATGCAAAATTCCAAAAGAGATTTTCATAGATATTCATGTGTTTTTTTCAAAGGGGTCTGTTCAAAGCGTGAACTACTAAAGTTAACACATCGATTTAATGCTAAATACAATATCATTCCATGTAGTTTTATCATGTCAGCTGGCTAGCTGCTAGCTAGCGCCCTGCAGGCTACATGGCATGCAGCCGTCACCCACAGCCAATCTGCCAGTGTGGCACTGATCCCATCGGACAACGTACATTGCGTCCATCAAGAGATCAAAGCCGCTGTGCTGAAGGTCATGTTTCTACACATTTTATGCAGGCTCTGATTCTTTATTTTAAGCCATTGTGTGTCTCTCACAAAGTAGAGCGAGTGGTCCAGGAGTCTCGGACCGGATCGGGTCGGGTTTCTAGTGGTTGAGGTACAGGCTCTCGTTAGATAAAGACCAGGCGTGTTAAGATCCAGAGAGGGTGTAGCTGCTTGGGCCTGACCTCGCCGCTGGTGGTCACAGCTGTCTGCTGATGTAAATGACAGTCACCACAAAGAACGTCCCATCCGCAGTCCACGAGGCCTGAAGCGGCCTCTGAATCGTCCATCAAATGGACTTCAGTATCGCACCGCGCTTTTGACGCTATTTCAATTGAATTTCAAAATCAATTGAAAGGGTCCATTGTCATTGTGCTGCCTGGTGGTGTGACAGCAATAACAGCCCAGCAGCCCTGGAGCAAGCCAGGATGTTATGTAGGTCTGAACTCACAAGGAGGTACTGCTGGGGAACAGTGAGGCTGGCAGAATGTGGCGTCATAGGCATTGTGTGTGTGTGCGTTTGTTTGTGTGTGTGTGTGTTTGTGCATGCTAGTATGTGTGTGTGTGTGTGTGTGTGTGTGTGTGTGTGTGTGTGTGTGTGTGTGTGTGTGTGTGTGTGCATGTGTCTCTACCTGCATGTGTATGTGTCCAGCTCTTTTTCTACATGTGTGTGTGTGTATATATGCGTTTGTGTTTGCAAGTGTGTGTGTGCATATGTCATATGTCTGCATGTGTGTGTTAGTAAGTGTGTGTGTGTGTGTGTGTGTGTGTGTGTGGTTGTGTGTGTGTCCCCATCTCTTTGTCTGCCTGTGTGTGTGAGTATGTGTGTTTCTGCATGTGTGTATGTGTGTTTCTGCGTGTGTGTCTGTGTGTGTGTGTGTGTGTGTGTGTGTGTGTGTGTGTTTGTGTGTGTTCATTTGTGCGAATCTCCCGTTCTGCCACACACATATCAAAGTTTGCTGCTGTGTGCGGTGCTCCAGTGCAAACGTGTGTGGAATTAAAACGCTGCCAATGAAAGCGCCGTGGGTGCCACGAGATTGTCTAATTCTTTCCCCTTCCCTCCGTTATGTTCCAGTGGCTGGGCCAACGCACTCCTCGCTGTGCCCGGGTCACTGTGAACGCTCTGCCCTCTCTCAGACCCGGGACTGGGTTGGTAGCCGTGTGTCTTTTCTTAACAAATTGCCTGAGTGACTCTGAGGGCTCCGTGGGGGGGGGGGGGGGGGGGCAGCAGAGTGACAGCAGCATGGGTGCCTGACAGAGAGGCCGGGCTGGCTGTGAGGAGACCGCTGAAGGACGGGCCGCCTGAAAAGATTAGAGCGGCGTTTTGCTCCGGTGCCAAGATGCACCGCGGTGCTCCTGCCCACTGCCATGGCAACGCCAGCGTTCTCCCCCACCTCTCCCTCCTCGTCCTCTCTCTCCCTCACCCTCAACCGTTCGAGTCCCCGCACTGTACCGCTCCGGAAGAATCCCAGGTTACATCACACGGAGGGGCCGCGTCCGAGCCGGCGCGACGGGGAGCGAAGCGCCGACGCCCACTTCCTATAGCCCTGTACGCCGCAGAGCGACGGAGACAATGCGAGCCGCGCTCTGAATGGGTTTCTGCCGTGTCAAGGGTAATCACTCAACCTTTCTCATGGCTTCATCTTCCCCTGGATGTCATTCATCCCATGGCAGCACAGAGGCCTATTCTTCCACGGTCGAGGGAGCTCAGCTGAGCCCCGTCCAGAGAGCCATCACGTCCCACACTCACATTCGCTATGCAGGGCACCTCTGCTCCCTAATGACCAATCAGGGGTGTTTCCCTGGCAGCTAAACAACTCCCCCGATCCCCCCCCCCCCCGACACACACACAATGACACACAGAGATGCACACACGCACGCCCACCCAGATGCACACAACCACGCACGCACACATACACAGACGCATGCACGTCCACACAGCCACACACACGGCCACGCAAACACGTACACACACGAACATACACACAAACACACACAGACACACACACACACACACACACACTTAAACATGAACACCCACACAGACACACGCACACACACATACATTTGCATACACAGAACCTCATCAGCAGGTCTGATTGACAGTCCTCCATAATAAAGGGGGAGGTGATGGGGGGAGGGGGGGGGGTGGTTGTTGTTTACCTCCCAGTCTCTCGTGGGACCTAACTAACGATCGCTCAGCCAAGGGGGCGACACAAAGAGAAGAGGAGAGAGGAGAAGAGAGAGGAGAGAGCAGAGGAGAGGAGAGGAGAGGAGAGGAGAGGAGAGGAGAGGAGAGGAGAGGAGGGGAGAGGAGGGGAGGGGAGGGGAGGGAGGGGAGGAGGGGAGGGGAGGAGAGGGAGGGGAGGAGGGGAGGGGAGGGTAGGGAGGGGAGGAGGGGAGAGGAGAGGAGAGGAGAGGAGAGGAGAGAGGAGGAGAGGAGAGGAGAGGAGAAGAGAGGAGGGGAGGGGAGGGGAGGAGGGGAGGGGAGAGGAGAGGAGATGAGAGGAGGAGAGGAGGGGAGAGGAGAGGAGAGGAGAGGAGAGGAGAGGAGAGGAGAGAGGCGGAGAGGAGGAGAGGAGGAGGGGAGGGGAGAGGAGAGGAGAGGTCCCTTGCTGCCAGGCCAGCCGAGTCCCAGCCTCCTTAGAGGACCGGGATTAGAGGAGGAACGGCTGTGTGAGGAGAATTCGTGAGATAAGATGGGTGAGACCCAAGAAGTGACAGCCACCCCCCACACCCATCCCCTCCCCTCCGCTCCCACACCCTCCAGAGGAGGAAGTGGAGGGGGTAGAGAGCGAGAGAGAGTGAGAGAGTGGAAAGGCTTTTGCTCATTGCTTGTGTTGTGTTTATTGCAAACTGCCTTCCTGGGACGGTGCGGGGCTGCGCTCACACGCCTCCACAGACGACAGAGCACCGGCCGGCTGGTGCCCAGGCACACTGCGTGGTAAGCAGAAGGCACCGTGGGTCTCAGCTCTGAGCCCTGGGGGGTGGCTAGGGTTAGCTGTAGCAAGGTAGCGTGTCTTTACGTTGAGCTCAACCAAGCTGAACTTGGGCCGTGCAGGTAGATCCTCACTTAACCCCGGAGGTTCCTGCGTGTCAAGGGTTCCAACCGTTACAATTGGGTTTACACTTAGGTTAACACCTAAGTGTAGGTTCCTGCCTTTACACTTGGGTGTAAACTTAGGTTTACACCCAAGTGTAAACCTGAGTACATTTGGGTCATTGTACCATTCTGCTTTAGTCCAAATATTTTAAATTTAGTTAAAGTAGCATTGTTTCAAGATCTATGTTTAGATCCTCTATAAATGTTTATTTCAAGATTCTTAAGTGATGGTAACTTGGGTTTATAAGAGTGTGTTCAAAGAGAGGGATGCTTTCATTCCTCATTCGTGGTGTTAGTTTATAGGAACTGAATATCTGCCAAAGAG
>NC_136936.1:50206771-50287080 GCF_949987615.1 Pollachius pollachius
CTCTCTCTCTCTCTCTCTCACGACCACAAATAAGGATTCAAGGCTGCTGTGACCTATGAGATAGCGCGAGTGTTGTTTTCGCACCTCTCTTTTACTCATTATCGTACCGACGTTAACGATGTAGAATTCGTTGGAATATTAACATGTGGTAACAGAAGTAGACCTAACTGTAGGATACAAAACGTTCAGTTAGGACCAAGGACTCTTAACTACCTACAAAATGCAGACCCAAAAATGCTATCACAGGCTTACAGTTGATATATATCGATATTCATATTCATTTTCATATTCAATATTTCACACCGAGATCCCAGCCATAATGAGAGCGGGAAAAGGTCCATATGGGTGTCCACTATAGCTCTGCTGGAATGTGGGTACGAGGATGATGATGAAGGAGGTGTGTGGGGGGGGGGGGGGGGGGGGGGGGGGGGGGGGGGGTCTGTCTGTTCACCCCCTGACATCAACAGACACTGCTTCTGAGAGAAGGGTATCACACTCTGCTGGGGGCCCCTTTCAGTAGAGCGGGGACCCCCAACTGCGCTGGTGCGGCCCTGTCCACTGTCTGCTGCTCCCCACCACTCGGCTTTGTTTGAACCCTGCGTGTGTTTTAATATCTAACAGTACGGAGCTGTCACTCAGAGAGCATGATCCGTTCATTCATTCAGAGAGGGGGGGGGGGGAGAGTGTGAAAGAAGGCAGAGAGACTCAGAGAGAAATAGAGAGAGAGAGAGAGAGAGAGAGAGCGAGAGAGAGGGAAAGAGGAAGGGAGAGAGAGGGACAACGATAGAGGGGGAGAAGACGGAGAAGAGAGAGAGAGGAGCGAAAAAAGTGTGAAAAAAGACTCAGAGAGTGAGAGAAGAGAAGAGAGAGAGAGAGAGGTAGAGTGATAGAAGGGGAGAAAGAGGGAGGGAGAGAGAGAGAGAGAAAGAGAGAGAGACCACGATAGAGGGACGATAGGGAAGGGGAGAGTGAATGAGAGAGCGAGCTCTCTAGTGAATGACAGGAGGAATCAAACGGGCACAGTAGGCGTGGGCCTGGGAGGCAGATGGTGTCTCTGAGCTCCAGCGGCGGGCGGAGGTCTTAGCGATGACGCATGATCCCTATTGTACTGGGATCCTCATTGGCACACAGCCCTGCCAATCAAACGGTGCCTGGTGTGTCGCCGGGGGCGACCGTGTTTCGTTTCATGCGTCCATGTATGAACGGACGTGAATGTAACAGAGTCCAATGCAAAGGGGGGGGGGTTCTTCAGTTTCACACCCGACCACGGGCGGGGGTCTCTGAGAGGCGGCCCTCATGCTACCGACGTGAGCCAGCGGACGGGCTGGAACCCATTGTGGTCGCAGCCCGCGTTCCTCCAGGTCAGCTTGTTTACAGCGCCTGGAGGCAGCAGCCAGAGATGCTTTCTCTCTCTCACTCTCACTCTCTCTCTCTCTCTCTCTCTCTCTCTCTCTCTCTCCCCGTGTTACATTATATTCGGACTGACTGTCATCTGGTCTGCAGTCTTCTGCTCTTTTGTGTCCAGCTTGTCTTCTTCTTTCTCTTTATCTAGTGGAGGCCAGTTCCTTTTGTGTAGCGCTACACAGGGCAGCTTTGTGTCCTTCAGAGAGAGAGGGGGAGGGAGGGAGGAGAGAGAGAGAGAGAGAGAGAGAGAGAGAGAGAGAGAGAGAGAGAGAGGGAAAGAGAGAGAGGGATTGGATGGACTTGTCCCACAGAAGAGGAACTGGTAACCAATCCTGATACTCAAACCGTCCATTGTTGCTGAACAGGCAGGACTGGAAGAAGTCTAACCTGTCTGTTTCAGCAGACCTCTGGAAACCTCTCTCTCTCTAGCTCTCGCTCTCCCTCTCTCTCTTTCTCTCTCTCTCTCCCTCTCTCTCTCTCTCTCTCTCTCTCTTGCTTTCCCTCTCTCTTTCTCCCTCTTTGTGTGTCTCTCTCTCTATATCTGTCTCTCTCTCTCTCTCTCTCTCTCTCGCTCTCCCTATCTGTGTGTCTCTCTCTCTTCTTTCTCATATCCTCTCTTTCTCTTCCTTTCTCTCTTTACCTCATTCTCACCCACTCTCACAATCTGTTGTTCCTCTCTCTCATCCCCCTCTCTCTCCCTCTCTCCCTCAACCCCTCCCCCTCTCTCTCTTCCAACTCCCCCTTTCTCTCTTCCAACTCTCTCACACTCTTCCCTCCCTCTTCCTCTCTCTCTCATTCCCTCTCTCTCGCTCTGTGACTCATCCCCCCTAGCTTTCTCTCTCTCAAACTCTTTCGCTCCGTCTCTCCTTCTCCCATTCCCTCTCTCACTCCCTCTGGAACACACACACTCTTTCCCCTCTCTCTCCCTCTCTCTCCCTCTTTCTCCTCGTCAACTTCTAAGCTCCGGCCAACTCTCTGACCGAAGGTGGAGCTGGCTTTCCTGGAATTGTCGGCGTAGCTTTTCCTGTTGTGTTGGCGCTTTGGTCTCTGCTCAATCTCTGGGTTAATGACAGCTCTGCGGACGGGGGATTACTGAGATCTGAAGCCCGCCAGCCATCTGGGTCGCTCTGCCACTGCCGCGTTCTGACGTCCCCCCACACACACACACACACCCACCCCCCGCTGCCCTTTGCTTTTGTTTACTGCCACTCGACGGCGTGGTGGACATGCAGCTGTGATCCGGGTCAGACGTCCTAGCGTCACTGTGCGCTACGTCCTTCTCCAGCACCACCGCCGAGATGTCTGAGGAGTGGAGAGCGGGGCGGGATCCATCGGTGGGTAACGTAGACGAAGGAGCACACCGGGGCAGCGGTCCCGGGCGTGGGCTGGGTTCTGCAGGTCTGCAGAGCCGCTGGGTGCATGGCTGAGTGCCATCGCGCTTCGTTTACACTCCTCTGGTTGTTTCTTCAGGGCTTCGCCAACAGTGGAGGATGACATCAGAGCACGGGATTAAGTTGCTTTGTCCTGTGAGGAGATTGTGTTTCTGACACGGAAGCCCCGTTTTGAGTTTGTTTCTGTGAATGCTTGTAGGAACTGTTGCGTCGCCCTGCTTGAGTGACTGCTAGCTGGTAGTGAGAGGCTCTGTGGTGGGTGCGTTCGTGTTCTGCAACATGGGAATGTTTCCATTCATTCATGTGTTTCAAGAGAACAATTACTTTGCTTAAAACGTTACACGGTTCAAACGAACGAGACAGGCTTTGCACAGGGTGCACACACACATGCACATCCACTCATATTAATACATGTTTGTTTATTATTATAGAATTATATTAATCCACTTGATTCACTAGATGCTCAGCGATCAGGTTTCTGTGGAACTAAACCAGTACTAAATCAAAGTTGTCAGTAGTAGTTCTTGTGTCTCGTACACAGTTCATACTGGGGACTGGTGTTGTAACAAGACCAAGTGGTGTGGGTGAGTAGAGTTACCAGCGTGCAGACACCTGGTCGCCCACCGGGCCGGCCCAGACAGAACAAACAAAGACTCACAGATGCATCATTACATACTGGGACCAGACACAACAAGGCCGACAATCAACCCTTGTCTGGTTCACCACAGGAGGGGGGGGCTGCCAAAATAACTCTTCTTCCTGCTGACTCACATAAAGGAGAACCCAGCTGTGGCAGGCTCCGGGGTCGTCACTGGCCCCTGGTCGTCACTGGCCCCTGGCTCATCACTGGGTCTAGCTGGCCCCAGGGTCGTCACTGGCCCCTGGTCGTCACTGGCCCCTGGCTCATCACTGGGTCTAGCTGGCCCCAGGGTCGTCACTGGCCCCTGGTCGTCACTGGCCCCTGGCTCATCACTGGGTCACCACTGGCCCCTGAGTCATCACTGTTTCTTCCTCCCACCATTAACACCCCACCTGCTTGTGTCCCGGAGAGAGTTCCAGATTAATCAGCGTTGGCCGCGTCCCACAACACCCAGCACAAAGAGGGGAGGTCAGAGGTCATGTTGGCTGGAGGTGGGGGGGTACAGTATGTGTCGGCCGGGGCTTGTGGGAACACAAAGGCCTCCTGTCCAGGAGAGTGAGGACCCCCGACCGTGTGTAGGCAGGCAGGGTGAGGGGGAGGTTCTGCTTCAGTGACCTGCCAGTCTCCGGCACCTCATCCTCTGGCCCAGGTCAGACTGGAGAGCTGCTGGACTGACTCTGTCGCTCCGTGTGTGTCTGGGGTTTAGTCTGGTGGTCTCGTTTTGGGGTCTAGCCTGGGGGTTTAGTCTGGGGATTGAGTCTGGGGGTGTAGTTTGGAGACTGGAGGGACAGGACTGCTGATGGGCTGACTCTGTCGCTCCGTGTGTGTCTTGGGGTTTAGTCTGGTGGTCTCGTTTTGGGGTCTAGCCTGGGGGTTTAGTCTGGGGATTGAGTCTGGGGGTCTAGTTTGGAGACTGGAGGGACAGGACTGCTGATGGGCTGACTCTGTCGCTCTGTGTGTGTCTGGGGGTTTAGTCTGGGGGTTTAGTCTGGGGGTCTATTTTGGTTCGGTTCGCTTTCTTGATCATCAAAGTAGCCGCTGCAGAATCTAGAGATGCAGACTGTTGATATTGAGTGTAATGTTTGGGGGATTGAATGCTTGTTTTTGTTGCCGTGTGGTTCTTAAATCTCCGCTGGTTTTTACTGCTGTCTGCCTTATTAAAATGTTTGGCTGTGTTTGATCTCCTGATGCATAAATGTATATCAAAGCATCCGAAAGATACATTTATGATAACACATTTGTACTCATATGTCAGCCCGCACATTGCACTCGGGCAAATATCGACCCACCCCCTGCAAATAAAAAAGGATATGCTGACAAAATATTCAGAAGTGCAAGAGGCACAAAAAGTTTTTCCCTACGAAACAAATGTTTACTTTTTCCAAAATGGCTTGTCTTTGAGATTCGTTGTGCTAACAGTGTAGGAGCATTGATACACACATTCCAACCCTGACACTGCATAGGAAACCTTGGTCTCTGCAGGGGAACACCACAGACCTTTTGAATCTGCTGCATGCGATGAATAAAGTGATCCATTCCGCCCGCAAGTTATCCAGGCTTTGTTCCAAGGCCACTTCCAGCAATTAGGTTAATTGGTACTCAGGGGTAAGTGGACGCCCCCCTGCAGCTTAAGCCACCACCCACACCTCTCCCCTCTTCCTGTCATCCTCCACAGATAGCTGATCAGCTTCCCTGGATTTCGCTGTCGTCTCCGCGTCGTTTGGCCTGAACATGGAAACCCTGGAATCGGAGCTGACCTGCCCAATCTGTCTGGAGCTGTTCGAGGACCCCCTGCTGCTGCCCTGCGCCCACAGCCTGTGCTTCAACTGCGCCCACCGCATCCTGGTGTCCCAGTGCACGCCCAGCGAGCCCATCACCTCCATCAGCGCCTTCCAGTGCCCCACCTGCCGCTATGCCATCACCCTCAGCCAGCGGGGCCTCGAGGGACTGAAGCGCAACGTGACCCTGCAGAACATCATCGACCGCTACCACAAGGCCTCCCTGAGCGGGCCCAACTCCCCCAGCGAGACGCGCCGGCAGCGCGCCGACGGCAGCTCCAGGATGAGCGGCGGCGGCGGCGGCGGCGGCGGCGACCGCGTGACGTGCCAGTTCTGCGAGCAGGAGCCGGCGCCGGACGCGGTGAAGACGTGCGTGACGTGCGAGGTGTCGTACTGCGACGAGTGCCTGAAGGCCACGCACCCCAACAAGAAGCCCTTCACGGCCCACCGGCTCATCGAGCCCCTGGCCGACGCCCACCTGCGGGGGCTGCTGTGCCTGGAGCACGAGGGCGAGAAGATCAACATGTACTGCGTGACGGACGAGCAGCTCATCTGCGCCCTGTGCAAGCTGGTGGGAAGACACCGCGACCACCAGGTGGCGGCACTGAGCGACCGCTTCGACAAGCTCAAGGTGAGGGAAGCAGGTGGGGGGGGGGGGGGGGGGGGGTTAAGGTAAGGGACGCCCGCTTGGTGAGGGGGGGTTAAGGTTAAGTGGAGACACCCGCTGGGTCGGGGGAGGGTTAAGGCTAGGGTGAGGGAGGCAGGTGGGGGGGGTGTTAAGGTTAAGGTAAGGGATGACCAATGGGTGGGGAGGGTTAAGGTTAAGGTAAGGGATGCCCAGTGGGTGGGGGAGGGTTAAGGTTAAGGTTAAGGTGAGACAAGACCGGTGTGGGGGGCGTAAAGGTTAAGGCTAAGGTAAGAGAGGCCAGTGGGGGGGTTTAGTTTAAGGTTAAGGTTAAGGTTAGGGTGTTCTGGGCCGTCGGGGTTAGATTTACTCTCGGTGGACGAGGGTTACCGATTCTGCGTTTGTTTATAATGTATGCGTGCGCCGTATGTATTTTTTATGACTTTTGAGAGCGGATAACGATTGTGTGCTCACAGCGTGATTAATGTTTTAATGTTTTCTTTTCATCGCCTCTATTATTTATATTTCGCTCTCGGTGTTGCAAAGTTTGAATCAAGTGCAACGATTACGCTTCCTAATTACCCCATAAAAACATCTCGTTAACAGTAGTTTGACTTTAAAAGGTCAGTAATAGAATCAAAGCTTAATAAAGTAACGTGTTGATAATGCAGTCGCTAAAGTTACTGCAGAAACATCCGGAGTAGGAAAGCACATCAAGCTCAGGATCAAATGACTTTGGGCCAGTTAAGAACTGGCCCAATAAAAACACACTTTCAGGGCAAGCAGGTTAAGTCGGCCGGCAGACACAGGAACCCACAGAAATGCACCCTGGGCTAGGAGCTGGAACATATGAATCAGGCAGCCATGCGTTCTTCCATGCAAACAGTGGATGAAGTGTTAAAGCTGAGGTCTGTGGATCCGTGGGGCTGCTAGGTTTCGCCAACAAACGCCATTCTACTCCATCGTTCGCTGGGGGAAAACCTCCCGGGACCATTTAATGGTCTGTTACGAGCAAGGCAGCCATGCGTCCCGTATTGTTCCAGCCATTCACGTGGAAATATGCCTTCACAGCTTTAACAGATTTAGCCCGATCGCAGCGAGCAGCGCTGAGTCGGGAACATTCTTCAGATTGTGTTCTTTTCTGTTGGGTTTGGGAGTATAAAACCTCTGACGGAGGAGGACAGAATTAACTGCAGCGGTTACCCCGCCACACATTCTAGAATACATACCCAGAAAAAACCCTGCATAATGTTAAGAGCATGCTCCTCACATCCTATCAGGCCTTCGCTCCAACCAGTGGCATATAATGTAATGTATAATTCTTATGTCTCCAAATATGGGCACTTCCTGTTCTGGAATCTCCGGCGGGAATGGCTCAGAGCTCGGTCCCATGGCTGCACTAATATTAGAAGCAGATGATGATGATGATGAAGATGATGATGATGATGATGATGATGATGATGATGATGAACATGATGATGATGATCTAGGTCAGGGCGGCCATGCAGCCGCTAACGCCCGTGACCTCCTGTTCCTCCGTCTGCCGTGGGGGCCAGAGACCCCCGGAAAGGGGGGGATCTCAGGGCAGCGGGGAGTTGGAGGGGTCTCAGGGTGAAGGGCCTGCTTTCTGCACGTGATGGCTGTTATTGTAGCCGTTTATCACACGTGAATATGGGGGGGGGGGGCGTTTAGTTAATTCGTGCCAGGTTGGGATAATGCACATCTTTCTTGCGGATTGTTTATGCTCTCTGTCGCACCACAAAGACTTGACAGCTGTGACCTCTTTCAAACAAACAGGGCTGGCCTCTGTTCCCTTCTTGTATATCTCTGGTTAAGGCATGTGCGTGTGTGTGTGTGTGCGTGCGTGCGTGCGTGTGTGTGTGTGTGTGTGTGTGTGTGTGTGTGTGTGCGTGCGTGCGTGCGTGTGTGTGTGCATGTGTGTCTGTGTGTGTGTGTGTGTCTCTGTGTGTGTGTATGTGTGTGCATGTGATTAGTCTAGTCATCAGGTAATGTATTAGTATGAGTATGCATTATATAGTATACAATGACATAATAAAATATTTTATCGCGTGATAAAGAATTTTAACTCATCAGTGATAGTCTTTGGGGGTGCATTTGGTCATGTGTGTGTGCAAAGATATGAGGAATAACGTTTTTGTATTCTCAAAAAATTAAGAAAACAATATAAAAATAACGAAAACGGCAATAAACCGTTAATACTAATCGAGTTCTACTAGTAGCGTATAAAAACGCAGACATATACAAAAAAGATAATTGACTATCTCCACTCTCAATAATGAATGAATAAATAATGTCCAAATCAAAGATCTGCATTTGACTGTGTGGTTGTGCGGTGCACACCTCCGCCTGCACTCCAGACCGGCCATCAATTATTCAAATGGGAGGTCAGACCCCCGAACAAGTCAACAGCGTTCCCAGTGTCCCCTGCCAAACTCAAATAGCCTCTTCCTGCCCTCGCCCTCTCCTCAGTATAAATAAATGATTCTCGTGAAAGCCCAAAGCTAAAAGTTCAGTGCTGTACCCCTGCCCGGAGACAGCAGTCCTCTGCGATCCACGTCGGGTGGGGCTGTGTGTATCAGGGCTCTCTCTCTGCCTGCACCACCGATGTCACAGACCCACCGATTTGGCCGGAGAGAAAAAGTCAAACGATGCGGCGGAAATTTGGGTCTTGCAAAAAAACATTTATGGTGGAAACTGTTTGTTTTGGTGGTGGGAAACTTTAAGTGCCTCTTGCACTTTATAGATTATTTTGTTATTATGTTCTTCTTTATCTTCAGCTGGGGGAGAAATAAATATTTACCGGAGTGCGATGTGCAGACAGAAAACCTAGACATGTCGCACGTTCATTTGAATACAAATTGTTTTCCAAAGCCGGAGCATTTCGATCCGAGTTATTGGGGGATGATAAACACAGACGATGTTTACTCTCCCAAATCACTGACAGATGCCGCAGTATCTGACTGTAAGCCCGCTGAGCTGGGGGGAGGGGGGGGGGGGGGTGGTTAGGCCCAACAGGTGGGGACGGGGGAGGGGGGAGGGGTTCGAAGGTTAATCACGGCATATCCGTGTCCCTGCGATACGTTACGCCGTTCCACTGAATGCAGATTGAGCCGCGGGTGTCCTATCTCCACCGATGTGTGCACGCTGAGATGATTCCGGTGATTCGCTCGCTCACTGGAACGCTGCCTCTCTGCTTGTGTTTGTTTCCACAGCACGCCCTGGACTCTAACCTCAGCCATCTGATCAAGAGGACTAACGACCTGGAGACCTTAATGGGGAAGCTGATCCAGACCTGTCAGCATGTGGAGGTATCAAGGCCTGGCTCGGACTCCTCTTTGCAATCGCTTCCTGGAGGCGGACCTATTCCTTCATGGGCTGCTAGACATTAAAGACATTCCTTTAGGAGATTGTCATCGCTCTTGGATGTTGAATGCCCTGGCTGCAGGATCGTATTCTGCCAACGCATGGCATTTCGATTTCATCAAGTTGGTTCCCTTCAGCTGTTTTATTAACACACAGTGTAGAGCGTAGCTTTCTCAGGCATCTCCTAACAGGCATTCCTCCCAGTTGTTCTCATGCAGCTTGTGAAAGAGCCGTTGAACCCAAAACCACATTTATTCTATTTTGTCCGCGTCCGAGTGTTATGCTTCCCGGACACCGATAGCATAGTGGCGGATTTCATGCACAACAAGGCTTATCATAACGCGCATAACAGTTAATAAACAACTCTTTCCTAAAGCTCTCAGGCCAAAACGCGTTTCTTAAAATCACATAGTGTTTGAATTCCATCTGAATCTGTGGATTCACTGGCTCTTTAAGATAAGTAACGATGTATAAGCCAATCGCAGCCGCAGGAAGCAGCCACGTCATGAAAAGTTTCCCCGTTAGCCTTGTCATTGAACTAACGTCCAAAATAACTAAAAAGGTACAAGTGAATGAAAAAGTCTGATCGATCTAGTCTCTGCAATCTGTCTGAGTAGATCCAGAAAGCCCCCCCTCTCTCTCCCCCCCCCCACGGACGTAGGGGTTAAGTGTCTGCTGAAGGACACACGTCCCGGTATTATCCCGAAGTCATCCCGCCGTCCGACAGGCTTCATATCGAGTCGTGAGCGACTGAACCCCCCCCTCCCCCTCGCTGACGACGGCCCCGGGCCCGCCGTCGCCACGACCGCTTGATTAAACGGGAAAATGTGAAATCGAAAAAGAAAAAAAATGCTCCTCTCTGTGTACCGGCCTCCCGGGGGAACTCTAAATCACGGCTTTATGGTAATGTTATGACGTTAGGACGGGAGAATGTGCACCGACGCCATCTGCCTGATGACGAAAACGTGACGCCGGCTAGCGCTGTCTGCTGGTGACGCCGCTGACCTCTGACCCCCTGACCTCTGACCCCCACGCCCTTGTGTCCAGGTGAACGCCTCGCGGCAGGAGCACAAACTGATGGAGGAGTGCGACCTCCTGATCGACCTCATCCAGCAGAGACGACAGATCATCGCCACCAAGATAAAGGAGGGGAAGGTACTGCTGCCGCTCCCCCCGGTGTATCGGCGCTCAGCGCTAAACACACGTTGGGCTGACGCACTGAGGCGTTCCGATGTTCTCCCTGTGCCCTTTGTCGTGATGGATTCCGGCGCGGAGTTGCGGGGCGCGGCGTCCGTGGGGGCGTCCTTCGCCGTTCCGCCGGGGTTTATTCCCGCCTGAATGTTTGCGGCGCGACGTGACTTGGCGCTGAATGAGCGGGGGCAGACTGGCGACCTCCGGCGGCGAGCCATCCCTCACCCTAACAATGTCATCACTGAGCTCACAGACGAGGACGGCCTCCGACGCCATCCCGCGCCCCGCACGCGCCTCACTTGGCACCCCAGGCGGTTAGCCGATCAATGCGGTCGGCGGCGGCGGCTCTCGATGGGCGATCGGCTGTTATTTATGACGTTCTAAACACTAAACGCTGGAATCTGTCTTGTGGAAAAAGCCTCTGCAGATTAGGGCAACAATGGGGATAATTGTTATGAGCGGAGGTAATTGCCTCGGCGTCCGCGTGCCGCTCTACAAACACTATTATTTGTATTGTGCAATTGTGTGAAACACGCGGCCGACTTTGTTTCGTTTTGTGTGTTTGTCTGTGACGACGGCGACAGCGGCGCAAATAATGTCAATGAATTGGTTTTAAAACACTTCTGAAAGCCAAACTGCGAACGGCTCTCTCTCTCTCGCTCACTCTCTCTCTCTCTCTCTCTCTCTCTCTCTCTCTCTCTTTTGTTCTGGGCTTTGCGGCGGGGTCCCGGATCACAATATAACAATAACACGGCCCGCTTGGCACTGCGTCGCGCGCAGAGCGGGAAATGTGTTTTTCCTCGGCGGAATGGCTTCCCCTCCCTCCCTCCCTCCCTCCCTCCCTCCCTCCCTCCCTCCCTCCCTCCCCGCACCCCACGGCGTTCTCCATTATGGGGGACGAGGCCCACTGTGCCGGCTGAGTGGCAGCGGAGAGGTCGACCCGCACTTCCTGTCACTTCCCTTTCACTCTCTCGCCACTTCCTCTCTCTCTCTCTCCCCCCCCCGCTCTATCTATCCCTCCCTCTCGCTCTCTCTCGCTCACTTCCTCTCTCTCTCCCTCCACCGCTTGCCCTCCCTCTCTCCTCCTCTCTCTCTTTTTTTCTCTCTCTCTCTCTCTATATATATATATATATATATATATATATATATATATATATATAAAGAGAGAGAAGTTAAGAGATATTGATATATATCGCTATATCCCCCTCTTCCTTTGTCTCTCTACCTCTCTTCCTCTCTCTCTCTCTCTCTCTCTCTCTCTCTCTCTCTCTCTCTCTCTCTCTCTCTCTCTCTCTCTAGTGTATGTGTCCGTGTGTATATATATATATATATATATATGTATGTATGTATGTATGTATGTATGTATGTATGTATGTATGTATGTATGTATGTATGTATGTATGTATGTATGTATGTATGTATGTATGTATGTATGTATGTATATATATATATATGTATGTCTGATGAGAGTCCAGACCACTTCCTTCCTCGCCCGTGCTAGCGTGCGTTCTTTGCTCACAGGGGCGATGATGCCAGGCTTCCTCTCCCTCTCACCTTCCCCTCCCTCCCTCCCTCCCTCCCTCCCTCCCCTCCCCTCCCCTCTCCCTGAGGGAGGGGATAAGTGGTTCTTGTTACCACGGTAATGTAAAGGGCAGAGCCCGGTTTAGGAGCTCAGTCCGCTGAGGCCAAGAGTGCTGAGCTGGCTCCCAGAGGCTGGGCTGCTCACAGCCAGCTGCGGTTCACCTGAACAGAGGAGGGCGGTGTCATGTTCAGGAATACGGTTTAATATCGCTGAATGGAGCTCACGTTGGTTTAATGAGACTGAATTTAAGATAAGGTTGTTTTAGTTGTTTTAGCGGCGTATAGTGATTACAAGTTTTTTTAGTTTCATCTGTCTTCCTCTTTCTCTATGTCTCACTTCTTTCTTGTCCGTCTCTCTTTCCGTCTGTCCGTCTGTCTATCTATCTGTGTGCGTGCGTTCTTGTGTCTGTGTGTGTGCGTTTGTGTGTGTGTGCGCACGTGCGTGTTTCTGTCTTTCTATCTGTCTGTCTCTGTGCATGCGTGTGTGTGTCTGTCTGTGTCTGTGTGTGTGTGTGTCTGTTTGTGTGCGCGTCTGTCTGTGTGCGTGCATGTGTATGTGTGTGTGTATCTGTGTATGTGTGTGCGTTCATGTTTGTGCGCGTGTGTGTGCGCGCGTGTGTCTGTCTGTCTGTCTGTCTGTGTGCGTGACTACGTCTGTCTGTGTCTGTCTGTTTGTGTGTGTGTGTGTCTGTCTGCATTTGTGTATGTGTCCGTGTGTATGTGTGTGTGTGTGCCCCCAGTCGGTGCGCATGAGGAAGCTGGCCCAGCAGATCGCCAGCTGTAAGCAGTGTGTGGAGCGCTCGTCCTCCCTCATCACGCAGGCCGACCAGACGCTGAAGGAGGCCGACCACGCGCGCTTCCTGCAGACCGCCAAGAACATCTGCGAGAGGTACCAGGGAAACCTTCTGATTGTGTCATAAATCAGGGGAGCGGACTGGCATCTCGTTAACCACACTCTCTATGTCTCTCTCTCTCTCTCTCTCTCTCTCTCTCTCTCTCTCTCTCTCTCTCTCTCTCTCTCTCTCTCTCTCTCTCTCTCTCTCTCTCTCTCTCTCTCTCTCTCTCTCTCTCTCTCTCTCTCTCTCTCTCTCTCTCTCTCTCTCTCTCCCCCTCTCCCCTTTCTCTTTCTCTCTCTTTCTCTCTCTCTCTTTCTCTCCCTCTCTCTCTCTCCCCCCTCTGTATCTATCTCTCCTCTGCCTCTTTGTCTCTCTCTCTATGCTTCTCTCTCTCTCTCTCTCTCTCTGTTTGCTTCACAGGGTCTCCATGGCAACTGCCTCCTCTCAGATCCTGATCCCAGAGATCAACCTGAATGACACCTTTGATACGTTCGCCCTGGACTTCACCAGGGAGAAGAAGATGCTGGAGAGCCTGGATTATCTCACGGGTGAGCGGGGGCCTTCAAGCTAAAAGCGCAGGACTTCAAACTAAGAGCGGGGGCCTCCCAGCTAAGAGCGCAGGCCTTCAAAATAAGAATGCAGGCTTTCAAACTAAGAGCGCAGGCCTTCAAAATAAGAGTGCAGGCTTTCAAACTAAGAGCGCAGGCCTTCAAACTAAGAGCCCAGGCCATTGAGCTCCTTGAGGGATCGTTTTCAGAGGGGCCCTTCGACAACGTTTTCTATGGGCCCATTCCAAACACACGCGTGTGCTTCACCCCGTGTGCACTGCAGTGGAGCGGATGTTTCTTACCCAATTGAAAGAAAAACATTTTAAAAGGGCCATTTATTTATTTTTGAACTGTGGTAGCCTGTGTGGTAGGCCTACCATTACAATGACCAGTAGGCTCAGAGCAGGGCAGGGGTTTGGCTGGGGACAATTAGCTAAAGGGGTCTGGGTTTCAACCCCGATGACCTCAGTGTACCTGCAGGTAGCAGGTGAAAACACCCTGAATGAAGCCACTTTGCCAGAAGCCTCTGATTCTAGAGACTACAGACCAGATACTAGATCCAAACGCTAGAGAACAAGAGGCTAGACACTAGGGAATATAGGCTAGACACTAGAGGTTAGAGACTAGACACTAGAGACTAGAGGATGGGACTATAGTCTAGAGACCAGAGGCTATAGGCTAGAGAATAGAGGCTAGACACTAAAGGCTAGAGACTAGACACTAGAGACTTGACATTAGAGACTAGACACTGGATAATACAGACTAGACACTAGAGGCTAGAGAATAAACACTAAAAACTAGAGGATGGGACTATAGACTAGAGACCAGAAGCTATAGGCTAGAGAGTAGAGGCTAGACACTAAAGGCCAGAGACTAGACACTAGAGACTAGACACTAGATAATACAGACTAGAGACTAGACACTAGATAATACAGACTAGAGACTAGACACTAGATAATACAGACTAGAGACTAGACACTAGATAATACAGACTAGGGACTTGCGACTTGGTACTAGAGGCTATATAGTAGAGACTAGAAGCTAAACACTAGATTATACATATTAGAGACTAGGGACTAGAGACTAAAAAGTACCGATAACACGCTGAGTGCTGACCTTGTCTCTCTGCGTTTGTCGGGACTCCAGCCCCTGCCCCCCCGGCCATACGGGAGGAGCTGTGCACGGCGTCCTACGACACCATCACCGTGCACTGGACGTCCGACGACGAGTTCTGCGTGGTGTCGTACGAGCTGCAGTACGCCATCTTCACCAGCCAGGCCAACGTCATCAGTGAGTCACTGGGAGAGGAGTCTAGACTAATATGTGCATGGACAGCTTCTACTAGCATCAGATATACATGATTCAATATGTTAAGATAACATGTAACATGTTATCTTAACATATTGTTCGGATTGATGTATTGATGTATTGATTAATGGCATCTTTCTAACAACACAAATAAAACGTTGAGACGGAACCCAGAAGCTCCGGGTTCCCAGCGTGCCTGCTGTGGCGCTGTTCCTCATGTCTCCCCCTCTCCTCTGTCTCCCCCGCCCCCCCCCCCCCCCCGGTCTCCAGGTCTGTGTAACTCGGCCGACAGCTGGATGATCGTGCCCAACATCAAGCAGAACCACTACACGGTGCACGGCCTCCAGTGTGGGACCCGCTACATGTTCATCGTGAAGGCCATCAACCAGGCAGGGAGCCGCAGCAGTGAACCGGGCAGGCTGAAGACTAACAGTGAGTTCATCTGTCAGGGACCTGAGAGGGCCCGGTTCACCAGGCCTGTCTTCGCTACACGATGCTTTATCGATCCCGGAGGGGGACACTCTGCCGGTCACCCATGCACACCGTGCAACAGCCTCTCAGAGACAACACATGGGCCCGATCATTCCTCAGTGCACAATGTCAAAAAGTGGACCACTGTGATGTAACACAAGGCCTGTGCAATGGGCATGCACATCAGCACACCAGCATGTGATGCTTGCGTGTGCGTGACGTTTGCGCGTGCGTCACGATGCGTGTGATGCTTGCACATACATGATGCTTGCCTGTGCACGATGTTTGCATGTGCATAATGCGTGCGCGTGCGTGATGCTTGCATGTGCATTATGTGTGCATGATGCACGCGGAGGGAAACTCATTTCAGTCAAACGCTTCAGTCAAAGTTTAAAAGGGTTTCCGTCTCTTTGAGCCGCCTGCACAGCTGTGTGATTTCCCGTATGTTGTGTTCCTTTATTGTTATCCTAATGGGTGACAGTGATGAACTGCTTCAGGTTCGAGGCCCATAGCTCGCTTCGATTGAAACGGGGAGAATGACGGAACATCCACCGCTGAGGAAACGGAAATGAAACTTTTTCCGTCCCCCAGAAGTGTTCCATTTGTTGTTGTTTGTGTTTTTCACTTCTTGAACTAAACGTTTGATCCGCAGGCCAGCCGTTCAAGCTGGACCCGAAGTCGGCCCACCGCAAGCTGAAGGTGTCCCACGACAACCTGACGGTGGAGCGCGAGGAGACGTCCTCCAAGAAGGCCCAAAGCCAGGACCGCTTCACCAGCCAGGGCAACTACGGCGTGACGGGCAACGTCTACATCGACAGCGGCCGCCACTACTGGGAGGCCCTGATTGGAGGGAGCTCATGGTGAGAACGAGGGGCCAATCAGACTGTGACTTTCATACTTGGGGAAGAAATACAATGAAATCCATCGCCCTGTCTCTCTCCGTCTGTCTCCTCTGTCACTCTCTCTCATTCTCTCTCTCCCTCTCTCTGCCTCGCCCTTTTCCATCTATCCCTCTCTATATCCCCCCCTCTCTCTCTCTGTATCTCTCTCTCTCTCTCCCTCTCTCTTTCACTCTTTCTCTTTTTCTCTCTTTCTCCCGCTCCTTCCTCTCTCCAGGTTCGCGGTGGGCGTGGCCTACAAGTCGGCGCCCAAACACGAGTGGGTGGGGAAGAACTCGGCCTCGTGGGTGCTGTCGCGCTGCAACAGCTCCTGGGTGGCGCGGCACAACGGCAAGGAGCTGTCGGTGGAGCCGTCGCCCCACCTGCGGCGGGTGGGCGTGCTGCTGGACTACGACTCGGGCTCGCTGTCCTTCTACGACGCCGTGGCCTCGCAGCACCTGCACACCTTCCACGTGGACTTCGTGCAGCCGGTCTGCCCCGTGTTCAACCTGTGGAACCGCTGCCTGACCGTCCTGTCCGGGCTGCCCATCCCGGACAACCTGGAGGCCAGCGACTGCCGGGAATGAACGCCGCCACGGGACGCCGGGCGGAACGCCGTGCCGGAACACCGTGCCGGGACGCCGCCGCGGACCGCCATAGCGGCTCGCTGAACCCCAGGGCGCCGCTTAGAAACGATGCGTCACCGATTATTGGGCGCCTCGCCGTCAGGTGCTCCACGGGGAGGGTCCAGACAAAACGTTTGTTGCACATTGAAGACAATCGCTGTACAAAGAACGATGTGGTCCTTAATGAGGGCTGCCCACGCCGGCCAGGATGGGAGCTCAGCGGTTTAGTTCTCGCTCGGATGGAGACGCCGGACACGGCGTCCTGCGGCCTCGGAGCTCGCTCATTGGTTATCGCGGCAGGTCCTCCCAGCCGGGGGAGGAGCTTGACTCGTTACACACGACACTGCGGGGGACCTGGGGAACGACCGGTCCGGCCTGTGTGTGTTGGTGTCCATTGGTGCGCGTTGGCGTGCGTTGGTGTACATTGGCGTGCGTTTGTGTGCGTTTGTGTGTAGCCGTGTGTTGGGTGTGCGTTGGCGTGCATTGGCCGGCGTTATACGGCAACAAAGACAATCTTCACACCGTTTGCTGGGTGGGTTTGAAGCCCATGTATTATAGATACGAGAAGCAATAAGTCAACTGGGGCACAACCAGGAGTGCCCTGTTTGTTTGCAAGCCGCTGAAGCAGCTTGCTGATTGGCTGGGATCGTGGCCCCTCCGGGAGGGCGCTGTGAGGGTCGTTCCTACCATGAAGGCGTTTTCTATTTTGCACAGCGTGAACAAGTTCCCTGCTGGCTTGTTTGGAGGAATTTGGAGATGACAAGATTTCGGTTAGCATTTTTATATTTGTATTGAATTATTTTCACACCTGCCTAAGATGGTTTATTTAGTGCACATATTTCTGCATGTTTTGATTTTTCCGGGCTGCCAAGACGAGGTCTGCAGGCGAAGGGCAGCGAGGGGGAATCAGCCCAGCCGTGTCTCGTGAAGGTTCAATGATCCCTTGTTTTTAGTTGGGGGCGAACGTGTGAGACAGAGAGTGTTATTTATACACTCCTGTAGAAGTTAGCGAGTTTTTGAAGCACTTTCAGCACCCTAGCCGCCCCATGCTAAAACCTAGCCCCACCTGCTACAGTGTGTGCCGTCTCCATGCCCTTTTGTACATGTGTAAACATATAGAGTAGACTATAGGTTCCTTTAATTCCTCACAGAAATGCAAAGTTGGATTCTATGTTTGTGTGGATGCCAATTGTTTATTAGTTGAAAAATGAAATTGTAATTTTAAATAGGAGTCAAAAAAAACCTTAACACAGGCAATACATCCTACAAACCAAAATATAAACTCTTGGTAACTCGGTACACCCATGCTGGCCTGAGTCAAATTAAAAGCTGAGAGTTAGTCAAATCAACACTGCACCACCATTTTTGCACATTTGTTCTTCTGTGATCTAATAAAGAATGTCTTAATTTCCTTGTTTCTCAGTCTTATTTTCTCTGAACAAAACTTAGCCCTTACGGAGAGCCTTCTTCTGGTGGGTGCAGAGATGTTCCATTAGAAGTGGGGGGTCCTTACACCATTGTAAACGTGTCCATATGACAGGATTGGCTGTGACACCGCTTTTGTCCTACCGTGCTGCAGCCTGAAGAAGATTGCGATGAGAGGTGATGGCAGCCTGAACTCTGGATGACCTCTCGGCCAGAGACCCTCGGGAAACGGATCGAGAAACACTTAGCGGGGCAGTGCCGATGCAATGAGAAAGATCGCCATGCGACGCTACGGCGATCTTTCTCGTTTGGTTTGGTTTGGTCCGAGCCGCCGTCGGTTTATAAAAACCGCAAAGATGTGGATATACACACCGGCTAACGGAGGATTAATATTCAGTATTATAGACAATATTCAGGGCTCGCGGCCTCTTCTGTTCTGCTTCTTCTGTTCTTTTTAATGAATGCGTGATTTATAGTGGCTGTCGGCGAGGACTAAATATAACGTGACCATGAAAAGCCATTCCATTATGTGGTAAAATATCAGTTTTAGTTAATTAAATTCAATTAAATAATCACATGGTATTTATCAGCACTGGGAAGTATATCATGAAACGTTTGGTTAATAGAGTGTGCCTTGGGATAGATGAAATGGAAAAAGGAACATTTCATCTTTCGCTAACATTTCATCAAATTCTAATCCAATTAGTTCATCTTCGCTGCATACAGAAGTGGAAGAAAAAAATAATAATCTTCATAGATGAGGGGAGTAATGGAGACGCTGAAGAGGAAAATTTAATATTAACCAGTTGCATTTTAGTTTTGGTGTTGTTGTATTTTGCCAATCAAGAGTCCCTCATGTACAGCTTTGGTCTTCTTTGCTATGGAGGCTGTTACACAGCAGTTCAAATAACAAACACATTGAATGGCAACAAACAGTTAAAATAACGAACACATTGAATGGCAGCAAACAGTTAAAATAACGAACACATTGAATGGCAGCAAACAGTTAAAATAGCACATTGGATGCGGTGCAGGACATTGAGCCAATCTTTGGCTCCACTAACTGCATTCTCTCTCAACGTGACAGCCAACAATAAGAAAGCCTCTATAAACCTGAACAAACATATTCAACTTAGTTTTATTGAAGAAGTGGCCTCAACCGTAAGTTGACATAAATGTTATTGTTCTAACATTATTAAAAAGTCCTATTTTATGTATTAAATATGTATTAAGGGAAAGGAAACGAACGTCCCATAGCACCCCCTGCTGGTACTGTACAGAATGGGTTACAGTGAAACTCGGACGATTAGTCAATCCCCATCCAACCGAGATAAATTCATCTATTGCAATGATGGATATTTGACTGATTTACATTATTGTTCTCCAGCTCTGAATGGAGCCTACCATCTGCATTGCATGCAGCATATTATATTATAGAGGACCACTCACTCTCACGCTTTATTCCTACGGGGGCTGTCCCGCAGATACACGCAAACTCTAGCAAGTAGGCTAATAATAATAATGTTAATGATAATTACAATAATAGTATTAATATTATAATAACATTTGTTATATTGTAATAATAATATTGTAATTTCAATTTTTTTGGCTGTTTTATTATTATTTGAACGACTTTTTTTTGAGATACCATAGGCATATCTAAAACAATAAATGGGGAAGAAAGAGAAAATAACAACTTTTACGGACATATTCTTGCGCGTATTTGACCGCTTCTCTAGCCCACCTGTGTCCCGCTGATTGGTCAGATCCTCCATTCACAACCAGAGCAGAAAGGTCGCGAGACGCCGTCCCTCCGAACCCACGACGCGGCGCTTTAAACACGCCCCGCCCCCTTTTCCCGGAACAGGAAGTAACCATCCGCTGCTGACGTTGTTGATAGTGTCCGAGCACGAAATAAGCTATGGCGTCCTCGGATCCGTCCCTGTTGGACATCACGGACAAAGACGTGCGAGAGAAGCTGTCGCTGTGGGACCGCCGCGGCGAGCCGACCGCCCCGCTGACGGACGCGCAGAGCGACTCGGTGGCGGAGGTTCGAGCCGCGGCGGAGACCCTGCCTGTCCCATCGGAGGTGAGACGTGCTAAGCCCTGTCCTAATGCATGTCCAGCTCCCCACTTGGGTCGCCTACCATGTATTTACAACGTTATGTCTGTAATTAGTTCATCCTCCACTCTAAAAGCGTGGCTGTGTTGTGCCTGGTGGCTATGGTACTGTACTGGTCCCAGACCATCGCAGCTGATAGTGGAGAGATTAGACTCTTCCACGTTGGGTCGCCAATGTTGCCAACCTGCAAAGAGGAAACTGGTTAATGGTAAAAGGACTGCGTTTACACAGCGTTTTTTATGACTAGTGGCCACTGAAAGTGCTTTACAATACCGCCTAACATTCACCCATTCATACACACATTCACACACCGACGGCGGAGTCAGCCACGCAGGGTGACAGCCAGCTGGTCAGAAGCAGTCAGGGTTCAGGTGCCTCGCTCAGGGACACCTCGACACTCGGCTAGGAGGAGCCGGGGATCGAACTAGCAACCTTCCGGTTACCAGCCAACCCGCTCTACCTCCTGACCCGTCTAACCGAGGCGTGCGTGCGTGTGTGTGTGTGTGTGTGTGTGTGTGTGTGTGTGTGTGTGTGTGTGTGTGTGTGTGTGTGTGTGTGTGTGTGTGTGTGTGTGTGTGTGTGTGTGTGTGTGTGTGTGTGTGTGTGTGTGTGTGTGTGTGTTCCAGCTCCCCATCGAGGACCTGTGCAGCCTGTCCTCGCGCTCGCTGCACTCCTCCTTCAGCACCACCGTGCCCGACTCCACCGAGGACGTCCTGCTGAAGGGCTTCCAGATGCTGGACATGGAGAACGGCCGGATAGAAACCGCCCAGCAGGTGAGCCTCCACACCCACAGACGAAGGGGTCACGGCCGTTCACACGGCGTGGCCTGGTGCCTCGCCGTGCGAACGGCCGCAGTAACACGGATGTGGTCGCTCTACTCTTCCGCAGTTCTTCTCCTGGTTTGCTAACCTGCAGACGAAGATGGATCTGGAGGAGGGGGAGCAATACAGGTGGGCCATCGTGTCCGACATGCTGATCGATAAAGCACGCTGAGGATGTCAAGCGCGTGTTCCGATGGACATGGCGGTTAACAACAGTGGAGCCTTTTAGCCTCAACTGTTAACCTCAGGCGTGTACATCTATGCCCCTATGGCATGGCATCGTAATCACTGTGATTATTATTATTTTTTATGTACGCATGCTGGAAACACTATACATTTCTTTATTTTATTATTGAATCTTTTTGTTTTCCATGGGCCGCTGCAACAGGTGAATCTCTCATGTACGGCATGGAATAAGGTTCTTATCTCACCCTCATAGATGACAATGGCCTCCCTAGTGTTTTGTGCTACCTCATGCTCAGCGCTAAACTAGGCGCACACTGGCCGGTCCGTCGCTGACCACACGGCTTCTGATCGTCCTGGTCCCCAGGAAGACGCGGGAGCACCTCCACTCGTACCAGGAGCAGTGCGACGCCATCCTGGCGGACGTCCACGCGGCGCTGGACCACCTGGACACGCTCCAGAAGCAGTACCTGTTCGTCTCCAACAAGACGGGCACCCTCCACGAGGCCTGCGAGCAACTGCTGAAGGAGCAGGTGAGGGGGTGAGGGGGTGAGGGGGGGAGGGAGGGAGGCGAGGGGTCTAGGGAGGGGGGCTAGGGGCGTGGCTGTCAGCTGAGCTCTGCTGTATGTTCCCTGTTGTCATCGGGTTTAAAGTTTGTTTGACTGTGAGCGTCTTGCTCTTAGGCAGGTAGCCTTGGCTGTGTGTGTGTTTAACTTGATTCAATTTTTTGTGTGCATATTTGTGTTTTCATGACGTTGTATTGTAGTGTACATTCTGCTTCCATTCACTTTTGTACTGTAAGCGATTTCTAAACAAAGTTAAAACCGTTTTCATGCCACAGTGCTAAAACGTATGCTTTATAGATGGATAGAAGTCAGTGTATCGGCTGTTTTGTGGCTGTTCATTTCTGTTTTCTGGGATGGATTCAGTTATGGTTGTCGGTTCTGAGAGACATTAATCTGCTGTTTGAGAGATGTGCATCGTAATGGAAACGAACGCGCACAGTTTGTCAACATCGGCAGAATACATTCTGTGTGTGGTTGGTCCCTCTGTTGTTTTCTTCATTTCGCTGTGCTTCTGTTTGCAGGCAGAGCTTGTTGACCTGGCAGAGAGCATCCAGCAGAAACTCTCCTACTTTAACGAGCTGGAGAACATCAACACGGTAGGAACTCCTCATTAGCCCGATGTTGCTGAAACATTTACATCTCATCTTCTTACCGTGCGTTCCCGCTAAAAGCACATATTCACGCCGCTTGTTCACTCGCGGGAGTGCACCAAGATTACTAACGTAGATGATTCGCACAAAAATCCAATCACTCGCACGAGTAAAGGAGGGAGGGGCTTACCTCAAAATGTAAATTTCGCGTAAACCAGGGTGTCCGCGCCACGCCTTTCATCACGCCGCAGGTTTTTCTGGAGAACTCATCAGAGCCATCTAATAACCATGGTAATGTCAGGGCTGTGGGTACCCTGATAGGACCGCTCTGTTAAAGGATTCCATGCTCAACGTGAGTTATCTGGACTGGTTTAGTCCACGTCCCGGCCCCGGGTTCAGACCCTTCATTAGCCTTCAGAGAGGCACCGGTGTCTTTCAGACCATGACTGCTCTGTAAATGGGTCCGTGCTCTTCTCTTCCTGTGAAAACTGACTTGATGTTGCAGACGGCGGCGTTTTGAAACGGTAATCACTGATATTACAAAAAGTAACCCGGCGTGACGGTTCGCCCTTTAAATCAGTAACACACAGACCGAACTGCATCCTGGGGGACAAGCGGCTTGGCACCGCCAGACAACACTCACCTCCCCACCGTCTCCTGTCTCTCCCTCTTCTGTCTGTCTGTCTGTCTGTAGAAGTTGAATTCGCCCTCGCTGTCAGTGAACAGTGAGGGCTTCATCCCCATGCTGTCCAAGCTGGACGACTGCATTGAGTACGTGTCTTCACATGTGAGTAGAGCGCTGTTTTCAAATTAATAGTTCATATTATGCATTATGTTGTAGATTAACAATCACAGAATGGTTAAAAATCTGACTTTAATTAGAAACATTTAAACAAAACAATGACCCAATTTTTTAGCTAGGAAGGCCAGGGGTACTGATGGGATTTTGGTCATTTCTTTTGTAATTATCGCGACTGCCACAGTGTTGTGCAGTGTGTAGTCGTAGAGCAGGACATGGCACAACAAAGTTTTGCTAGCTTTGGGGACGGTATATCAAGGTTGTTGTCGGATTTAACAGCAGCGCAACTCCCCAGAGGCACCAGGGAACGGCGGAGTATCGCCCCAAAACAAATCCCATGATGCACTCTGACGTACAAGCTCTATCGCACACAGCCCGCGTTACATAAGCGTCCCTCAGCAGCATCTCACCCAGAAGTCTCCCCTCCCGCCCCCAGCCCAACTTCAAGGACTACCCGGTGTACCTGGCCAAGTTCAAACAGTGTCTCTCCAAAGCCATGCACTTCATGAAGAGCCACATCGTCAACACCCTGCACAACCTCACCAGCCAGCTCACCAAGCGGGTAAGGCGGCCCGCTTTGGCTTGGCAGTCATCACTGTAGTGCTGCGCTTCGACTCCGGTGGGTTTTCAAAGCTGTCACTCTCCGTCCTCCTCACAGGACCCTCTAGGCCTGGCCAACGCAGACAATGCCTTCACCCTGTACTACGTCAAGTTCAGAGCAGCTGCGCCCAAAGTCAGAGTAAGCACAATGTCGATTCCTTTAGTTTTTCCCCTCCTCCTCCTCCGCTCTCTCCTGTAATCTCTCTTTGCCCATAAATGTTTGAAGGCTGAAAGCGGTTGTTGCTAACGCCTTTGCTTTGCAGACGCTGATCGAACAGATCGAAGAACGGGCGGACAAGATCCAAGAGTACGTACAGACGCTCCTTATCAGAGGTCATCAGATCCATAACCTCTGCTCCTCCGTTCGTACCGAGAGGAGCAGACGCCTCCGTGTCGTTTTGAATAAAAACCTTGATGAGAAATGGGTTTAACGGCTCGGCAGCCCAACGTTAAGTCCTCCTCATCCCCTGATCTGATTTGTTTAGACTCACCACCAGTTTGACCACTCTTTATTTATCTATATTTTCAAGTATTTTAATTGATCTACATTTACATTTAGGGCATTTAGCAGACGCTTTTATTCAAAGCGACTTACAATAAGTCCATTTGTCAGAAGAAACAGAAACGGCAATATATCGTTTTCTGTACAGTAAGGATGTTCACAGAACCAATCACTAGGTTGACCCGTACCCTGTATACAACAAAGATAGCTAGGATAAGGCGCTACACGATGCAAAGTAGTGTTTTTAAGTGCAATGACGTACAACATACAATGAGCGCGTACTTTGAGTGCCGGGACGTATAACAAACACTCAGTGTGTAATAGGGGTTGGGGTGGGGGGGTAAGGGGGGAGGCTAACCAGAGTCGAGGTGCACTCTGAACAAGTGAGTCTTTTGTGGGAGCTGGTGAGCTCATCTGCAGGGAGCCCGTTCTATATATTTCTTTAATTATTTGAATTGATTGAGCGTGGCCCCTAACGATGTCGTCGTACCCCCCCCCAGGTACCACAACCTGCTGGAGGCGGTCCACCAGTGTTACCTGGACCAGCGAGAGAGGCTTCTCAGCCCCAGCATCACCTCCACCATCACCGACCTGACCAGCCAGAGCAGCAAGGACCACTGCGCCCTGGTCAGACCCTGCAGCCTCACTGGGACTAGCGCTCGCATCACACACAGCGCTCGTCGTTGGCGTCTTTTTAAAGGGTCCCGTGAAATGCCACCAGGCGCGTGTGTGTGGTCAGCCGTTGCAAGCCGTTTTTGAAAACCGGGCTCTTACGACATCACAAGGGGGCGTGTCCACCTAGATGTGTGACGGATAGATGAGCGACGTTTGCTGCAGTCCACCGGGCAGGCCGGTAGGCTGATCCGTCCAGCGCGCATCTAGGTGGACACGCCCACTCGTGATGTCATAAGGGGCAGGTTAGCAAAACGGCTCGCAACGGGCTGATCCCACTCGCGCCTGGTGGCGTGTCGGGGGACCCTTTTAAAGGGGTTGACGCGGTGCGGAATGGTTTTAAGACCGGTCGCTGTCCGTCCGAGCATGCAGGCGAGGGTCCTGTCTTGTTGGCCTGGGGGTTGTCAAAGGTTGTTTGTGTGACGGGTTCAATTCCCGCTGTCTACCTCTAGAGGGCATCTCGCTCATGGGCGCCTGACGCCTGACCTGCTCTTCAATAACCCGTATTAAAAGTACAACGTTTGTTTGTATTGAACATCGCCTAAATATTCAGATAGCGTGCCTAGATATGTTTAAAATGTCTTTAATTTCCCAACAGGACTCTGTCTTTTGTGGCATGTGTGTTTGTGTGTGTGTGTGTGTGTGTGTGTGTGTGCTGCTGTCGTAGACGACTCCAGAGCCGCTGACCTTATTAACTTTATTAACTCTGTGACTCCTCCCCTCTACTCCCTGATAGGTCCGCAGTGGCTGTGCCTTCATGGTCCACGTCTGTCAGGACGAACACCAGCTCTACAACGAGTTCTTCAGCAGACCCTCCCCCCGCCTGGAGTAAGACCCCCCACCCTATTACTGCCTGCCAACTAGTCTCTGTCTCTCAGTCTCTGTCTGTCTGTCTGTCTGTCTGTCTGTCTGTCTGTTTCTCTCTATCTCTCGGTCTGTCTGTCTGTCTGGATCTCTCTCTGTCTCGTTCTCTCTCGCTCTCTCTCGCCCCCCCCTCTCTCTCTTTCTCTCTCTCTCTCTCTCTCTCTCTCTCTCTCTCTCTCTCTCTCTCTCTCTCTCTCTCTCTCTCTCTCTCTCTCTCTCTCTCTCTCTCTCTCTCTCTCTCTCTCTCTCTCTCTCTCTCTCTCTCTCTATCCCCCCTACCTTAAGTGAACCTTACTGTTTGCTCAGACGCAGGCTGGCTCTGTTATCTGATCAGTGCCATCAAATTACTAGCATTTGAATCCTCACACACAGGCGTGTGTGTGAAGTATCGACGCGAGTCCTAGACGGCAGATCATTCCCCTATTTGAGCAGATGTGTTGCGTTACTAAGCAAACACGTCCAACGTGTTGAGGAGTCAGACGACAGCAGGCATTACATGCACATCAAACCCCTTAAAGGAGCAGTACTCACCCACTTCAACTACTTTTGATGCACTCAACTTGATTGTACTTATTAATCAGTAGCGACGCTTTTATTCTGAAAGCGTGCACTAAAGGTGTGTGTCTCCCCTTCAGCGAGCTGCTGGAGAAGCTGTGCCTGTCGCTGTACGACATGCTACGGCCGCTCATCATCCACGTCATCCACCTGGAGACGCTGTCGGAGCTCTGCGGCATCCTGAAGAACGAGATGCTGGAAGACCACGTCCACAACAACGGTACAACCCGGGACGCCCCACGCCACCACTGGGGGGGGGGAGGGATCCACTCCAGGGGGGCGGGACATTCACATTTACATTTAGGGCATTTCGTGTAGATTTCACCACCAGTTTTGCGACTCTTAATTTCTCTATTTTGAATTATTTGAATTGATTGAACATTGACATTTTCATTTAGGGCATTTAATAGACGCTTTTGTCCAAAGCGTCTGACAATAAGTACATTTGTCAGAAGAATGAAAAACGAAAATATATCGCTGTCGGAACAGTAGAAGTACTGTTTTTAAGGACGAGGACGTACACAATACATTAAGTGCATAAGAGGGGGGGAAGGAGGAGGCTATCGACAGGCTTCGGTCAATGGGCGGTGCAATGAGTGTTTGCTCAAGGTGTTTTAAAATGAAGCAGTCAGCTGACTCAAAACGGCTTGTAACGGCTAATCACACCACACCTGGTGGCAGGTCATGGGACCTTTAATGTGATCATGGAGAGGAAACTAATCGAAGCTGACCTATATGTCAATTATGGCACCCATTGCACTCCTGACCATCCCTGGAAGAAGGGATCCCCCACTATGCGTTTCTTCTCAAGATTTCTTCCTTGCTAATTTCAAGGGAGTTTTTTCTTTTTACCCAAGGCCCCTTGTGAGTTTTTTCCCCTTTACCCAAGGCCCCTTGTGGGGCCTTGGGTAAAGGGGGGTGTCATAAATATTTGACCTGTTAAGCCCTTTGAGACTGTAATGGTGATTAAGGGCTATACAAATAAAATTGAATTGAATTGACCTTGGCCGTAAATAAACGTATTTTCCGATAAATCTCGCACCTCACATTTTCCGCAGATGACGGCAATGCGGACGTGTGTTTTGATCAGATTACCCCGTATCTGAACGGTCTGTGACCGAAAACAAAAAACACAGAGTTCAAAACAAATCCGTCTTTCTCTTCGAAGGACGTCTTCTGTCTCGGCTGACCGAAATGTAACCGACTTCTTTCAGCAGTATGCTGCCCCCTTAAGGCACACGCGGGAATCGCATCACGTGCATATTTGAATTCCCCTGCAGGGTGATGCATGAGGACGCCTGTGTATTGTCTCGGCTAAACGGAGGCCGGGCGGTTTGTCACCGGGGCAGCGCCAACACACGCCTCTCATCCCGCTCTAAATTAATCTGTAATCTCCCGTCCCGCCCAGTCACTCATTCAGAACTCAATCGGGTCAACCTTGGAAGTGAATGATGCCTCCCACCGGGGCCTCGTTCCGTCTCCCTGACCTCTGCTGGCCTCCTCTCATCTCACACGCACGCCACTCAGCGAGCACGCAGCAGTCATTACCCCGTACACGCGTAGATAAATAAGACAATGGCGTCTGCCGGCCCCAGTGGTTGATTACAACCGACAAGACTTTCCCCATCCGGAGGTGGTTTGATTTAGTCTGTCTGTGTGTGCGTGTGTGTGTGTGCGTGTGTGTGTGTGTGTTGGCATGCATGTGTGTGTGGGTGTGCGTTGGCATGCATCTGTGTACCCGTGTGTGTGTGTGCGTCTGTGTGTGTTGGCATGCGTTTGTGTGCATGTGTGTTTTGGCATGCATGTGTGTACCCGTGTGTGTGTGGGCATGTGTGTGTGTGTGTGTGTGTGTGTGTGTGTGTGTGTGTGTGTGTGTGTGTGTGTGAGTGTTGGCATGCGTGTGTGTGGGTGTGCGTTGGCATGCCTGTCTGTACACGTGTGTGTGTTTTGGCATGCATGTGTGTACGTTGGAATGCATCTCTGTACCTGTGTGTGTGTGTCTGTGTGTGTGTGTGTGTGTGTTGGCATGCATGTGTGTACTTGTGTGTGTGTGTGTGTGTGTGTGTGTGTGTGCGTCGGCATGCATTTGTTTACCCGTGTGTGTGTGTGTGTGTGTGCGTTGGCGTGTGTGTGTGTGTGTGTGTGTGTGTGTGTGTGTGTGTGCGTTGGCGTGTGTGTGTGTGTGTGTGTGTGTGTGTGTGTGTATGTGTGTGTGTGTGTGTGCGTTGGCGTGTGTGTGTGTGCGTTGGCGTGTGTGTGTGTGTGTGTGTGTGTGTGTGTGTGTGTGTGTGTGTGTGTGTGTGTGTGTGTGTGCAGCGGGCCAGTTGGGGGCCTTCGACGCGGTGGTCAAGCAGATGCTAGAGGACGTTCAGGAGAGGCTGGTGTACCGGACCCACATCTACATCCAGACGGACATCACGGGGTACAACCCCGCGCCCGGAGACCTGGCCTACCCAGAGAAGCTGGAGATGATGGAGGCAAGCCCCCGCCGCCGTCGCCGCCGCCCTGGTCCCGCGGAGCTCTTAGGGGAGCTGCAGGGCAGATTTAGGGGCCGTTCTTTGAGTGGGGTTTGTTTGCGATGCCCAAGCCATCCGTCAGCCATTAGTGAGGGAAATGCACTGTGAGAACGCGGCCGTAAATCATTGGTGCAGAACGCAACACTCCTCGACGGGGGGGGGGGGGGATGTTTCCCCCGGTTGTTTATTACAAAAACCGTTGCTCTTGCTTCCTCTGTTTTCTGCCCGCTGTCTTTAAAAGTCTCGAGTCCTATTTTAAAGCAGCTTTAAAAAATAATAACCTGAAGAAAACAAACGCCTAGTTCTTTGCACAGCAGCGAGGGGCGACTCCGACAATTAGAAACGCTTTTGTGCGCTGAAACAGCGTTGCCTCCGGCTCCTGGTAATGTTGTTGCACTGCTTCTTCTTAATTGTTCAAATATTAATAACAATTCGCTGGACTATATATAGTTAGCTTAATTATGTGCCGCTGCCGTTGCGATGCCCATGCATCATTGATGGCGTGGGAACCACATTAGCGGGCCGTCGGCCGCTAACACTGGCCCACTTTAATGGATTCCTGTCCCCGTTTGAGAAACACAAAGTAAGTGGCGGTGTGTTTTGGACACGTCGATATAAAGGACACCGGGCCGCGTGATTTGTACTCTCGGTACGAGCGTCTCTTTTTTTTATATCCTCTTTGTAGGGCGAGACGGCAGTAAGACCTCAAGGATTTCAATTTCTCGGCAGTTAACATTGAAGCTTAAAAGCTGAAAGATAAAGACAGTGCAGCACCTGATGCAGTCGGTGGTGCCTCTCCCCTCTCTTCTCCTCCTCCTCCTCCTCATCCGGTGGTCTCTCTCCCCTCTCCCTACTCCTCCTCATCCGGTGGTCCCTCTCCCCTCTCTTTCTCTTTCTCTCTCTCTCTCTCCTCTCCCCTCTCTCTCTCCTCCTCTTCCTCCTCCTCCTCTCCCCTCTCTCTCTCCTCCTCCTCTGATGATGATTCCTCTCCCCTCTCTCTCTCTCTCTCTCTTTCTCTCTCTCTCTCTCTCTCTCTCTCTCTCTCTCTCTCTCTCTCTCTCTCTCTCTCTCTCTCTCTCTCTCTCTCTCTCTCTCTCTCTTTTCTCTTCTCTTCTCTCCTCTCCTCTCCTCCTCCTCATCCGGTGGTCTCTCCCTCTCTCCTCTCCCCTCTCTCTCTCTCTCTCTCCTCCTCCTCATCCGGTGGTCTCTCCTCTCCTCTCTCTCTCTCTCTCTCTCTCTCTCTCTCTCTCTCTCTCTCTCTCTCTCTCCTCCTCGCCACTCGCTCTCTCTCCCCTTGCTCCCCCTCCCTCTTCCCTCTCTCTCCTTCTCCACGTTAACCCCTGCCTGGCCTCTGCTCTGCTCCTTAACGTCGTTAACGGGGGTCGGGGGCGGTGTGTTGGGGCTCCACAGAGGATCGCCCAGAGCCTGAAGGAGGAGCAGATCAAGCTGCTGTCCCAGGAGGCCTCCTTCTCCGACGTCCGCCTGGAAGATCCCGGCTCGCGGCGGGGCAGCACCACCAGTACGACACCTCCTTTTGGTTTCCTCATCCTGTCTTTCAGTGGCTGCATTCCACCTGAGCCCCCATAAAGTTCCCTATTTAGGGTGTCACCATTTTAGTAGTGTTGTCCAAAATGGGAGCGTACAACTCTGGTTCCCTTATGTAGTGCACTAATTGATTCCCATAATGCACCGTGGAATACAACTGATGGGCCCACTTATACCCACGCTAAATCCCATGATGCACAGCGGTTTTATTTATCATTGGATTCGTCCAATCAATAGGCTCCGGCACACACTGGTTCTTTATGCTAATGAGCCGTCACTGGATGACGTCCTGGATAATGTTTCACTTTGTTTATGTCCCCAACACCTCTGGCCTTGGTAATACCACCAACACGTCTCAGCTTGTTCCCGGTGCGTGGTTAGTGTTAATACGTTGTTTTGCTGTGTCTCTTCCCGGCAGGCGTGACGGAGGCGTCGCGGATGCAGGCGTCCATCTCCCCGGCCGACCTGCACGGCATGTGGTACCCCACGGTGCGCCGCACGCTGGTCTGCCTCTCCAAGCTGTACCGCTGCATCGACGTGAGTGGCCCCCGGCCCCAGCCCCGCCCTCCAGCCCAAGCCCCACCCACTCTCTAACCAGGAGACCTCTTGAACGAGGAGACCCCCCTCTAACGAGAAGAACCCTCCCTAAGGAGGAGACCCCTCTCTAACGAGGAGACCCCCCTCTAACCAGGAGACCCCCCTCTACCGAGGATACCCCTCTCTAACGAGGAGACCCCTCCCTAACGAGGAGACCCCTCCCTAACGAGGAGACCCCTCCCTAACGAGGAGACCCCTCCCTAACGAGGAGACCCCTCTGTAACGAGAAAACCCCCCTCTAACGAGGGGACCCCCCTGTAACGAGGAGACACCCCTCTAACGAGGAGACCCCTCTCTAACGAGGGGACCCCCCTGTAACGAGGAGAACCCCCTCTAACGAGGGGACCCCTCTGTAACGAGGAGAACCCCCTCTAACGAGGAGGCCCCTCTCTAACGAGGAGACCCCCTCTAACGAGGGGACCCCTCTGTAACGAGGAGAACCCCCTCTAACGAGGAGGCCCCTCTCTAACGAGGAGACCCCCTCTAACGAGGGGACCCCTCTCTAACGAGGAGACCCTTCTGTAACGAGGAGAACCCCCTCTAACGAGGGGACCCCTCTGTAACGAGGAGACCACTCTCTTAAAAGGAGAACCCCCTTTGATGAGGAGACCCCCCTCTAACGAGGGTACCCCTCTCTAACGAGGAGACCCTTCTGTAACGAGGAGACCCCTCTGTAACATGGAGACCCCTCTCTAATGAGGAGAACCCCCTTTGATGAGGAGACCCCCCTCTAACAAGGGGACCCCTCTCTAACGAGGCGACCCTAAAGAGGACACCCCTCTCTGCTGGTTCCCCGTGGTTCTGACGTGTGTGTCTGTGTTCGTCTTTGTGTTCCCCAGAGAGCCGTGTTCCAGGGTTTATCTCAGGAGGCGTTGTCGGCCTGCATCCAGTCGCTCCTCAAGGCCTCAGACATCATCCTCAAGAATAAGGTGAGCAGGGCACAGCCTCGTGTTCTAGCAGTGTTGTAGCTGAGCGGCGTGTTGTAGCAGAGCCTTGTGTTTTCGTTTTGTCATGTTGTGTTGTTGTGGTGTCTGGGGGCGGCAGGGCCTCTGCTCCACCTCCTCAGCCTCCACTATCCTCTCTTGTGCTGTCTCTAAGAAATAAATAAGCCAGACCAGGGATACTGGAGGGTTTCTCTGCGGCCTGATAGTGTTTTAATGAGGCGTTTGACTGCGGCACCTTAATGAGGTCGCGCCCGGCATCGTCTTTTACCCGGGACGTTAACGAACGCTGTCACGCCCTCCACTGAGCGTCCCGGTTCTTCTCCTTTCTTTGTTTATTGGGTCCACTCACCTTCAAACCCACGGTCGATATCAGCGGTGCCGGCCGCGCCCAGAACGCACGTAGCTCGTCGTCTCCGGAGGGCTACTCTCATGGCGGCTCTCCAGCGTTCGAGTCTTTTACCGCCGTTTAGGGCAGTCGCAAAACAACAAACGTGGGCCGCCGCCCGCTTTTGGCTCCACATCGATCGCGTCCCCGTTATGCGCCCGTGGCTAATCCCGGCTTATCGCCCCCCTAGAAAAGAATGACCCCTTTTCTCCTCTCTCGTATCCCCCGCTACGCGGTTAGCTTAGCGATGGCCTTCAGAGAAGCTACCGGCCGCTCTAGGTCTGCTCTAGGTCTGCTCTCAGGTCTCAGGTCTGCTCTAGGTCTACTCTAGGTGTGCTCTAGGTCTGCTCTCAGGGCCACTCTAGGTCTGCTCTCAGGTCTCTGGTCCGCTCTAGGTCTGCTCTAGGTCCGCTCTAGGTCTGCTCTCAGGTCTGTTCTAGGTCCGCTCTATGTCCGCTCTAGGTCTGCTCTAGGTCTGCTCTCAGGTCTGTTCTAAGGTCTCAGGTCCACTCTAGGTCCGCTCTAGGTCCGCTCTAGGTCCGCTCTAGGGCCGCTCTAGGTCCGCTCTAGGTCCGCTCTAGGTCCGCTCTAGGTCTGCTCCCAGGTCCGCTCTCAGGTCCGCTCTAGGTCCGCTCTTGGTCCGCTCTCAGGTCAGCTCTAGGTCCGCTCAGAGGTCTTCCCCTCCCCTCTACAGACTCAGGTGGACGGGCAGCTCTTCCTGATCAAACACCTGCTGATCATGCGCGAGCAGATCGCCCCGTTCCACACCGACTTCGCCATCAAGGAGATCTCCCTGGACCTGAAGAAGACCCGAGGTGAGTCCGGCGGCGGGCGGCGGGGCGGCGCCCGTCACCTCGTCACGGTCGTTAAGTGACCGCCGCCCATAACGCTCACTGGGCCGCCGTTAAGTCCGGGGGGGGGGGGGGAGGACTGGCCATTCAGAGTCTCTGCATGTAATGTACATAAACCACAAGACTCTGGGAGACAGAGGAGGGAGGGTTAGGGTGGGGGGAGGGCGGAGAGAGGGTGGGAGAGAAGGGGGGGTAGACATGGCCCTCCCTTCCCATTCCCCGGTGCTCTGCCAAGGTTATTATTACCCAGCGGCACTAGGGGGCACTGTCAGGCTTCGCCAGCCCATCATGTAATCCTGTTACTCTTTTTTTTTTTCCTTTTTTTTTTTCTCCGCCTCCCTTTTTTTTCTGTTTTTTCAGACGCTGCCTTCAAAATCCTCAACCCCAAGGCTGTTCCCAAATTCTTCCGACTTAACAGTCACAACGCCATCCTGGAGTTCCTGTTGGAGGTAAGAGCGCGTCTCCTCCCCAGCCAGACGTTTTCTGGGCTTTGATAGCAACCCCTGCTCAGGCAAACGACACTTGATACCATAAAGCTTGTGTGTGTGTCTGTGTGTGTATATGTATGTGTGTGTATGTCCCTCCTTCTCATCTCACCTCCTCCTCACACATCTCTCCTCCTCCTCCTCCTCCTCTTCCTCTTCCTCCTCCTCACACATCTCTCCTCCTCCTCCTCCTCCTCTTCCTCTTCCTCCTCCTCACACATCTCTCCTCCTCCTCCTAACCATTTCTCCTCCTCCCCCCATTTCCCATTTGTGTCCCCCCCCCCCCCCCCCAGGGGACCCCAGAGATCAAGGAGCACTACATTGACTCTAAGAAGGACGTGGATCGGTACCTGAAGCTGAGCTGTGAGCAGTTCATCCAGCAGCAGACGCACATCTTCGTAGGAACCCTTGAGGAGCTGCTCGCCAAGGTAGCACCTGACCTTCAGCTCCTGAGGGGCGTGTGCGCGTGTGCGTGCGTGCGTGTGTGTGTGTGTGTGTCTGTGTGTGTGTCTTTAACCTTCGCAGACTGTAGTTTAGGATAATGAGCTGATCACAGGGAAGTGGCACATTTCCACCGGGAGAATGTCAAGTCGAGGCCGATCGATGGGGGGGCGGGCGCTCTGTTCAGGGGTTATGGATCCGCGTCGTCTGAGCGCTGTTGTTTGTGCCCAGGTGGCGGCTCTGAAGACCATGGCCATCGAGGGCGGGCCCACGTACAACCTGTCCCAGCAGCCCTGGGCCCAGCCAGGTACCCCCCCCCCCCCCCCCCCTTACACGGCCGTCATATCACTCTGTGTTCTGTTGTGTTTGTGTCGGGCGGAGTCCCTGCCCTTCCTCGTACGGCCATGTCTTTCTTACTGTTTGCAGCCAAGATCAACGAGATGGTGACGGCGACCTACCGCGTGATGAAGGGCAAGCTGCCGGCCACGCTGCAGAGCATGTCCCTGTACCTGGCCAACAGGGACACCGAGTTCATCCTCTTCAAGCCCGTCAAGGTGGGTGTCCCGAGACCGGCCCCACTTAATCCTGTGTGTGTGTGTGTGTGTGTGTGTGTGTGTGTGTGTGTGTGTGTGTGTGTGTGTGTGTGTGTGTGTGTGTGTGTGTGTGTGTGTGTGTGTGTGTGTGTGTGTGTGTGTGTGTGTGTGTGTATAGGAGTCTTTGTCCTCTCCTTTTGTTCCCCGTCCAAGTGGCGGCTAAGTGAAGCTCGACGAGAGAAACTAATTTACACCGTTGACATGGCAACAAGATCATGCAAGGGGTGGGGGCCGGGTGCTAAAATGCATTATTATGTCTTTTTTTTTTTTGTTCTCTAATTTCAGTCATCTGCCCCACTTTGTTTTGTTTTAAATTGTGTTTTGATTGAGTCTCACGGTTCTCATGCGATCCGGGCCCGCGTGAGAACCGTGAGACTCAATCAAAACACACTTTAACCAAAACAAAGTGGGCCGGCTCACCACCGCTGATTGCGGCTTTCATGACGCAATCATGCGAATGTTGTTGTTTTTGTTTTTTTTCTGTTGTTGTTGTTGTGGTGGTGCCCTCCAGAACAACATCCAGCAGGTGTTCCAGAAGGTCCACGCCCTGCTGCTGGAGGAGTACAGCGGGGAGGACCTCCAGATCATCGCCTGCCCCTCCATGGAGCAGGTGAGCCCACCGCCGCCGCCGCCGCCCTGCCCTTGAAGCCCGCTGCTTACGAACACACACACGTACCGTCGCACACACACACACACACACACACACACACACACACACACACACACACACACACACACACACACACACACACACACACACACACACGTCCCCCCGCACGCACGCAAACGTCCCCCGCAAACGCACACACAGACACACAAACATGTCCCCCTCAGGCGTGGACACACATGCAGGCACACACACAGACACACACACACACACACACACTCTCTGACCTTCAGGTTTTTATATGTCTGAGTCGAGGGAGAGGTGGGGTTTGCGTGCTAACGAGCGTCCGTTTCCCCCCCCCCCCCCCCCCCCCCCCTCGTCTCCGCAGGTTAACCTGCTGCTGTCGGTGAGCAAGTAGCCGGCGGCGGCGCAGCGGCGCTCGCTGATCGGAGCGGCTGGCGCAGCCCAGGGCGGCTGGCTTCATCAACCCAGCCTCTAGACACCGGGCTGGGGTTGGGGGTGGGGGGGGGTTCTGAGGACCGCTCGGCCGCGGCGCCGGACCGGAGGCGGTGGCGATGAAGACGACGAGGGACGGTGATGAAGACGATGGCGAGGAGGACCCGGACGTTCCCCACCGACGCGGCCGGGGTTTGGGTTTTATACGGCGGACCAGACGCACACGGCGCCGTCTGGGTGTGGGTCCGGGTCGGGGAGCTCGGCCGTGCTGTTCGACCGCGGGCCGGGACGGTGGAACGCCCCACAAAGGAGACGTCTGCTGTGTGGGCGGGTTCTCGTCTGAGGGGCGGGTTCTCGTTTTGGGGGGCGGGTTTTTGCTTTTTGTTTTTGTCTTTCCTCGGTTCAGTTTCAAATGTACTTTGACATCATAACTCTATTGGGAGGGAAAAGGGAAAACTAGAATAAGCAGAGGGTCGACCACGGGGGCGAGGTTTGGGTGAATCGGGTTAGGACAACGGCCCTCCAGCGGGTCCCTGGTATATGCTCCAAGGGCCCTTCATCAGGCGGCTAATGGACAATAAGGGGCCCGCACGCGGCCGCCTGCCGCCTAATGGATTCAGGGGCTGAAGGAGAAGCAGCAGCCCCCGCCAGCAACGCGTGTCTCCTCCTCTCATCTGTAAACCGTCTGGAGAGAGTTCTGGAAGGATCCCGCTCGCCCGGCCGCCACGACCCATCGTCGTGTCACCGTGACTGGGCTTTGTTCGTCTGAGTCCTCCCCGTCTGAATGTAGCCCCGTTCCGCTGAAGATGATGAAGATGAAGTGTTTGTCTGTTTTTATGTTTTCTATGTTTTTACGTGTCCTGCGTCACCGGTCTGAGCAGGGCTGGGTAGTGGTGGTGGAGGTTTTGCACTCCTATCGCAACGAAGAAAATGATGAGTAGTTAATGCTTGGTTTGATGGGTTTCTTTTCTTATAGAATAAGAGGAGTTTAATATGAAAGCGGCATTATTGACCTGGCCTCTGCTATGTAAAGTGGTGTATATACTCAAACTATTTATGAAGCCTTTTGATTAACAAACCCCAAAAAGTTGGAACAAAATGTTGTCTGCGTCTTTTGTTTTCCATGAAGAAAGATATTTACATTAGAAACATCTCTGAGCAGATACCCATAATAAGTTTGCAAACGAACACACCAGGTATACAATTCTGTTGGCTCACCCAGGAAGCCCCACAGCCGACAAAAGAGGGGTCGAGCTTTCATCCCCAATCCATGTTGCGCCGTCTGAACAAGAAGTACATATTGACCTTTGACCTTCCCAGAGGAGGCCACCTTTTGACAACCACTGGTGAGGAACCGGGATCTCTGGAGCAAGGCAGACTTCTTCCCTAGATGGCCCTTTTATGTCTGGCTTCAAGCCTTGAACTTAGTTCACCTGAGACAGCAGCACCACAGTCACAAGACCCCAACAAAGCATAACTCGGGTGTAGTTGCTGACTGTGGGTGCTGCATGGGGATGCAAAGACAAAGGTGTCACACGGAGGCTTCTTACAGGAGCCGAAGCCACCGCTCCGCTACTTAACAGAGCAGACGCTGCTTTGATCCCAGCCTTACATAATGCATCATCGGGAGTCTGCACCCTATTAAACCCTGGCTATATTGATGCAGGGAGAGAAGTCGGGGGGCATTGGAATCCAGGTGCTTATTATGCAACCCCCCCCCCCCCCCCCCCACAGCACCTCGGCCGACAGAATGTCCTGCAATTAGCGGCTAACCTTCCGTCATGCTGCGGTAATTCAATAAGCACGGTGGTAACGGCGTTAGCTGACACCAGACGACTGCGAAACCTCGCCCCCACGCTGAGCTGCACTGTACTCCCGCAAGACCTGGGGGGGGGGATGTGGAGGAGGAGGGGGTGGAGAGGACGTGGAGGTGGAGGAGGAAGGGGTGGGGGTGGATGTTCTGCTGCTGCTGGTCGTCTCGCCAGCTCTAGCGTCGCCTCTGAGCCTCAGAGTCGCTGAAGCAGCAGCAGACGAGCAGAGTCAGGGTCTGGTTCACCCTGTGAAAGGACAGCAGGAGGAGAGAGACGGGTTCACCCTGTGAGAGAGGAAGAGGAGGAGGAAGAGGAGAGATGGAGGAGGAGGACAGGGGGGTCCGCCCTGTAAGAGGGGAGGAGCAGGAGGAGAGAGACGGGTTCACCCTGTGAGAGAGGAAGAGGAGGGATGGAGGAGGAGAGGGGGGTTCGCCCTGTAAGAGGGGAGGAGGAGGAGAGATGGAGGAGGAGAGAGGGGGATTCACCCTGTAAGAGGACAGGAAGAAGAGGAGAGCTGGAGGAGGAGAGGGGGATTCACCCTGTAACAGAGGTGGGGCAGGAGGAGAGACATTGTGGAAGTATCTCACCCCCAGACTTTGAGCTGCTTCCCCCTGCCTTTGTCTGCACCATTTCTACCTTTGATGGCAGATACTGCCGAAACCGAATCTAGGGGGAGGATGGTCCATCGGTGGTGAGGGGGTCTGACTCCCAGCCTGGAGTAAGGTTCTGGGTTCAAACTCCACCTTCCGCCTGTATGCAGCCTTCAGCAAGGCACCCTAATGGCCTGCCTGCCTCCAACAGTGTACTGTGAGTCACCGGATGAAAGCGACTGTTGAAGAGCTCAGTGGTAAAGGAAGCAGTCAAATGAAATGACGTGATATCACCCATACCTGCACCTCTACCTTCATCTAGTGGCCTCCTAATACCTGCTTCTTAATGACGTTCATCTGACGCTCACTGTACGGCACTGGTTTAATCACTCGACTAATGAAATTATGGGATATGGTTTAATGGACCCGTAATCACACCAAACCTGTGCGTTTTGGTGACAGAGTAGAAGGTTTTCGTCGCGTAGGAGCACGTAGGAGAAGTCATTATGACAACAGCACCGCATCACTGACTGACGGCTTTAAACCGCTTAAGTGAACAGCGAGGTGTTTAACAACATAGTGTTTAACACAGTTTAATGGCACTGATCGCTTAGTCATAGTGTCAGGAAGGTTCTCTTCTGGACCAATAGTTCTAAAGGCGTTACAGTGAGTACACATGCAAACTAATGGCAGAGACTTCTTATAACTATGGAGAAAGTCATTTGGTCAGTGTAGGCAATATATTTCCATATTCCTGAGTCCTTTTTCTCATAAGTTGTCTGATCCACCCGGTGTCGCCCAGGGAGCGATGTGTCTTCCTGGCAGCGCGGTGGGCCTCGGGAGAGACGGCAGCATATGGCTTCGCCCCGGCGATGTCGAGGTGCTGCGCTGTTAACTTAATTAAGGCATCGCGACACAGAGGTGACAAACCGTTCCCAGCACCTGATCTCCAGACACCGTGCCTCTGCTTCCTCTGCATCCGACTCAGAAGATAAAAGACAGATTCTAGTCTTCATCTGAATGTCTCCAACCCTGCTCCAAAGTTGTCCTCCGTTTCCTTTCAAACGCCCGATCCCCCCCGACATTACGAAAGACCCCAGATCCTGGTGGTTGATTTAAAAAAGAGCTGCCTTTTTTTTTTCATCTTTTGTGATTTTTCTTTTTTTTTAAACGGCAACGAATTGAATCAGGAAACATTAAACGACGGAACCCGACAACAGACGAGAGCGACTCCAGCCTTTTGATCTGAGCGCCATTGGGTCTCTATCTGTGAGGATTTCTTCCGATAGGCGGACGGGCTCGCGGGTGAGACGGCTGATAACGGCCGTGACATCGCGCGTCAGGGTGGAACACAGATGAAAGCGCGGGGCAGGTGTGGGGGAGGCCCCACAAAGGTCATGCATTTCCATATATAATGCGTGCCGTAATGCTACGTGCACCGCTGCACGCAGAAACACACACGGCTGGAAGGTGGTCAGGAGGGTGGTGGAGGCATGTCTTGTTGTGCTCAGAACTGGCTCTGTAGGTGTGAGCATCTCACTTCGTTCGGTGGGTTTGTCGAGCCGCTGGTTAACTGGTATCTGTGGGCGCTGGTTAGTGTGGTAATTGGGGAGTCCTCGTGGGAAATGTCTACCAAGCTGACGTGGTGGCTCGTCTGATGAGTGTTGTTTTGATTGGGCCTCAAGAGGGAGTGACATTGTAGTCAGTATTTGCATCGCAAAAGGCCCTGTTTGTAGTTTATTTCGTGCCAGCGTCTCTCTCATTGTCCTCTCTCTCTTTGTCGTCGCTCTCTTTGTCTACATTACCTCTGAAAGGTCTCAGTGACCGAGATTGGAAACCACGTTTGAAGCATTGCGTCAACCTTCCCAGATTGTCCTCAACGCTTCACGGAGTCCTTCCAATTTGAAACCATGCGGAGAAGGAGAAAAAACGGCATGTTTTTCCAGTTTATCCTGTCTAGATTAGTTAACGATTCTGCGGTTTCTCCCAGCCAGCCGTGGGAGTTGGAAGGGCCTTGTTGATTGAATCCAGCACTTCATTACCTAGGGATGGCTCGCACTCAGGCTTCATGTTTTTAGAGGGCCTCTTGGGGAGGAGGGGGGAAGGGGGAGGAGGGAGGGAGAGAGGGGGGGGGGGGGTGACAAAGAGTTTCATATTTTATTTAATTCTCTTTGAGGTAACTTATGCCTCATGAATAAGTCAACACTCTGAAACTCCATATTTCAGGATACAGTGCCATAACATTTTCCAGAAAAATAAAACTGTCATTATGATAATGGACGCCATCCATTGGAACACTAATTCAAAATTACTTTAGCATCAGGATAATGGCTTTTAAAAACACTTAACAGCTTCCCGGGGATGCAGATGGTGTATATAACCTATTATTATCATTTTATTTTTTGGGTTTGAAGACTGGATGTCAGCGGCCGTTATCGTATAAACACAACAGTCGCGGGACCCATATTTCTCTAAAGGTTGCAGCAATTTCTGTCAGAGGAATATGATTATCCAATTTTGTGGAAGGGAAGACAGGAAGCCATTTCAATTGGAAAACCATCCTGTGGTTTTGCTGTGTGTGGCTCACCCTCTGGTTACATCAAATGCCGCCCAGATGCCCCGATGTCCATACGTTCTGGAGACGTCTCCTTTGATAATCGCAGTCGGTAAATAGAGAAGCCCCTCCAGGCTTGAACCGATTTAGAAAAAGAGGTGCTCGCCATTAGCCTGAGCAATTCCAGGTGTTTCTATTGAAGACTTTGAAGCACAGTAAATACACCCTGTTCCGTTCACTCCTTTATGCGTGGCTCCAGTTAGGGTGATGCTGCTGAATGGAGGGGAGGCTCAATGCCTCACCGTGAGTTAACACCAGCATGAAAGAAGTTTAAACAAGTGAACAGCCTTTTTATCCGGCGGCGTGACCTCGATTACTTAGATCTCTCTGCCGTTTTAAAACACTCGAGGGTCGTTTGGAGAGCTTCGTCCTCCTCTCCACCCACCAACCTTCAGCGGAACACCTGTCTGTCATAAAATCAATCCTCTCGTCTCTCAACGAGCCGTGAGAGGCCGAGGATTATCGTGATTTGGAGGAGGTTTTAGGACTTCCCCCTCGCCGTTTTGAATTCGCTGAGAACCGAGGCCTCGAGTGAACTGGTGCTGTTATGAATCGGTTAGTTAAATGGTTACCGGAGACTCCCCAGTAATATCTCACCACATAAACACACAGCAGCAACCTCAAGTGCGATTATATATTGAAAACAAATCATCACTAGTCCGCCCGGGTATATAGTTCCTCAAGACGGCGAATGGGTTGCTTAGCAACACAGGCTAGCATACTTTGAGGTTGACGGCGCAATGATACTAAAACTGAATTCTCATGCAGTCTCAAATGTGTGTTTAAAGAGGTTTTTTTTTACAATAGCTTCAAGCAAATCAAATTCACGGCCTGGAACTTGAATCATGTATCCCCCCCACCCTGAGGAGGTGATCAAAGATGACGTGTGGGCAACTTCTCCTCTCAACTCCCAGACACACTACTGCATTCATGTGTGTAATCAAAGCTCTCCCTGTACCTCTGCTGGCTGCACTGCCTTCATCATCATCATCATCACCATCATCATCATCATCATCGACAGCGCTTTCGTCTGCACAGAATGATTTGCTCCAACAGCCAGGTGTGTGTTCAGTGTGGGAAACCTTGACTCACAGGGTGAACACAAGGCAGGCCACATGAGGTAATGTGGATAGGAAGAGGTGTGTGTGTGTGTGTGTGTGTGTGTGTGTGTGTGTGTGTGTGTGTGTCTGTCGTGATGTTGTTGCACAGTAAAGCAGATGTGTTGACTGTGCCTGACAAGGTTTGATCCAAACACAGAATCCTTTGGAGGTAATTAAAAGAGGAGCGTTATTTGTACGTGCGCCACTGTACCCTAGCAACTGCTCAGAGCTCAAGTGAATGAGCGGTTCAACTGCAAGCGCCACACAGGATATTTTCATTTCTACATCTGTACCAACGCTACAAAACATTGGAAGTAGAAATGTCAGAAGCGTTGCACTTACGCCGGGAAATGTTAGCTAAAAAATATAAGATATATGTCTATATATATCCTCAACCAATTGAAACGAAGACAGCGTTTCTCCCCCTTTTGCTGAAACTACATTAGAAGAGTGGAAGTCAAACTATTGATTCTGCTGCAATTTCCAATAGAGCTCCAGGCTGAATTATGCTCTCCTCAGCCTGTTTATTGAATGGCAGTATATTATGGATTTATTTTTCATAAGGCCACTGTAAAATGGAGAATAATAGCAGAGCACATCAGAGAAGGAGCTCCATGCATGTTGGACCTTGGACTCTGAAAGGCGCGAGTGGGTTCATAAATGGCTGACCGGGGGGGGGGGGAAAGGTTCTCAGAAGGTTCTCCCCCCTTCTGAGAACCTTCAGAAGAACCCACGGTTCTGTTAGAATTGGAAAATATATATAGGCAGATTTTCTCAAAGGTGTTGGAAGGATGATTTTGATTTTTCTATCTTGCTCTATTCCGCTCTTTCCCGCTCTATCTCTCTTAACAAATCTTGGATCCAACCCCTTTCATAACCTTTATAGTGAATGTATTAATATATTTTTACTACATCGTTAGCCTCATAGCATAATTGCCGTAGTCATGTTTTAAGGTTCATCTTGTATTTAGCATCAGAAGTGCTTAATTTTTCAGAAATAACATTTAGGCAATTATGCTATGAGGCTAACGATATAACATCTGCTATCCTATTGAAAGAGCCCAGCTAATGCTTGATGAGACGGTGAAATCTTCCACTGTTAAGTCGCCTTGTGATGAGCCTACTGGATCTCGTTCGGAGCACCTCCTCCCCCTCCTGCTCCTCCTCCTCCTCCCTCTCCTCCCCCTACTTCCCCTCCTGCTCCTCCTGCTCCCCCTCCTGCTCCTCCTCCTCCCCCTCCTGCTCCCCCTCCTGCTCCTCCTCCTGCTCCTCCTCCTCCCCCTCCTCCTGCCCCTCCTGCTCCTCCTCCTCCTCCTCCTCCTCCTCCTGCTCCTCCTCCTCCTCCTCCTCCCCCTCCTGATCCTCCTCCTCCCCCTCCTGCTCCTCCTCCTCCCCCTCCTCCTCCCCCTCCTGCTCCTCCTCCTCCCCCTCCTGCTCCTCCTCCTCCTCCCCCTCCTGCTCCTCCTCCTCCCCCTCCTGCTCCTCCTCCTCCTCCTCCTCCCCCTCCTGATCCTCCCCCTCCTCCTCCCCCTCCTGCTCCTCCTCCTCCCCCTCCTCCTCCTCCTCCTGCTCCCCCTCCTGCTCCTTCCTGAGGGCCGCACAGCCCCTGCTCCTCAGTGGCGTGGATTTGTGTCGCGGTGCGACCCACCGGTCTTCACCGGGGCCGGGCGCGGCGTGGAGCTGCTCGCTCTCCTCTCAGAGCTATCTCTGCTGAACATCTGGAGCCAGCGCCTCCTCCTCCTCCTCCTCCTCCTCCTCCTCCTCTCTCCGGACGCACGCCCTGCCTGGATTAAAAGGTAATCAGGCGGCGGCATAACGTCACGCTGCCGCAGTCAGAACGAAGCGGTTTCATCTGGGTTTGATATGCAGACGCTCCTAGTAGCTCAAACTGTTTAAATGGAACGAGTGACAAATCCACTGGACGCAAACCATTAACACCAAACAGATTCATCATTAAACAAACACTGTTAATTTATTATTAATAACAATAATAATTGGACATTTCGCTCTGACCCCAACATCAAGAGATGGAGGTCCCGAATGCGGGGTTGAACATCACACTCATTGTGAATGTTGGATGTGATATGTGAATGTGGCATTGGGGACACATTCGGAATCGAACCCAGAGCCTCACGGGCACCGGGTTGGGGGTTGGAGGTGATGATGGGAGCGGCACTCGCTGCTGAACCGAGGCCACTGCCTTGGCAGGGCGTCGTATCTGGCACCGACAGCGCGTGCCGCCGGGACCCCCGTTTACCCTGGGGACGCCACGGGTAGCTTAGCGCTAGCTAGGCCTGAGTTCACTTTATTTTTTTTGCCTCGATTCAATGTCAACGATTGCATTGTGTATATTTAAATTTTGGGGACGATTATTGCTAAAATCTCTTTGAACACTTGCCACACTTTGGTACTAAATCGATTCATCCTCTTAACATTTGGTTAATCTTTTTCTACGTTCCGGGGGAACGGTAATAACAGTATTTAGATAAACGGCGGCCCAATTACCGGATCAGTCCGCCGTGACGCCGCCGTTGTACGTTGGCCTTTGTTGGCGGGAAACGTCTTTCATGCCAGGCTCGCGGTCCCTGTCGTCAAAAAGAAAATAAGTCGCCCGTTTCTGCGGGGAGATTATGTCTGCGTCTCCAGAGAAGGAACTTATCTATTACCGATCATTAACGCGCTGCAAACCGTTATCCGAGGACCGCATGTTCTCACGCTCATTAAACTGGTGACCCAGGTTGGAATGTATTCACTGATTCGCTTCAGCTGACACCAAACACTTCTCGCTCGGTCTAGGAGTAAAAACATTCTCCATCTGGGTTCTACTTCTCCTCCATCTAATGTTGTCGTCATGCTACGATACGACCACATAAAACCTACCAGACTGCAGAGAATTATGGTAGAAATTGGCCAAAATTCGATTTAGGCTGTAGTACAAACAGGAGCGATCTTTGCCGCCATAGAACAAGCTTTAGAGACTAAGAAAACATTTACATTTTACCATGTAGGGCACGGAGCAGAGGCTTTTATCTAAAGCAACTTACGGTTCATACACCGATGGCGGTGTCAGCCACGCAGGGTGACAGCCAGCTTGTCAGGAGAAGTTGGGGTGAGGTGCCTTGCTCAGGGACACCTCGACACTCGAACTAGCAACCTTCTGGTTTCAAGGCAACTTGCCCTACCTCCTGAGCTAAACCGACCCTATAAAAACAAAGTGGACAGTCTATCACGCCGTGACCGTGTGTGGATCAAAGGCGGGGTGGGTGAGCATGGATCAAAGTGGTCCTCTCCGGTTGCCAAGGTGAAACAATGTCATCTCCCATCGCACCCACTTTTTTTTTTTAACCAAACGAGAGGAAACAAGTTGGCAGTGGACGTTGTTTATATGAATATCTTTAAAGCGTACCAGGTGCTGTCTACTACCTCTCCGGTTGAAACCTGCCAGAGTTATCTCTGACACGCTTTCCGAGGGAGGGGGAGCTCCTGTTTCACCGAGTTACGTTTTACCCGACAGCCTGAACGGGAAGGCTGAAGTTCTGAAGCCAAACAGAACGAAGGAACTTTTGATTGAAGAAACGAGAGGCTGTTATGTTTTGTTTAGGGCACTTACTCTTCAAACTTCCTCAAATTGCAAATTAGGATTGATTTCCCGGCCCTGATTGGGTGTATACCTGCGTGGTTCGCCTCTGGAATTGAACCTCAGCTGAATTGGACATTGATTGCATTTTGGCTGTAACTCGACTTTGTTATCTTGACTCCAAATGCCATCTATATGGTGCTGAAAACTTTACCATAGAGCACAAACCACTGCATATGTTTAGTTATTAGTACACATGTTCAATAGCAACCACAATCCTTTGTTGTTGTTGATGGGAAGGCGTAATTAAAGGTAATTAATGCACAGCAATTACGCCTCCTCACCTGCGCTCTGTAGCACTCTAAACGCTGCGTTTATGTCCATCTCTCCAACTGTTTGCAGCCGCTTTTCTGATCTCCTGTAACAGAAGCTCTGTTGTTTTCACTTCAACAGACAACACTAATAAGCATTTGTCTCACCATGACAGTTAATACAAAAAAAATAATTATCATCACTTCTTGTCGATGAATGCTTCCAAATATATTGTTGGTGCACATAGGATTTTATGATATGACTGACAAACAAAAAATAAAATAAAAAGTTGCACTGAAAAGGTAATAGTCACATTGACCAAGTCCACGCCTGTAATGTTCCTCTAAAGGTCAGAGCTTATGAAGGGCTTTCTAAACTGATGACAGCAGTCACACTGAACAAGAGCTGCATTCCAGTTTTTGATTCGAAAAAACCTACAATGGACCAAAAGTCTGAAGCAGAAATGTGACCCGTCGATGGCTGATGCATTATGCCTCCATCGTGACTGTTGCCTGATGAAAATACCCCTCACAGTTACAGTATATCAAAGCCCTGTAGGCCCGTACAGTTAAAATAACGCAAAGTTACCTAAATGAGCGCCACCATTTTGGGAGCATAGGAGAATTTGAATGTGACTTATTCTGTTGGGCTTCATGTTCTTTTGGTCATTGTTTAGTAATTAATCGCTAAATGATTCATTATAATGAGAAGGCGTTGTTGGGTTTTAAACTACCAACGCATTTCTAATCTAAGACATGGCAAAACAATGTTTCCATTAGCTTTTAGGATTTTACAGTTACTCACTACAGCTCCCTTGAGATCTCTCAATATGGCCGAGTCGGCCTGTAGCCGTCCTCTCCAATTTTTTTTAGAACTGGCCTTCGCAAAAGCATCTGCCCTCTCACAAAATTATTTTCAATTCATTTAATTAGGCGTAAATCTTTGGGTCAAGAGCATTCTCTCAACACGGCGGCGTGGCACATGTTGTGTTCACCTCGGAGGCTCCACGCCTGCGTCGCCGTCTGAACCGCCGGAGTGCGTTAATTAAGAGTCTGACAGATGTCCCGTAAATAATGAGGGGAGAGGGTGAAGGAGTGACCCGAGCGCCTGCCGCAGCTTCCTCCACGGCTGTCTGCCTCGTCCTCCGCCCCCTCCCGTGCTGTCGGGGGGGACGGGGGGGGACGTCATTATTTACCACAACACCCAGTCTAACTCACTGTACCGACAGAGCTGTACTGTTGGTTCTCTTCCTTCTGACACGAGTACGTTCTGTAAGTTGCCTTGGTTAAAAGCGTAGGCTAAACGCCCTAAATCGTCCTACGTTCTGAGGAGGTGAAGTCACTCAGTGGATTGTTAAAACAGAAAGACGTAGGGGGGGAATTAATTGTATCGCCGGTATTGACTGTGCAGTATAGGGACTCATTAATTGTGTTTGTTTATTCATGTACTTTTTATTCACCACTAAATACATTAATCAACGCACAAATAGCTCAACACAATGGAACAGAAAAACATGTTTTTTCTTTCAACCCGATCTAGGTTAGTCGAAACACGTCTCTGTTTTGCGTCGCCTCGGATAGACCCCGCTCCTCCCAATGTCGTTCACCGCCTGCGGTACACACACGTTAGCATTCAAAGAGAAATTACAATGGTTTTAAACATTCCTCTGACTTCTGTTCCTGCAGGATCTGGGCTGGGCTGCCTGTCGTTTATCTGTGGCGGCGGGGTAGTGTCACCTTCGCTATCACTCTCCCAGGACCCAGACGCCGGCTCTGTCACGTTTGACGAGGACTGACTCATTTTAAAAGCAGGGAGGACCCAAGAGGGCCATTCAGAGCTGTTTACACCTGAGAACGTTTTGTGCTAAGTAGATGATGTTCTTGTGTTTTGTTGAAATTTAAAGCTCGCAGTTTTGAACAGGAATCATAACACCTTCTAACAGTATACACACACAATGTGTGAACAAATGCCTGAGCTGTTGTCAGCGCATACAGGCCTGTGGGGATAACATTGCATGCAGGGTATTTGATGGTACTTTTCGGACAGGTATACTACGTTGCTTATATTGCGCTGCATTAAATCACCGGCACATAAAAGTAATAATACGCGTACGGGTTACTAAATCAGCTCCGAGGGAGATGAGTGGCATTTGGGCTTTGCTGAAACACGCTTGTTGAGTCTGTGCCCGGATCCAGAAGGAATAGGAAAACAGAAACAGCAGACAATAGGCCACCGCAGCATGTCTGCTATGGGCTGATGCATTAAAGAGTGTAATGATGCCGACAGATTGATGACTGGCTCTGACAGTGATAGCCTCGCTCTATAAATTCCTCATCTCCCCCGCCCCTAAAGGGCATGGTTTGGAAGAGGCCTACAAAGGCATGTGCTTCCCAGCACTTAACTCATTTTGCAGGAGACTAAAGAGACATTGTTTTAGTTTTGTACTTCTGGAGGGTAAGTAACATAATTGAGGGGTTTGTTGTGTAAATTACACATAACTTCCTTAGTTTGATATCGATAGAGCAGGAGACTAATTACTCTTAATCGATTATATGTTTACTTTGTCCTTCACTCTCAGCAAACCACCAATCACGTCGTTAAGACCCCGTTCATCGCTCAAGATGTGGCTCGTTCTCCTGGCGGTCGTGTGCCTCCAACGCCCGACGGACGTCCTGGTCCACGGCGAGACGGACGCCCAGCAGCCGTCCGAAGGACGGTCCGCGGGACCCAGGTTAGTGGAGGGTCTGCGCTCCAACCACACGCCCGGGACCCCCCCGCCGGACGGATCCAGGCCTCCACTGCCCCCCACGTGCCTGCAGGCGACGGGGATCAAGCACACCTTCAAGTCGGTGAACACGCTGGTGTCCCTGCTGGTGTTCGTCACGGGGATGGTGGGCAACGTGGCGCTGCTGAGGATCGTCCGCGCGGACCGCGCCATGCGCAGCGGGCCCAACGTGCTCATCGCCAGCCTGGCCGCCGGGGACCTCATACACATCGTGATCGACATACCAATCAACGCGTACCGGGTGAGTCAGCGGGCCGCCGGCGAGGGCTGCCATTACAACCCGGGAGCAGAATGAACCGGCCAGCTCTCCTCTCCTCTCTGCTGTTTTCCATCCATTCCACAGCCCCTAAATGTCACACGCTTCTTGACGTGCGTTAATTGCAGTGTTTGATGATATTGCCTGTCACTGCTTTGTTTTTGTGCCGCCATTATCCCTCTGCCCGCTCTGCCGACATGACACCCCGATCCGTCTGCGAAGGGCCGGATCCGTCTCCTGTGTTCCTCCTCCACGCTTCATCCCTTTTAGATTAAACCGAGATTTCCCTGCTCCTTCCCAGGGCTCCGGTCAGGATGAGCCGTGGGGATAACGCGGTGAAGCCTGTGATGCCTTCCAGGCGGTAAACCTGTGATTAAGGGCTCCTCCGATAGCGTTGACCTGTCTTGACTCGCTGATTCCTCCCCCACAGTTGATGGCGGAGGACTGGCCGCTGGGCGCGGTGGTCTGCAAGCTGGTGCCCTTCATCCAGAAGACCTCCGTGGGCGTCACCGTGCTGAGTCTGTGCGCGCTGAGTGTCGACAGGTACAACCGCACCGCGCGGGGGGGGAGGGGTCGATCGATGTTGGTAACGAGTTGTGCTCTTTAGCGCTAATGTCATCTGGCGGCCTCTGTCCCTGACGCGTCAAGTGGATGCGTTTGTTTCGCGCCGCGCGGTCTGAATTGTTGTTTAATCTGGGAATGTTTTGATGGGCTGGAGATAATTCCCTGAAGCCTTTCATTCCCCGTATTGATTTGTGTAGATATCGAGCGGTCGCATCCTGGAATCGAGTCAAAGGCGTCGGAGTCTCGGCGTGGACGGCGGTAGAGATAGCTCTGATATGGGTTGTTTCCATCGCGCTGGCAGTGCCTGAAGGCCTGGGCTTTGATTTGATAACAATGGACTATAAAGGGAAGCATCTGAGGATATGCCTGCTCCATCCCGTCCAGACAACACACTTCATGCAGGTACAGGAGGGCTAACGTGATGCATTCACTGTAAGAGAGCCAAGATTGACTTGTTATGAACACGGCTCTTTTGATGTCGACTGGTATTGTTTTCTCGTTCTGTTTATTAGAATTAATGAATACTTTAGTGATTTTGCTCAACATGATCTCGAAAAGCGTGCTATATAATTTTGTGCACACATTCCCCCCGTCATTATCGTACAAATGTCGACACAAACACATGATGGAAGTTGAAAGATACGCTGCAGAATACCAAATGACCGTGCAGCTGTTCTCTGCAGTTCTACAAGCTGGGGAAGGACTGGTGGCTGTTCGGCTTCTACTTCTGCATGCCGCTGCTGTGGACGGCGGTCTTCTACACTCTGATGTGCAGAAGGCTGCGCAGGAACTCTGAGAACAGCCTCAACACCCACCACAAGCAGGTAGGGCCCGCGGCCTCCACCCGTAGCCTGGCTCCTTCCTACCCCACCGATCTCTGAGCCCCGCTGGCACCAACCCCCCTCCGGACCTGGGGGGCCTGCTCCATCACCCACCCCCTCACCTCCCTCCTCCACCTCACTCTCCTCCACCTCACTCTGCTCCACCTTACTCTGCTCCACCTCACTCTCCTCCACCTCACTCTGCTCCACCTCACTCCCCTCCACCTCACCCTCCTCCAACTCGCTCTGCTCCACCTCACTCTCCTCCACCTCACTCTGCTGCACCTCACCCTCCTCCACCTCACCCTCCTCCACCTCACCTTCCTCCACCTCTCCCTCCTCCACCTCTCCCTCCTTCACCTCACCCTCCTCCACCTCACTCTTCTCCACCTCTCCCTCCTTCACCTCTCCCTCCTCCACCTCTCCCTCCTTCACCTCACCCTCCTCCACCTCACTCTTCTCCACCTCTCCCTCCTTCACCTCTCCCTCCTCCACCTCTCCCTCCTCCACCTCTCCCTCCTTCACCTCACCCTCCTCCACCTCACTCTTCTCCACCTCTCCCTCCTTCACCTCTCCCTCCTCCACCTCTCCCTCCTCCACCTCACTCTTCTCCACCTCTCCCTCCTTCACCTCTCCCTCCTCCACCTCTCCCTCCTTCACCTCACTCTTCTCAACCTCTCCCTCCTTCACCTCACCCTCCTCCACCTCTCCCTCCTCCACCTCTCCCTCCTCCACCTCTCCCTCCTTCACCTCACCTCACCCTCCTCCACCGCTCCCTCCTTCACCTCACTCTCCTCCGTCAGTCTCCCCTCAAATTCTTCAAAGTCTTCAGACTTGCTTCTAACGTTTGAAGCCTTCCACATGATTCCAAATTGTCTTGTTTGTCCATTCCAATTTTAGCTATTTTATAAAAAAAATATGTCCATGCTGCCTTTTCAAATTTTTCTTTCATACGATTTTTTTCCTTGCTGTAAAAGGACCATGAATGTTTTGAAATGCGTTATACAAAATGTCTTGTTATTTTAATCTTGTAACTTGAAAAGGTACAAACGTTCACAATGTACAACTGGATTCAAACCACAATTGTACTAGTACATCACTCCCTTATGTAGCCTGTTGATTTATTCCTGCTAAACGTGTCCTGCTGTTTAGTTTAAATGTATTCCTGTAAAATGTGTCGTGGTGTTACGTGTCGTGGTGTTTCGTTTAAGTAGAATCCTGTTAAACGTGTCGTAGTGTTTAGTTTAAGTTTATTCCTGTTAAACGTGTCATGGTGTTTCGTTTAAGTAGAATCCTGTTAAACGTGCTGTGGTGTTTCGTTTAAGTTTATTCCTGTTAAACGTGTCGTGGTGTTTAGTTTAAGTAGAATCCTGTTAAACGTGTCGTGGTGTTTAGTTTAAGTTTATTCCTGTTAAACGTGTCGTGGTGTGTAGTTTAAGTTTATTCCTGTTAAACGTGCCGTGGTGTTTCGTTTAAGTAGAATCCTGTTTAACGTGTCGTGGTGTTTAGTTTAAGTTTATTCCTGTTAAACGTGTCGTGGTGTGTAGTTTAAGTTTATTCCTGTTAAACGTGCCGTGGTGTCTAGTTTAATTTTATTCCTGTTAAACGTGCCGTGGTGTTTAGTTAAAGTTTATTGCTGTTAAACGTGCCGTGGTGTTTAGTTTAAGTTTATTCCTGTTAAACGTTTCGTGGTGTGTAGTTTAAGTTTATTCCTGTTAAACGTGCCGTGGTGTTCCATTCATCCAGATGCGCGAGGTGACCAAGACAGTGTTCAGCCTGGTGCTGATGTTCGCTGTGTGCTGGTTCCCGCTTTACCTCAGCAGAATCCTCAAACAGACCATCTACGACCAGAAGGATCCCAACAGATGCCAGCTTCTCAGGTACTGGGAGGAATGGAGCGTTTCTTCATCGGTATGGTATGATTCATTTTATATATCTAACCCAGATCTTGACTCTCCCCTTCTCCCCAGTGTCTTCCTCGTGCTGGACTACTTTGGCCTCAACATGGCCTCGCTCAACTCCTGCATCAACCCCATCGCTCTGTATATCGTCAGCAAGAGATTCAAGAAATGCTTCAAGGTAAAGCATCCTCTGAATGACATGCTGTTGAAATTAGTTCATGCATGCATGAATAACAATGCACACTGACGTTCCAACAGCATAACAAATTCAGAACAGTTTCTGGGGCTGCATCCAGTGAAACCGGATTCTGCGACTGAGTCCTGATTCATTGTGTACCATTTGGTTTCAATTAGGAATAACAAATTCATAATTAAAACAAATAAACGGTCTTATACCGTTTTTAATTAGTATCAAGATTGAAAACTAGGGCGTTTGTTACGGTCTGACTTAGTTCTGTTTTTGCACAATGCAAGGTGAGAATTACGAAAAAAAACAAGTGAGATGTTTGAGGAGATGACATCTCGGGTGTTTTTCAATTTCGCGTCGGAATAGTTGATAGCTCTAAAATAGCCCATCTTCGATGAAACGGCGATGGAGGTGTTGATGAGACACACACAGGACACCAGACCCTCTCTAGTCACCCCTGATTCAGAATCCAGCCACAGACTGTGGTTCAGTGTTCAATAGAGAGTCGTGATGTGTGAATCATCATTCAATAAAGGAAGATAAGATCTGTCGACTCGCCTAAACGTTGGATCCCTCATCTGACGAAAGAAGTTGTTATGATCTTCTGTCAAAATGTTTGTGTGTGTGGGCGTGTGTGTGCATGTACGAGTGTGTTTGTGTGTGTGTGTGTGTGTGTGTGTGCACGTTCTTGTTTGTGTGCATGTACGCATGTGTGTGTGTGTACGTGTGTGTGTGCATGCATGAGTGTGTGTTTGTGTGTGTATGTGTGTGTGTGTGTGTGTGTGTCTGTGTGCACGTTATTGTTTGTGTGCATGTACGCATATGTTTGTGTGTATGTGTGTGTGTGTGTGGGTGTGTGTGTGTGTGTGTATGTGTGTGCGTGCGCTCGTACGTATGTGTGTGTGTGTGCACGCACGTGTGTGCGCACGTACGTGTGTGTGCTCCTCTAGGCGTGCCTGTGCGGCTGGCGGGCCCCTCCTCTAGCCGGTAACGACGAGGAGCAGCAGTCTGTCACCAAGTCCAAGGTGCAGGGGGAGGAGCCCTGCAACATCAAAGGCCTGCAGCACCACCTGGCCACGCCCCCACCTGAGGCACAGCCGCCCCGCCTCCCCGGCTCCATGACGGCACAGGGACACGCCCCCGGCCCCGTCCAACAGGACGCTCAAAACCAAACGCCTCGTATCTAAGGAGCGGCCCATACACAAACACACGGACAGGACATGACAGGTCGTCACGTTTGTATATATATTTATCTGCGTCCTTCTTTGAGCCACCGACTTGTTAGCTAACGTCGCTGTGGAGGAACACAGAGAGAGGTTTACTGCCTGCCCTCCCCCCCTCCCCGGTCCACCTGCGGTGGTGTCATCAGCCCTCTTAATAATATATAGACGGGGGCGAGCCGGGATCTGTTTACCGGTGTTGTCAGGTGAACATCTGCCTGGCCACTCGGGGCTGTGTGAGCGAGAGATGTGACTATACCTGCCCCCCGGGCCTGACTCACTCCCAGCCATTACATCAGCGCTGGCTCTCTCACCGGACGGCCCTTCACCTATCATGCATCACGTATCATGCCTCACGCTTGTCAAAGCACTGCCTGGGTCCGGGCGTTTCGCCGGGCATGACAACATCCTCGCACGTACGTGTGCTTTGCTGCCAAATGTACGTGTTGATTTTTGTATTATTTACAGTAGGCTTGTGTCACACGCGCGTGGGATCTCACATGGTGTTTGTTTTTGTTTTGTTTAGTGTGCGTTTGTGTGCGCGAAGCGTCGTAAGTGGTTCTGTGTGGAAAAGTTGTCAAACGTTTTTTCCTTTCTCTCTGCGTTGCTAGCGTGCACTACTCAAGGCTTTCCCGCCTCTCCCCCCCCCCCCAACGTCGGAATCAGATTCGTGCCACGGGTTGATTCTGTCGACGGCGGGCGAATGACTGATTGATGGCGGCCTATTTTGAATGCATTGTTAAATGTGTAATGCACAGAGACGCGCTATAAAAGACCTGGGAGTGTGTGTGTGTGTGTGTGTGTGTGGGGGGGGGAGGGAGGGTCGGGAGGAGAAGGAAAACGAGGATGACAGAATGAGGTCAGGAGGGGGGGGGAGAGGGGAGAGGGGGGAGAAAGGGGGAGGAAGGGAACACCTGATGGGTCTTGCTGTCACAGGACAAGCCAAGCAAAACTAAGAGGTAGTATCGCTCGCTGCGCGGAGGGATGTGTGGAAGGGGGGACAACGTGACTGTGGCTGTTATCAAGAGATTATTGTTGCCAAGGCGATTGATCGGGATGCAACTGTCAGGCGTGGATGAACAGGCCTTTGGACATAGATGAAACATATATTAATGTACACATGTTTTTAGTAAGCGTTTTTGGAACTGATTGACATCCATATTGTTGCCTGTTTCTATTTTCCCCGTCTCCTCAAAGTCCTGCTCATTAAAGTATTCATGGCCACCTCATTGGAGAAGCTGCCAGAATCAATCTCTCCTCCCGCCTGCTCAGTCAGAGAGAGAGAGGGAGCGAGAGAGAGAGACAGGTGACTGAAGTACTGCTGCTTCCACTACATCAATACAGTCAGCTTCCATCTTAATGCACTCTCTTCTGTCCCTCACGATTTACCAGAAGCTTTACCTGGGGATGGCAGTAACAAATAAAATAAACCATAAACACACAGCCTTACAGTGGTCTCGTTTTGATCTATTTGTCTTTATGTTTTTAGTCAATTAAAATGTGTGCAGAATAAAAGAACGTGTGAACTCTGAAAATATGACATATTTTCTGCTTGGTTGGTGATGAGCGTCTCGAAGACAATGTTTTCAAGAGGACAGAGGCAGCGAGACGTGTGCTTTTACAGCCCACAGTTTTATCACCTGCTGAGCTACGTGACGTCTGCACCTTCATCACTCTCTCACACACGCTCTCTCTCTCTCTAGCGCTCCCTCGCTCTCCCTCGCTCTCTCGCTCTCTCTCTCTGCTTTGTTTCCATCTCACTCGCTTTGATCAACAAGGTCGGCCCAGAGATGCTCTTTTTCAACAGCGATCCTCGGTGAAAAGCAGCACATGTGCTGCAGCGTAAATGAGGGCGAACCCTACAAAAACATGACACATACCAGCGAGCACAAACTCAGACGTCAACGTTCAAATCTGGGTGAACACGGTGAAATATGGGAACACGTCCAAGCTCTGTTTTAGCCAGGAGAACACAAGTCTACAAATTTCGTCTTTTAAACTGAAAAATCCTCTATGGTTCAAAAGCTCAATATAGTGAGCACAAACTAAAATATCAACCTCAAAATCGTATTAAGTCTTCACGTCTCCCCTATTTTATTACCCAGTAAATCTAGGTCTACAATATAACAATTTTACAACATTAACCAATAGTCGTCCTTTTAGCATCTTTGACCCGGAAAATGCTCACTGGTTGAAGAACTCAAGCCCAGGGATTACACAAATGCTCATACATTCCAAATGTGTATACACTTAGCACAATATATCAATGCATTTGATATTAGATCATGTTAAAATAAGTATTTTTAGTGGATCACTTGTCAGCATAGACACAAAGATTGGCAGGGATCAATGTAAATGACAGCCTTACTATTACCGTTCAACATCTCACACATGCGCAGGAAGAAATCGTATCCCTCACCTAAGGGAGATAAATACCTCAGACAGTGCAACACGTGCGCTTTGCACCTGTGGATCTGTACCTCCCGCTGTATACAAACTGAGCAGGCTCAGAACCGCCCACTGAACACGAACTGAGCAGGCTCAGAACCTCCCATTGAACAAGAACTGAGCAGGCTCAGAGCCTCCTGCTGAACACGAACTGAGCAGGCTCAGAACCTCCCATTGAACACGAACTGAGCAGGCTCAGAGCCTCCTGCTGAACACGAACTGAGCAGGCTCAGAACCTCCCATTGAACACGAACTGAGCAGGCTCAGAACCTCCTATTGAACACGAACTGAGCAGGCTCAGAACCTCCCATTGAACACGAACTGAGCAGGCTCAGAGCCTCCCATTGAACACAAACTGAGCAGGCTCAGAGCCTCCCATTGAGCACGAACTGAGCAGGCTCAGAGCCTCCTGCTGAACACGAACTGAGCAGGCTCAGAACCTCCCATTGAACACGAACTGAGCAGGCTCAGAACCTCCCATTGAACATGAACTGAGCAGGCTCAGAACCTCCCATTGAACACGAACTGAGCAGGCTCAGAACCTCCCATTGAACACGAACTGAGCAGGCTCAGAACCTCCCATTGAACATGAACTTAGCAGGCTCAGAACCTCCCACTGAACACAAACTGAGCAGGCTCAGAACCTCCCGCTGAACACAAACTGAACAGGCTTAGATCCTCCTGCTGAACACAAACTGAGCAGGCTCAGAACCTCCAGCTGAACACAAACTGAACAGGCTTAGATCGTCCTGCTGAACACAAACTGAGCAGGCTCAGAACCTCCCAAATGTGCACGTTACGTCACGTTTACGACAAAGAATACGCCAAGGGTTGGTTCCCAACTAGGTCTACCAGTAGGTCCACCAGTAGGTCCACAAGTAGGTCCACCAGTAGGTCCACCAGTAGGTCCACCAGTAGGTCCACCAGTAGGGCCACAAGTAGGTCCACCAGTAGGTCCACCAGTAGGTCCACCAGTAGGTCCACCAGTAGGGCCACAAGTAGGTCTGACTGTAGGTCCACCAGTTGGGCCACAATTAGGTCTGACTGTAGGTCCACCAGTAGGTCCACCAGTAGGTCCACCAGTAGGTCTGACTGTAGGTCCACCAGTAGGTCCACCAGTAGGTCCACCAGTAGGGCCACAAGTAGGTCTGACTGTAGGTCCACCAGTTGGGCCACAAGTAGGTCTGCCAGTAGGGGGCAGAATCGCCCCTGAGGGGGGATTGGGTTTCCTCTGTATCAAAAATGAAGAAGACAGAGAACTTCTTGATGTATTTCACCGAAACGCGGTGAACCAACGCAGATCAGTGAATCATGTGGTTTCATCCATCAAGTTTTGTGCCGAAGAACTAAAAAACGATTAAGCTCTCTCATTAGTGTGTATTTTTGCTGAATTAATGAATTAGCAGCAGAGGCTAGGTCACTAGCTGGCTAAAATTGTGTGTGTGTGTGTGTGTGTGTGTGTGTGTGTGTGTGTGTGTGTGTGTGTGTGTTGTGTGTGTGTGTGTGTGTGTGTGTGTGTGTGTGTGTGTGTGTGTGTGTGTGTGTCCTGCTTTTAGCATAATGTTTAAACATGATAATTGATTTAAAGAAATCCTATAACTTTGCAGATGCGGTGTTGAACCACAAGGCTACAGAGGAGGGGGCCTTATGTCGAACCAGGCTCCTGGAGGCAATTTGGGGGTGAAAAGAGTTTGATTTGGGTTATTCATACGTTCATACTGTTTTGTTGTAGCTAGTTTTTATATATTTATATGTTTTTAATAAATTACTTTATACCCCAGTTGCGTAGATAATTTGCTTATTGCGCTAAGGGACATATATATATATATATATATATATATATATATAATAGTTCTGTAGACCTTAATTAAGAATTGGTCACTAAATGAAAGCATGATATGCGATTGAAATTAGGTATAAATGCGATCGTTTATTAAGCGGCAACAAACGTTAAGTTTTGAACCCTTTGTGAACGTCTTTTCTACGCCAACCATGACCGTCTTTTCACCGGGGACATGCTCACTGGGGTATACATCCCAACCGGTCTGTGTTCCAAACCAAACCGGTCTGTTATCCTTCTCCAACCAGTCTGGCTTCCGGACCCAACCGGTCTGTGTTCCAGCCCCAACCGGTTTGTGTTCCAGCCCCAACCGGCCCCAACCAGTTTGTGTTCCGGCTCCAACCGGTCTGTGATCCGGCCCCAACCGTACTGTATTCCGGCGCCAACCAGTCTGTGTTCCGGCCCCAACCGGTTTGTGTTCCGGCCCCAACCGGTCTGTGTTCTGGCGGCCCCAACTGGTCTGTGTTTAGGCCCCAAACCGATCTGTGTTCCGGGCCCAACCGGTCTGTGATCCGGCCCCGACAGGCCTGTGATCCGGCCCCGACAGGTCTGTGTTCTGGCCCCAACTGACCCAAACCAGTCTTTGTTCCGGCCCCGACAGGTCTGTGATCCGGCCCCGACAGGTCTGTGATCTGCTCCAACCGGTCTGTGATCCGGCCCCGACAGGTCTGTGTTCCGGCTCCAACCAGATCCAACCGGTGGCAGTAGCTCACAGCCTACCAGTGCTGGGCTGTGATTAACGGAGTTGCAGCAGAACAAAAAGCCTGTTTCTGTTACAATCCTCTATTCCGAGTGTATCTGCCACTTTGAGAGCCAGAACTCCATTTCCTCCATCTGCTTCCTTCTGGGAACGCCGAGCTGCTCCGAATCGCCAGCGTCCTCTCGAAGCGTCTGATGTTGCCGTCAAGACAAAAAAAAAAAAAAACAATAAAATAAAACGTGTTTTGTCGTCAAACGTCGCCCAACGCCGCCGTGGCGCCGTTTTGTCACGTCGAGAGCCAGTGGCGTGTACTCAACAAACGGCTGGGTGTGACCACCCCCCCCGCGCTAGGCGCCTCACAACCGGCAGTCACATGTCAGCCGGCGCGTGATGCCCGCCGCCGTCTGGGGAGGTGTGACATCCTCAGAGATGTTTTTATTTATTTTTATTTGGTAATCTGTATCCACACAAGGCTCTTGCCAGGCTCCCTATAGTGCTGCCCGCGCTTCCCAGACTGGGGATTTAATTAAACAGTGTGAAATTAATTAATCAGTGGAGTGGCAGGTAAGAGATGACTGCTGGTTTGGAACCGCTCGCCGCTCCGTGCGGCGACAGCTCCTAATCCCGTCCGTGTTTATCCCAGTAAGTGATGATATGTAGTGATGCAAATGTTTAAGGGGAGGGAGGGGCGACAAGAAAGGGGACACATTATCAAAATAAAAGTGTCGCACCCCCCCCCTCCCCTAGCCCCTTCCTCCCTAAAATATCAAAGTGTTAAACCTGTGTTTGATCTGTTCTATCAATTAATTAAAAAATGCTCTTCTGTATAATAATGTGGTGGAAATTAGATGGAAATTAGATAAAATATTCATTTAGTTATCTGGGGGAATCAGCCGCAGGGGCTCCAGTAAGTCCTGGCGCCTTCTGCCTCAAACCGCCGTCCATATGGCAATTATGTACAGCAGTGTTGCAGCAGCATTGGTCTGAAGCCTCGTGGCAGCGGCTGGCGGTGGTGCTGCGGCGCGGCGGCGGGGCTGTGATGTGAGTTAAGGGAGATAATGAGGCTGTTGTAAGCCTTAAGTACGGCGCCGGCCCCTGGGGGCCCCGTATCCTCCAGTCCGCTCCAACTTCTCTCCTCGGTGTTGCACGAGCTCCGGAGGATTAATAGACACACGCGCGCGCACGGACGCACGAGCGCGCACGCACACCCCGGTCGACTGGCTGCTCGGTAAACTTTTGGATGTACTGGTCGCCGCTTCGCCGGAATGCGTCTGGGTGCGCTTTTATTTTGTAGTGCCGCTTTTATTTTGTAGTGTCGTAAGCCGCTCGCCGTGTCTGTGTGGAGGAGTGCAGCGCCGGGTTGTTGTTATTGTGTTTTTTTTCGCGAGAGCCACGTCTTGATTCGGAGTATGTTCTTGTGTTATCTAAAGCTGGAGGAGTTCCTCTGCGATTCGATGCTCGCTGCTTATATTAATCCGGGCTTTCGCTAAAGTCTGGATCGTGTTTCCACGCACCTACATGAATCCGTTTGTACATGCTGTACTGAGTGGAGGTGGGTGGATGTAGCACCGTAACACGTAACACCACCCCTCTTCACCGCGGGGGTCCCAGCCGGCAACCCCAGGACTGGTAGCCGATCCCAGAGCTGAATCACCTCAGACGCCATCAGGGTCTGTGATGGGCGGAGCTCGCCAAGTGTCACCTGTCCCTCATCCGAAACCCTACGTTTCTAAACCTAATTTCCATAAGATTAGTGGACATCATATGTGCGCTCGTATCTCCGTCCTCTGGAGACCGGGCGCTGATAAGAGCGCTGCCGAACTGTTGAACAGATATGACCAATAGCTCTAATGAGGCAGTGATGTCCACATCGGTTTGGATCAGCTCCTCGTCGCTATGCTCCCTTCCCCTGACAGTTCTCCTCGCAGTCGTTTCCTTCCTGACGTCTGGTTAGCACCTATGGTAGCACACCTACACACATCTCCTACCTAATGAAGCAGGCGCTGCAAGAGAACGCAACACGCTGCAGAGAGAGAGAGAGAGAGGGTGAAAGAGAAAGAGATAGTGAGAGAGAGAGAGAGAGAGAGAGAGAGAGAGAGAGAGAGAGGGAGAGAGGCACGCGTGTCTCCCTCTCTTCCTATGTCGTGTGCAGCATAATGGCGTGGGGGAAGGTGATATGAAATATGTAGTATAAAGTAGCAGTGGGTTTATAAATTACCCAAATAAACACACCATTGCCTCGACAAAGTTAGAAGGCATTTAATCAGTGAGCATGTTGGAGTTTGAAAGCTAATAAAAGGGAGAGGGAGAGAGAATGACTGTGTGAGAGAGGGAGAGAGTCTAAGAGAGAGAGTGGGAGAGAATGAGCATGTGAGAGAGAGAGAGGGGAAGAGAGAGAGTGGGATTCAAGATTCAAAGTTTTTTATTTGTCACATACAGAGAATGAGTTTGTGAGATAGAGAGGGAGAGAGTGAGAGAGAGTGAGAGACAATGAGTTTGAGAGAGAGAGAGTGGGGAAGAGAGAGACTGGGAGAATATGAGTGTGTGTGAGAGAGAGAGGGAGAGAGATGAAGAGTCAGGAGACAGAAAGTAGAGTAGAAGAGAGTGTGTGTAAGAGAGAGAGAGAGAGAGAGAGAGAGAGAGAGAGAGAGAGAGAGAGAGAGAGAGAAGAGAGAGAGAGTGAGACAGAGTGTGAGAGAGCGAGACAGACTCCAGCCTGTGACAGGGAGACTTGAGAGAGAGCTGAACTCTGCATGCAGGCCCCGGCCACAGGCCCCGGCTCCGGGACAGAACTGCGAGTGGTCACTCAACCATGGGATTAAAAGACATTTAAGCCCGTCCCCGAACCCCACAAACCCTGCTACCTCAGAGCAGGGGAGCACAAGACCCATGCTAGGAGAGGATGATATCGCCAGGGCTGAAAACAGCCGCACATTATGGCTAACCGTATTTTTTTGCACAGCACATTGATTGTTGCCTCGGCGCTATGGTAACGATGAGAGCGTTTTAGCCCGGCTCTGTCGCAGCAGAGAGAAGATGGGGGTGCATAATGAGCGTGGGCCTAAAAGGCATTCTGTGTTCTGGTTGCGGTGCAAAACGTATTGTCACTGTCGCTTACCCCATGCATGCCTGAGCGTGGCGCCGAACGTGCAATCACATGTAAAGACTCCCGGGTCTCCCGTTCCACGCGGCTGACGCTCACCTGAACAGACCATAATAAGAGCTGCTGATTTCCGATAGGCCCACCGCCCCCCACGTCTCAGCGAGGCACGGGCCATATCTGATTAGAAGCATCCCGCGCCAACACACATCACCTGCGCAGACGCCGCCTTTGTATTCATCACATGGGCGCCCGCCAATTGGTTATCGCTGCAAAATGAACATTTCGGGAAAAATATTGAAGTCTCACAATTACGGTCGGCGGCGGCGGCAGCACCGCGCCCGGCCCGGGCTTTGATGGCCGATGATGAAAGCACAGGTGTGGATGAGAGTGGAGTGAGAGAGAGGGGGGGGGGTGGGGGGGGGGGTGAAGAAAATAAATAAAGAGAGAGAAAGCGTGAGGAAAACAAGGCAGCCGAGTGGCGGTGTGCGCCGTGCGGCGGCGGACTCCTCGTCTGCCTCGCCCATTAGCCCAGCAGTGGAGGATGGCGGTCTGGCTGCTGGGACCAGCGGGCGCTGCTCACAAAGCGCTGTTTGTTCCCCTGGCCTGCAGGGCTCCCCGGGTCCACTCGGCACCGCAGCAAAACAAAGAGAAGCCGCTGGCTGGCTCACCGGCGCCCCTGCCCTCCCCATGCATTTGTCTTTCCACTCAACAGGAGCCATTTCTCTTCTTAGGTAGAGGAATGGTAAAAATGAAACCAGCTTTTTTCCCTCCAGAAACAGGGCCGCGGGATAACAAAACTGTTGTTGTTGTGAGCAATGTATTTCTTTTCCTTTTTTCCCCCCGCTAGTTTAAATGCCATATTTTTGTGAGTTGTTGCTCGTGGTGATGGATTTTCTTTCTTCTGCGTCTGTTTTTCTATTTTCTTCACTCTCCCCTCACTGAGCTGAAGCTCTTTGTGACGGCGAGCTGCAATAACAGCCTGAGTGGAACCCAAGGAAACAGCTGACAGCCGCAGACACCTAGCCTCCGCCGCGTCGCAGCCGCCACATATAGCGTGTAAAGAAATCACACTGGCGTTTTCATCTCAGACCTTATGGATTTCACACACACGCCCCTCTACCGCATCAGCGGATGCCACCGGGATTCAATGCGGGTCTCGAGTCCTCAATTATCCATCAATAATTGCAGGGCCACCTCACATGTCGATATCCCGGCCCTTGATTTCTAAAGACGGGATAAAGTGCAGGCAGGCCGTCTGCCGCTGCAATCTGCAGTCCAAGTATAACTCCATTATTGAGGAGACTTTAAAACGGCAGCCTTGTGACACGCAGCGGGTTGATTTAGTTTAATGACCATGACAGTGACAGCGGCTGTGATGGAAATTGGACTCCCCTGCAAATTTACATCACTTCAGGGTACTCAGGGCTCTCTGCGCGGCTCCACTCCAGAGCACAAGCCATCAGGAGGTCCTGGATATGTCATGCTTGTCACCTCCCTTTAAGTGCACCCACAGACGTGGGAGAGGGATTAATATTATATCGCCTACGGAGGCACAGAGACCGTCTTATCAGCACTGCAGATGTGATAAGCAACTGGGGCCGCCCTGGAAAACCAAGGAGAGATCTCCCAGCGAAGAGACAAGCATCTCTCGGGGTGTTGTTGCTCTCTGCTTTTCCTCCACCCCCACACCACACTTCAGCTTTCTCTTTGAGTTTCTATGTAGCTTTAGTGGCGAATTCGGCGCAATTTCACATCTGTTGTAATTTGACGTGTGGGGGATCCCCTCTGTGAAATCATCTTGATCGCAACATGGCTCTTTTCAATTATTTTGAAAGTTGGCATATGGCTCTGGGAGATATTCATCTGATTAATTCCTGATGCTGACATATTTAGAATACCCTACAGAAGCCGTCCTTAGTGTGCATACGAGTGCGCATTAGAAGCGGCGGAACCAGCAGAAGCTCCATGGTTCCTGTCGGGATCAAACCATCGGGCTGTTCGAGCACGTTCATAACTCTTCCTCTTCATTTAGATTTAATAAAAAACACAAACCCTTTTTTTTATTTATGGAAATGCCGGCATTGCCGTCGTTTTCACCGTGACACTCATGTTGCATTAGTTCACATCAATGCAGATGTCATCGTGCGCATTAAAGCATTGCCCTCAACCTGCTCCACGGTGTGAATGGGAGTTATGGCAACGGCGGCTGTCACATCGGCTTTAACGGAGTAGGACTCGAGGGAGGGCTGGGAACAACATGTGACACAATGCATTCACTGAAATCAAAGCAAATTCACGCCGTAATTAAATGACTTTATGTATTTATTGACAACCATTCAATGAGGGGAAAGTATATGTTCCTTGTCAGCCGTTTTCCTTTTATTCCTGGTGTTTTGGTTGTAACCCTCGACGCTAGATTAGCACGCCCTGATTCATCGTGATGCAAAATGTGCACGTTCCGAATCGTGAGAAAATGCAAATGATAAAGAAAACAGTGTTTGCTTGGGGAGAGCGGCCCCACCCTCGAATGCGACATCTTGTTTCCCCCGGAGTAAACAGGTGACCCCGGATTACCCGAGTACATAGCATGCTAATGCCGCCGCCGCGGCTGCTCCCTGATTCACCCCGCCACAGCTTAGCGCCCTGGCAGCCGGCGCTTGTTTACAACCAAATAAACGCATTTAACCAAAGAAACACCTGCATATAAACACCCCACACATACGCCGCGGCGTCGTACACGCAACATGTATCCTGACACCGCTGGCTTGTGTTGTGGCGTTGCGTTTTATACATGTGACGGTTCATCTGCCTGTCAAGAGCGTAGCGGTGGTGGTGGTGGTGGCGGTAGCGGCGGCGGCGCGCGAGCAGCTAGCTAGCTAGCTAGCTCACACGCGGCCCAGCATGCGCGCCACCCACCAGCGGCAGGGCAGGATCACGCGGCACGCCACGCGGCAGCCGGCGTAATTGTAGGGCCAGGGCCAGTAGCCGCGAAGGGGCTCGCACACGCGCTGGCAGTGGGTGTAGCTACGGCGGCACTCGGAGCAGCAGATACCCAGGTGGTCCAGCATGGGGTCGAAGGTCATGGCCTCCCTCTCGCCGCCCGCCGTCTCTGGTTTACGCTGAAGGGAAGAGAGGGCACGTGAATGATTCATCACAAAATCATGATAAAACCAGAACCACCACTAGCACCGCCACCACTGCTATCACCACCACCTTCACCACCACCACCACCACCACCACCACCACCACCACCATCACCACCATCACCACCACCATCACCCAAAAAGAGTTGCCGCACCATTAAGAACAATGCAGACCTGTAGTCCGTATTGTTCATAACAGCGCCGTCATTTTTGTTTTTTGTGAGGGTTGTTCTGGAGGGCATAGCTGTTCCCTTTTCCTCCTCGTAGAGGTACTCCTCTGTACCGTGGGGTTGTATTGGAGGCCTGATGGATGAGGATATCTGAACACATGCACGATGGAGTGTTCGTTATACGACTGGCTACAATGAAATCAATCATTTTGTACAACCAAAAACGATTGCATTGTTTTAAAAAAAAGATTTAATTGCTTTTGCTCAGACAAAATAAAAGTCTGTTAGCTTCTACAGTTGGAATTTGTGTCCATAGCAACAGTCTTGTTATTCATAGCAGCGGTTTGTTATTCAAACATAACAGACCATAGAATGCTATAATTGACCAATCAGAATTTAGTATTCAACAAAGCTGTGTAATAAAAACCGACTCGCATCTGCTAGAATTAATAGCACAGCTTTGTTATTTGTTCTGCTTATATCCTAGTAGGGGCTTTCATGCTTTTGTGATTAAATGAGATAGAATATTGTGAAACTAGTTTTAGTTTTCTGCCGGGGTCTGGCACACCGGGGTCTGATCGGTATGTTCAGAACTTCACCGATGGAGGATCGGGGAGCCGTTTAGTTCTTACGTGGTACGGGTTCTCTGGGTTGTATGCCGACCCGTCAGCCGACGTCCCCCCCTCTCCTCCGGGACCTCCTTCCTCCTCTCCTAGCGCCATGGCTCCTGCGACCTCGTTTCCTCTCTCCTCCTCTGCTGCCACCGTGGCTCCCGGGCGCCCGGCGCCAGCCGGCCGGCCCCTGGTGTCGCTCCGCCCGGCCCCTGCCTCCCCACCCTCCTCGGTGGGGGCCTGTCTCCTGGAGCGGCCCCCCGTCTCTCTCCTCCTCCGCTCCCCATCTGTTAGCGGACCGCAGCGGGACGGGACTGGGTCAGCATCCACAAGACTGCAGCGCAACCACCACCACCACCACCACCACCGCTAACACCACCACCACCACTAACACCACCACCACCACCACCACTAACACCACCACCACCACTAACACCACCACCACCACCACCACTAACACCACCACCACCACCACTAACACCACCACTAACACCACCACCACCACCACCACTAACACCACCACAACCACTAACACCACCACTAACACCACCTCCACCACCACCACCGCTAACACCACCACTAACACCACCACCACCACCACTGCTAACACCACCACCAACACCACCGCTAACACCACCACTGCTAACACCACCACCACCACCACCACCACCACTAACACCACCACCACCACCACCACTAACACCACCACCACCACCACCACCACCACCACCACTAACACCACCACCACCACCACTAACACCACCACTAACACCACCACCACCACCACTAACACCACCACAACCACTAACACCACCACTAACACCACCTCCACCACACCACCGCTAACACCACCACTAACACCACCACCACCACCACCACTGCTAACACCACCACCAACACCACCGCTAACACCACCACTGCTAACACTACCACCACCACCACCACCACTAACACCACCACCACCACCACCACCACTAACACCACCACCACCACCACTAACACCACCACCACTAACACCACCACCACCACTAACACCACCACCATTAACACCACCACCACCAATAACACCACCACCACCACTAACACCACCAATAACATCCACATCACCACCTCCACCACCGCTACCACCAGGACCACCACCAATTACACTACCATTACCACCACCTCCTCCACCACCACCTCCACCAACACCAGCACCACTACCACCAGCAGCACCACCACCACCTCCTCCACCACCACCTCCTCCACCACCAGTGCCTGTCCTCTGAGCTCCAACCCCGCGTTGCACCCGAGGGCCGGTCGTCTCGGCCGTGCTGAATAATTGAGCACCGCGCTGATATCAAAAACATTCTTGCATATTTCACTAGTGTTCTGTTTTTATTAATGCACGACCACTGCTTATTTCCGTCTGCTTAGTCGCTCAGTCAACGCGGCGTATGTTACAGAGATGTGGAAGCTATGCCTCCGCGAACGCACTGACACGCGTCGACACGGAAGCAGACAAAACGGCGTACGCATGTCACATCGTTGACAGCGTGACACGATCACACACACGGGAAAAAAAACCACAACATCGTGTCGGATAACCCTCCCCAGAGTTGAAATATTGAAACCGGATTTGACCTAGAATCTCTCAGATGCATATCAACCACAGAGTGTATCCTGGTACACCCCAACCTCCACACACTGCCACAGGCCGCCACAGACCACCACAGACCGCCACAGACCACCACAGACCGCCTGGGACGGCAGCAGCCCGGGGTAGCTGGGGGCCCCTCGTCATTAAGGCTAGCAGGGAGAAGGATCAGTACGGGACCTCTGGGATGGGTCGGGTGGAGCCAGTACACGGGGGCGTCCCCGCACAGCGCCAGGATCTTGGGGCTGAGGAAGCGGGTGTCCTGCATGGGGAGGTCTGCCGCGACCCAGATCACCGAGTCCTGGTCCAGCCTCACGGGGAGCGTCTCCTCCGACTGGAGAGGGGGAGAGAGACGACGAGAGACGCAGGGAGTGATCAGATCGTCCCTCGGGGTCCAACGGAACCAAACAGTCACGATATCGTGACAGAAGCACGGCGGTGTGAAATAACTCTGAGGTGTGGGTGATGTGCCGCGGTACCAGGTCTGAAGTCAGCCTCTCTGTGTAGCCCCCCAGGTCCGGGAGGGGGGCTTTGATGTGGGGTTTGATGTAGCACTTCTCCCCCCTGAAGAAACGCAGTCCGGTGATGCCCTGGATTAAATCACAGGCGTGCCATATTTACACACACGGCGACGCTAACTTTCCTCACTGGATGCCAAGGCGTTGGCTGGCCGCCGCAGACAGAGCTTGGGGGGGGGGGGGGGGGGGGGGGGGGCTGTGAATAAGGCCAGCCCGACTCACCGTCTGGAAGTCGTGGATCTCCACGGCCTCCTGGTCCCCGCTCCCGGTGGTGAACCTCTCCTGGTGGTTCTGGGGGTCGATTTCCACCGAGCCCCCCCTCAGCTCCCCGTTGATCCGCATGTTGTAGTGGACGTTATGCACCTGGGCGACCCGCATTCACAGGGCACTGTTAATGTCTCTCTCCCTCTCTCTCTCTGTCTCTCTCCCTCTCTCTCTCTGTCTCTTCCTCTCTCTCTCTCTCTCTCTCTCTCTCTCTCTCTCTCTCTCTCTCTCTCTCTCTCTCTCTCCCTCTCTCTCTCTCTCTCTCTCTCTCTCTCTCTCTTTCTCTTTCTATTGGACTACCTATCTATCAATATGTATTTATCTAAATCTATCCATCTAGCTTTCTATCTAGCTATATATCCATCTGTCTGTCTGTCTGTCTGTCTGTCCGTCCGTCCGTCCGTCCGTCCGTCCGTCCGTCCATCCGTCCGTCTGTCTTGTATTCTAATGACATTATGAACCTGGACCACATTCACGGTACAATGTTAATATGAAACCTTTTGGTTTCATACTATTCACTGATTCACATTTGGATGTGTCTCTGTTACCATTTATTGGATTTGCCTGAAGAGGACTCACCCCTTAGACTGCAGACTTTGACAGGGCTGATATGAAAATAATAAGCATTCACCTGTCTCCCAAATGACACTGTTGCCCTACAAATTTATCGCGCCATAGCAGGAATATAATTGTTTGCTCTGGATAAAAAATTGGCAGTTATTAAGTCTTTGTTTAACCTCGCGCCCTACTCGAGAATAGAATGGCAACATCATAAATTGTATAACTGGAGTCACTGCGGAATATAGTGCTGAAATATAGTGCCGCCGTGGACGCAACGCCAAACACTTACGTTTTTATCGCTGACTTTCCACTGGTAGAAAGCCCCGACGGATGCGCACAGCATCACAAGTGCGCCAACAATCAGTGCGACGGCGGCACACTTCAGCAGACGACTCAGCGTAGAGGACCGAGCGGGGGCCGAGCCCATCACCTGAACACATCCACAACACTCGGGACTCCACGAACGCTTTGCCACAGTGTGTAAAACGCAACGTCAGATACAATAACTGAATACTAAAGGTGGTATTTAAGCTTTTCATACTTTACTTTTTTTTTTTTTTTAATGACCTATATCTAAAAACAAAAATGACGTAAATGAGGCCTACCGGTGCCACGCAGTGCGGGAGATGCGGGGGTCCGAAAGAGACGCTTTGCACTTTCTCAGAAGTCGCTGTCATGGTGGTGTCGCCTCTGGCCAACTTGTCTCCAATGCGACCCGCTTTGGGAGGCAAGTCGCAGAAGATATCTGCCTCCAACTTCACGACGGAGTGTGAGTGACGCGCAAAGGTTTTATAGATGGGGGGGAAATTACCCGAATTATTTTGGTGCCTCGATAAAAGGCATTGGCTACATGTTGTGGAGTTGTTGGCTCCCACTATTTAACGCATTATTTAATCAATCCTGCATATTTAACTTTTCATAACTAATAAGACGAACGATGTGGTCCAATATGGAAAAAGCGCTACTGTTATAGCCTACGCACTGTAATAACATGCGGGACTCATATGCAGAGCGTGCTCATGCCTGTTCTACTATTCCAAGTATACTCTCAAAGCGGTAAGTAGCGTATGTTTATGCAGGGCCACACTGCGCGTCCGTGGGACGATAAGCAGACAAAGCAGACCGCTGCAGTCTGTATGCCTCTGCTCATGTTCATTCTAATCTGACAACAAGAGGGACCCCGGCTCACGGTCAAGGTTGCTTGGACTTTATTGTTCCACAACTGGAAGGTGAAGGTATGAGAGAGATTGGAAAATATGCGGGGCCCCTGTTGCTTAGGAACCGATTGAATCACATTTTGGAATAATTGGAAAGCTGCAAGGCAATCAGAAAGGTGAATAGAATCTTTGACCCTCGGAAAATATATAATTGAAAGACCATTTGATCAGCTCTGTGCCATTTGCATGCAAATGTGGCAACTCTGTAATTATATTGTTTTGCACCTTGTAAAGAATGTGGTAGGTTTCCCGTCACAGTATTATTGGAATGTATTTAACCTGCTGTACTTTATAATCCTTAGCGCCAATTAAATGTGTTCATGTGGCTAACTAATGGTGTTTTAGTGTGTGTGTGTATGTGCGTGTGTGTGTGTGTGTGTGTGTGTGTGTGTGTGTGTGTGTGTGTGTGTGTGTGTGTGTGTGTGTGTGTGTGTGTGTGTGTGTGTGAGTGCATTATGCATAACGTCTGAGGAAATTTGGCAGCAGCACTGCCCACGCAATTTATTTTAATTGTATTGTAAGCCCAGCGATGGTTTCACTCCGTTCACTATTCGCCGTCTCGCACATTATGACCTCAGGCGAAAAATAGTTTTTTTTCAGGAGGCTATTTATTTGTGCAACAATGTGACAAATTGAACCACATGACATGATAATCTTTGATACTGATTGTTTTCCACCTTAAGAAGGCCTCTTGTAGGTCTCAGAGTCCCTGGTCATGCCCATTAAATAACACATGCTATGCAAAATTCATTAAAAACTTGTTGGCTTTCCCTCGTTTTTTCATTTTTTTTTACAGTGATTCATTATGAAAAATATACTATCAATGTACAAAATCTGGCCTATTTGCATATTTCACATGGTACAGTAAACAGTCATAAATAAACCTATACAAGGGGACAGACCAAACACTGGAGCGACAACACGAGGCAAGTCAGATGAAGAAGAACACATGTAAAAAGATGGATTCACACTCTGGTTTCGTTTGCTTTCCCCTCCCCCTCCCCCTCCCCCCCTTGTTTATACATCGTTCGTCGTTCGTTGTCCGCCGATCGTCTGTCCGTTCACGAGTGTAAATACTCGGGGATGGAGATCTCGTCCGTCTCCTGTATGCGTGCGGGCGTGGGCGGGCCCACTAGGATGTAGTCAAACTCCTGGTGCTGCACTTTCTCGTAGACGCTCTGCAGCGCATGGGGCTTGGGCAGGTGGGCGGGGTAGTAGTTCTCCCGCCGCGCGTCGCGGGGCAGCGAGGCCGTCCTGGAGGCGAAGGTGGAGAGGTGCGGCGCCGTGGCCAGGCCGGTGGTGGGCCGGCTGGCGGAGGGGCTCCAACAGCGGTCCGAGTGGCCCAGGACCTTACACTCGCTGGTGCACGCCCACAGACCTGGGGAGCACACGGTAGCGGGGTTAGCTTCACAGCCAACCCTAACCCTAGCTTCTCAGTGTGTGGGTGTTAGCTTCAAGGTGGTGGTGTAAGCATGGGAGCTTCACGCACAGTCAGTAGTGGTGTTATTATCACAGTAGCGGTGTTAGCATCACAGTAGTGGTGTTAGCATCACAGTAGTGATGCTAGCTTCACAGCAGGGGCGTTTCTAGGTTTCTGAAATATCCGGGGCTTAGCCCGCAGGAAAAGGGAAAATGCGCGCAGAGGGCGCGGCAAATTCTTTCGTGTGCTTTATTGCGCATGCAAATTTTTTCAGAATTCTTTACATAAATATACAAAATACGCAGTTTATTATAGCTTTAAATTGCTTCCTGACTGCTGTGCTGCTTATCCCCAGACATCTCAAGTTCCATTCAAGTTATTTCAGAAAAATGAATACAAGTGAGACAGACCTTGCACACACACACACACACACACACACACACACATATATATATATATATATATACATACATGTATAACTGGAGATAGGATAGGTCAATTCACTTAAGGTGGTAAACAGTCTGGTTATGTTTTTAAATCGTTTATTCTCTTGCCAGTAGGACTATCTAGAAGGACTAGGCTACTTTGAGTTGCCCCTGGAATCCCCATGTTTGTTTGTAATGTAAAGCAAGCAAAAAAAAAGCAAGTTGATTTTTTTTTTTTTATAAGATTCCGTGCTAATTACATAATATCCGGGGCTTTAGCCCCGAATGAAACAGCCTAGTGACGCCACTGCTTCACAGTAGTGGTATTAGCTAACGGTGGTGGTGTTAGCATCACATTACTGTTAGCTTCACAGGGGGTCATTCCTATGTTTCCCAGGTCCTGTGTTCCCCGGGTGCGAAGGGTTAGGGTCAGGTTTAGGGTTATGGTTAGGGTTAGGGTGAGGGTTAACCCTAAACCTCACCCTAACCCTAACCATAACCAATAGGAGGAGAGCCATTCTAGCCAATCACAGGCGAATCAGAGGCGAAAAAGTAGGTACTTGCCCCTACCATCCTACGAAAAACCGATTCACTCTCCGGATCCTATGTTCCCCGGTCACATACAAAGCGGGGAACATAGGACCCGGGGAACATAGAACCCAGGAAACATAGGTACGCTCCCCTTCACAGTAGTGACGTTAGCTTCACAGTAGTGGTGTTAGCATCACAGTAGTGATGCTAGCTTCACAGTATGTGGGTTTTAGCATCAAAGTAGCGGTGTAAGCATCACTTTAGTGATGTGAGCTTCACAGTAGCGGTGTTAGCTTCACAGTAGTGGTAAAAGCTTCACAGTAGTAATGTTAGTGTCACAGTAGTGGTGTTAGCTCACAGTAGTAGTGTTAGCTTCACAGTCATGGTGTTAACTTCACAGTGGTTGCGTTAGCTTCACCGCTAACCCTAGCTTTACAGTATTCTTTTGTGTTAGCTTCAACATAGTGGTGTTAGCTTCACAGTAGTGGTGTTAGCAGGGGAGCTTCACCCACAGTCAGTAGTAGTGTTAGCATCACAGTAGTAATTCTAGCTTCACAGTAGTGGTGTTAGCTTCACTTTTGTGATGTTAGCTTCACAGTAGCTGTGTTAGCTCCACAGTAGTGGTGTTAGCTTCATTTTAGTGATGCTAGATTCACAGTAGTGATGCTAGCTTCACTGTGGTGGTGTTAGCTTCACTTTAGTGATGTTAGCTTCACAGTAGCAGTGATAGCTTCAAAGTAGTGGTGTTAGCTAAACAGGAGTGGTGTAGGTTCACGGTAGTGGTGTTAGCATCGCATTAGTATTAGCTTCGCAGTAGCGGGGTTAGCTTCACAGTAGTGCTGTTAGCTTCACATTAGTGTTAGCTTCCCAGTAGGGATGCTAGCCTCACAGAAGTGGTGTTAGCTTCACAGTAGTGGTGTAGGCTTCACAGTAGTGGTGTTAACCTCACAGTAGCAGTGCTAGCTTCACATTAGTGTTAGCTTTACAGTGGTTGTGTTAGCTTCACAGTAGTGATGCTAGCTTCACATTACTGATGTTAGCTTCACAGTAGGGATGATAGCTTCGCAGTAGTGATGCTAGCCTCAGATGAGTAATGTTAACTTCACAGTAGGGATGTTAGCATGGGGGCTTCAAGGGGATGTGTGATGTGATGAAAGAAGTGTGTGTGTGTGTGTGTGTGTGGGGGGGGGGGGGGGGGGTGATCCATGCCTGATATTGAAATGGTTACCAGTCACCCCTTTGTTAGTTTTTAGGTCAAGGTATGACTTACATAGAGAATATTATTTTTATGCCTTTTCTTAACTTTCTCTATCTATCTATCTATCTATCTATCTATCTATCTATCTATCTATCTATCTATCTATCTATCTATCTATCTATCTATCTATCTATCTATCTATCATCAGTCTACATAAAACGATATACCTGTCTTTATCGTTTCATCAATCTCTATTTTCCTTTTTCCTTGCTCTCTCCATCTTTCTATATACTGTTTTCTCTCTCTCTCTCACTCTCCCTCTGGGTAACCTCTGCCAGCTAAAGGGATATGTATTGATTGGTTTATTGATTTATCAGCGTAAGAGATTCTCCACGGCTGCCAGAGTTCTCTCTGGCTGAATCCAGCCCTAGCGACGGACAAAGTGTTTCCAAACCCAACGAGGGCGGCTGCTTCTGATCAGCACTCACTGTGTGTCGGCAGGGAGTACTTCTTGTGCACGTCTCTGTCGATCTATATCTATCTATCTATCTGTCTGTCTATCTATCTATCTCTCTGTCAATCGTTCTCTCAATCTCTATGTCTATCTATCTTTCTATCTCTATCGTTCGTTCAATCTAAATGTCTATATATGTATTTCTATCCATTTATCTGACTATCCCTCTCTCTATCTTTCGATCGTTCTATCAATCTATATGTCTATGTATGTCTGTCTGTCTGTCTGGCTGTCTGTCTGTCTATATACCTATCGTTCTTTCTATCTATCTGTAGTTAATAAATAAAGTAGTTATCTATCTTTCTATCTCTGTCAGTCTGTCTGCGCTGTAATGGCAGTATGAACACAGGGCCACATTCACAGTACGATGTTAACATGGGCTCACTGTGTGTGGGCAGGGAGTCCTTCTTGTGCACGTCTCCGCTGATGTCAGAGTCGCTGTCGTTGAAGTCGCTGTCCCCCTTGCCGCTGTCCTTGCCGCTGATCTGCGGGTCGCGGGCGGAAATGGTGGTGAAGGAGTTGCCCTTCCATATGGTAATGGGCCGCAGCGTCTCCTTCCCGTAGCCCGGGAGCGTGGAGTATCCCTGGAGGACGGACGACGGTGGGAGGTTAGGGCCGGGTGTGCCACGAGCGTCAGGGACGCATCAACCAACAGGACTCACAACGACGGTGACATCACACAGCGATGACATCATACAGTGACGACATCAGGCAGCAATGATATCACACACCGATGACATCATACATTGATGACATCACACAGCGATGACATCACGCAGCGATGACATCACGCAGCGATGACATCACGCAGCGATGACATCACACAACGATGACATCATACCCCCAATACGCCTGCGGCCTCACCTTCAGCTTGCCCTCCATCCCGCCGCGGCCGCTGGGGTCAAACACGCCGGCCGCCGGCCCCTCCTCCTCGCCGGCGTCCTCCAGGGCGTGGCTGCCGGCCGTCGGGGGGGGCTCGGCATATGGGTGTGCCTCGAACGCCTTCCCGCCCTTGTGCTTGGCGAGCCCCGGGTCAGCGCGCACGCCGGCCTTCTCCGCGGCCTTCTCCACGGCGCCGGCCGCGTCCCCCTCGCCCTCCGGCCCCTCCTCCTCGTCCTCCTCCCCGTCCCCCTCCCCCTCGTCCTCCCGCCGCCCCGCCCCCCTCCCCTTCTCCTTGCGGCGGCGGCTGCAGGAGGTGGTGATGAGGAGGATGGCGAGCAGCAGCAGGGAGCAGCTCCCCGCCAGCACCACGATGATGGCCACCGAGGTGTCCCACTCCAGGGGGTCCTCGCCGCCGCCGCCCGCCTGCCCCGGGGGGGCGGGGCTGGGCACGGGCCCCTCCACGAAGCTGAGCAGCAGCGTGGCGGTGGCGGTGAGCGCGGGCGCCCCGTTGTCGCTCACGGCGACCGTCACCCGGGCGACGTCGGAGAGGTCGTAGGCCAGCTGGCGGCTGGCGTACATGCGGCCCGTGGCCCGGTTGATGGAGAAGCCCAGGTGGCCCCCCTCGGTGATGCGGTAGGACAGCTGGGCGTTGGCGCCCTCGTCCGCGTCCACCGCCTTCACCTGGGTCACGCCGTAGCCCGCCGCCGCGTCGCGGGGCAGGAAGACCTCAGCGGAGCCCTTGTAGAGCACGGGCTGGATGATGGTGGGCAGGTTGTCGTTCTGGTCCAGGACCCGCAGCCGGATCAGGGCGCGGCTCTGCAGCTGGGGCAGGCCGCCGTCGCTGGCCTGCACGTGGATCTCGAACACCTTCATCACCTCGTAGTTGAAGCTCCGCAGGGCGTAGATGGAGCCCGTCACGGAGTTGAGCGACACGAAGGTGTTGACCGGCGAGCCCATGAGCACGCCGTCCAGAAGCCGGTAGGTGATCTTCCCGTTGTTGCCCAGGTCTGCGTCCCGGGCCTCTACCGTGGTGATGAAGGCGCCGGGCGCGTTGTTCTCCAGAACCGACACCTCGTACACAGGCTTGCTGAAGTGGGGGGCGTTGTCGTTCTCGTCCGTCAGCCGGATGGTGTACTGGAGGATCCTCCGTAACGGCGGGGACCCGAAGTCCTCCGCCATCACCGTTAGGTTGTACTCCCCGACGCGCTCGCGGTCGAGCGCGGCCGCCGTGACGATCATATAACTGTCCTCGTGCGCCTGTTTGAGCTTGAAGTGGTCGTGGCCGTAGAGAGTGCAGTGCACCTGGCCGTTGACGCCCGAGTCCCTGTCTAGGGTGCTGATCAGCGCCACCAGGCTGTCCCGCTCGGCCGCCTCGCTGATGAACGCGACGCCCGTGGACGTGGAGGTCATCGGGGTGATGCTGATCTCGGGCGCGTTGTCGTTCACGTCCTTCACGTGAATAATAATCCGGCACACGGAGGGGGTCGGGTTAGGGCCGAGGTCGGACGCTTGCACGTCCACCTCGTAGGTTGCCTTTTCCTCGAAGTCCACCGGGCGCTGGAGCGTCAGACGACCCGATCTATCGTCCACTTTGAAAAGTTCCCTGATCTCGAAGGGCACCTGCTTCCCGAAGCCGTACACCACCTCCCCGTTCGACCCTTCGTCCGCGTCCACCGCGTTAAGGTCCAGTATCACGGTCCCCACGGGGGAGTCCTCGGGCAGACTCACCGAGAAGCTGTTCTGGTCGAACACCGGGCTGTTGTCGTTGAAGTCCGTGACTTTGACGGTGATCTTGGTGGAGCCGGTCCTGGACGGGTTCCCGCCGTCCGTGGCCACCAACTCCACCACGTAGGAGGACTGGACCTCCCGGTCCAGCTCTTTCATTAGCACCAATTCCGCATATTTAACCCCATCCGCTCTCTGCTGCACGTCAATAGAGAAGTGGCTGTTGACGGAGACCTGGTAGCTCTGGATGTAATTTGAGCCCACGTCCGCGTCCGCGGCGGGGTCCAGGGGCACGCGGGACCCCACGGCCGCGCTCTCCGAGATCTCCACCACGGACTCCTTGTTGGGGAACTCGGGGGAGTTGTCGTTAATGTCCTTCACCTCCACCTGCACGTGGATCAGCTTGTAGCGCTCTTTGGAGAAATTGACCACGTCGAACTCTATGAGGCAGACTGGCGTGTGGCGGCAGGTCCGCTCCCGGTCTACGCGCTCCCCCACAGTCAGCTCCCCGTCGCTCTCCCGCACCCTGATGTGTGAGTCGTTGAACTGTTTCATCATCCTGAAATTGGTCCTGGACGCGTGGGACAAACTCAAGGACATGTCCTTGGCCAGGTTCCCGATCACCGTGCCTGGGCCGTCCTCCTCGTTGGTCTGGTACCGGATGGTGTTCCCCTCGGACCCGGACACCGAGACGAATAACATTTGTTGAATCGAGCTCAGTAAGATCCACCAATGCCAGTCGATAAAGTTAACACGCATCATTTCCACGGTGCGTTTTCTTTTCCTTCTTTGTTTTGAAAAGCGAATAAAAATCTCCGTCAGCCTCCTCGCGTAAAGGCGGTGTATCCAGTGCGCCAGACGTCCACGCAGCTCCCCGTGCCAAGCCAAAGTTACCTGTTCCTCGTTGCGCACCTCTCCTCTCCTCTCCGCTCCTCTCCTCTCCGCGCCAGACGCTGCAGTGGCGGGTTTATACGGCGCCTCATGCTAATGAGACCAGTGTGACCAATCCCGCGCGCTAGAATTAAAAATAGGCCTCGGAAAAAAGAAAAAACTCTAAGCTTGTTTTCAAAGTGGATGTATAATGCGTAGCGGGAGGTTGGTGGAAAGAAATAGATTGATAGTTGCAAATAATAAATAAGCTTTAATTTCGTGGCTTGGAGATAGTGTGGTGGCAGTTTATGTTATTCATGGTTTTACAGCCATTAACTAGATAATGTTTTTCATTTATATGCTGGTAATTTTTTTTACCGTTTTTAATTTAAAATGTCCAATGGAATATTGGTGTGAAGGTTTTTTAATTTAGTGGTTCTATGTGGGCATATGTGGGATCATGTGTGTGTGTGTGTGCGTATTGTTTCTGGTGGGTGATTCTGTGTGTGTGTGTGTGTAGTGTGGGCACAGACAGGTGTGTAACTGCGTGTGTGTATGTGTGTGCTTGTGTATGTGTGTTTGTGAGTGTACTTGTGTGTAGGTGTGCACACGTGAATGTATATGTGTGTGTGGGTTTGTATGTGTGTGTGTGTGTGTGTGTGTGTGTACATTTGAGTGTATAATATGGGTGTTTGTATGTGAGTGCTTGTGTGTATATGTGTGTGTGTGTGTGTGTGTGTGTGGGTGGGTGGGTGGGTGGGTGTGTGTGTGTGCGTGCCCACTCAGAGCTCAAGTTTTTCTGGGTCATGTGAGCTCCAGCAGCATCCGTCACCTCTCTAATGCATGATAATTATGCGCCCATTATCAAGCCAGATAATGATCATTTTACAATTTGTAGCACAGCTGAAGAGTGAAAGATTATCAATAATTATTCCCCTCCTTCGCTGGCGAGGAGCACCAGAATAGACGCGGCGGAGCACAGGTGATCCACATAATAATCCCCAGGTCTGCTGCACTCGGCTCGGCTCACAAACATTGACATAACCAGAAACTCACATGACTGGGCCACCGGGAGCGTACGGACCTGAACGGAAGTCTGTACTCAGACCACCGTCTGAGACCGCCGTCTGTACCCAGACCTCTGTCCGTCTGTACTCAGACCTCCTCTGTCCGTCTGTACCCAGACCTCTGTCCGTCTGTACTCATACCTCTGTCTCTCTTTACTCCTCTGTCTGTACTCAGACCTGAGACAGAAGCAGAGCTACGTTCCTTTCGGTGTGTGTTCCTCCGCTCAGAACAGCCTGCAGGCCACTTTTGTTTTAAATCGAAGATGATGGATGAAGAGGGGGTTGGGGGGGGGGGGGGGGTTCAGACCCCCTCCCTCAGAGAACACCACCGGTCTGGGTGACCAGACCATCATGACCGTCTCTCCTGGCTCCACCAAAACCTCTGTAGGCAAAATAAGACGACGGAATGACCTCCTTGTGCTTATTCTGCTAGAGAGCATTCAGTGAATACAAGCCACAAATATACGCAAAAGCAGTGTGGCACTTTTGTCTTTTGTAATAAATGTATCTTGCGTGAGTACAGAGTTGGTGGACAAAAGAACTGTTGCTAGCAAGAACTTCACAAAGTATCTTCTCTCTAAGACCAAAGTACTCCATGGCAGTCGCTCAGTCTTAATGCTCTTTGGCAGATTGGCACTACAAAGTGGTTTTGAAAAGTGATATTGGTAACAGATGTCTGAGTTATGCAGGGAGCGACAGCTACAATGGTTCAATCACAGGCCGCTATTGTTCTCCAAAGCTAGGGAGGCATATGGAGAAACAAGACAAAGTTAGCTCCTTTTTTAAAGTCCAAATCCAGCCGAAATAAATCCCATCCGCCCTTATCTGGCCTTCCTGTCAAAACCACGTCCCCAAAAACTCATAACTAGCTCGCTAGCTTTAGCAACAGTTAGTTCTGCTAGCCTTCAGGAAGACCCTGGCCATGAACAGGAGTGCGCGGGCAGTGTGCGCACAGGTAGCCGGTTAGGCAGTTAGACAGACAGGTAGCCGGGTAGGTAGGTAGACAGACAGGTACGCCATCCAATCATTTCATTCAGGCCGAATGTTATGATTCGATGGCCTTATGACAGGCCTGTGACCGCCACTGACCTGGTGGTGTTCTGTTACGGTCAGAGCATTCGATTTATTGGATGCTGTCGGCATGTAGAGAGAATTTCAACAAATACGACGGAAAAGCTTCCAAAATAGACCCTGGTCCACCCTTTAATGACCTGTATCTGCAGTCATCTGCATTGACTCTGGCAGTTTGTTTCATGTGGTTAGAAGAGTTGAGCGCATGATGGAGATATTCGGTGAATATTTGAGACTGGATGATCAGAAGTCATCTTACTCTGAGTGCAGACGTTTGCTAACTCAATGAACCTTTCGTGTTGTTCCAAACCACAAATTGATTTAGCAATAGAGGAACCAGGGCAGAACGCATGGGCACGAGCACACACACACACACACACACACACACACACACACACACACACACACACACACACACACACACACACACACACACACACAGACACACACAGACACAGACAGTCACATTCTCATGCACACACTCACACACAGGCAGATGCACAGACACATATACATATACAAATTCTCTCACCCATGTTCACACACATGCACACACACACACACACACACACACACACACACACACACACACACTTACACACAAACACATGTACACACACACACATAAAAGCACATACACACACACGCTGAAGCAAAACACTTTTTCAGGGACAAAATACATTTCAAATGCACTGTTGGCCCACAGACACAATTCCATTTTTTAATGGGATTGTGAACCCCGCACGGTTTCAGGGGATGCCTTTGCATTTTGAAGTTGTCTAATCACTCCGGTCCATAATGTGCCTGGAGTAACACTATGCAACTATGCATTTGTGGAAGGCACTTAGCTCTTCATTATTTCTGCCAAGATTAGAAA
>NC_136936.1:50287280-50294780 GCF_949987615.1 Pollachius pollachius
GAGACGTTCCCAGCTCCATGTGAGCCTGCGCCGGCCGAAATGAGGTGTAATTATGTAAATTGTATTCAATGGAATCAGTAATAGCTCATGTGGAATGGATGTGTCAACAAGGTGTCCACAATCACCACAAGAATTTGCTAATTACACATGGCACCCCTTCTCCTGGCACTCGGATCGGCAGACAGACGCACGCGGCCCAGATAAAAATACTCCGTGGCCGTGTGGATATTGTTTCGCCCGGCTGAAAAGATAATCTTCCCCGAGAAATAGGATTTTTTTTTTCTCGTTTCGTTATGTTCTCGCTAAGGCCAGAGTAAAGGGAAGCTGGCCTTTCAGTTCGCCAGAGGACTCTTAAAGCGGTGTGCGTTGTTGACATTGCTGGGGAACCGTATGTAATAAAAGTGTCCAAACTCTGTGCACCAGCCCTGTCTGCAGGGCTGGTCGCTCTAATGGCCCCGCTACACCAGAGGGAGAGAGAGATGATTTATTACGTTGGTTATTTGTCTAGCCCACGCTAAATGCATTGTGTTTGACAGAAGGGTGTCGTTAAAGTACTTTGACTGAGTGCTGTGAAAAAAAAAAAAAATCGCTTGTACTTGAAAAGCATCGAAGACTTCGGTCCATGAGGGCACTGCGTTACGCGCAAGAAAACTGCAACAGAAAGACCTGGTCCCTGCAGCTCGTCTCCACCCTATAACCAGTCTTTCTTTTCACTTGGTCGTGCAGCTCTTAGAATTCTTTGATGTGACTGAAATGTATTTCGCATTGTATCTATATATTTTCTTCTCCTTTTTGATTGTATGCTTTGATTGCCACCACCTGCTCTGGGATCCAGCTGTCCAGCTGTGTTCAACAGAACATCTTGGTGGAGACTGAACCGAGGCTGGGCCGGAACCAAACCGACTGAAAGGGGCGGAGCTATGCCTTGTTTCCTGTTTCCTGATTGTTACGGAGACGTTCTAGCAAAGATACGCTTTTAATAAACTTGTTCCCAGAGTCGCCAGCCTGCACTGTGTTGATTTGAGACCTTTACAAACTGTTTGCGTCCGCTGTGAGCAAATTACGCTCTCCCGGATTCTCGCCTCCAGCGACAAGACTGTTCACCCAGATTCAAGCTAGCCTGCTATCAGACTTTAGATTATTAATCTGATTTTAGATTATTCATCTAAAATCTGATATGTGAGACTTTATTCTCAGCCTCACTTGTCTGCTTAATTATGAAGAGTGAGCTTGCTGTTGAAGGACTCGATTTGGGGTTACATAGAGAGAGTTTGTGGACCCAAACCATCACTAGGGAGTCGCCCACTCCAACCAGGACTGGTTGTCAAGACACGTGGCCGGGCCGTTAAGACAATTAATGGCGGAGAGACGAAGTAAGCGGCAGAGAGCTGGTGAGTGACACTTGAGGCCAGACAGGAGAAAATGAAATATATATAAATATATATATATGTTTTTTTTCAAATCCTCTGGCTCTCTCCCTCCTGCTCTCCTCTGGAGTTTGCCCAAGATGAATGGGCTTTTCAGATTTAAGAAAGTGCATGGGCTGAAATACAAAGAGAGGCTCATCTATCAGCACAGAATAGTGCGAGGAAAACCCCAATGCCTGGCTGGGGCGGGAGGCTGGGAGACGGGGGAGATGGGGGAGGCGGAGGGAGGCGGGGGGGTGGGGGTCTCTCTCTGATTAGACGCTGGGCCGTTTCCCCTGTGAGGGGCTCGCAGTGCAAACATCAATCCTTCCCCTTCTCCCCACTAACTGAACCCCTCTGAACCCCCTTGAGACAATCGCTGGCCGCAAGCGCCATTTTTAGGTCGAGATTCTCTGCAGCAAAACACGCCACTAAATGTAATGTGATTGAACAAAGTCGTTTTTTGTTTCTGCTGTGTGATGCCTTTAATGTACGATTTTGTCAAATGAAAAACAAAGATTGTTCCGCATGAATGCTGCTGCTGGTGGTGGATGTGGTGGTGGATGTTGTGATGGTGGATGTGGTGGTGGTGGTGGTGGATGTGGGCTGGTGGTGTTGGGGCTTGGAAGATGGCAATCGCATCAATCCAATATGAGCCCAGCCGTCGAGGGACTGGCTGAGTGAGGCAATAGATTACTCTTCAGAAGAGGAGAGGGGAGAGAGCGCAGGAGGAGCGAGAGTCGGAGAAGGCAGCGAAAATCCTCCCAATTGGAGCACATCATTCTTAACATTGGAAATAGGAAATACTGATGAATATTAAATGACGGGCTTTGTCATCCTTTCAGCAAACACATGAAAAGAGCATAGCCAATTAGACACAGAGCGAATAGCATCGTGGAGAGCATTTAGAATGTTTCCACAACACAAGCAACTTCATTTTTGATGGTGCTTTTTTGTACGCCCCGGGCATAAATTTGCCGTTTTCATGCTGTGATAAAAGGTAAACACCAAAATCCAATAACTGTCAGCCAGAACATTAAATCTAGCTGACATGTCTCTTAAAAGGTACGGCCATGAAATATTTACTGAATGTTTTTGAAGGGTCCTCAAATGTGGAAACGTAAAGCATTTTTCACTTTTCCCCTCGTGTGCGGGGATCAGGGTGAAGATGCTTAATGGGAGTTAATATGTACCATGCATACATGCTATGCATTATATCCACACTCCACTCTACGTCTATACCTGCGGTTGACCTGGATACATTCCTGAGTTCACCCAACCTGAAACGGGCAGTTACTGTACCTAATCCCCATCCCCATCCCTCGGTCTGCATGACTGATTCCGTGACCCCGTGAGTGAGTACTTTGAAGATTGGATCAGTCCCAGTCAGACCGGCGGCGTCGGGAGGTAACTGAGGTGGGAATACCCAGGGGGGGCGGGCCATAAATCCCTGACCGTTATTGGCTCCTCATTTAAGGGCTCAGCGCGACATCGCTCATTGTCGAACCCGACGGAGACGCGCGGCGTGTCGAATCCCGAACACTGTTCATGCAAATGAGACGACAGCTTCTCCTAAACGGCCCCGAAGCTCGGCACAACGGCGGATTACGGGGGGGCCGCGTGCGGAGCTCGAGACCGGAATCGGGGAAACCTGTCGAATCTTGACGTCCCTGACATATGTAGGTCTCCGAAAGCGGGCGGCTCTTCCGCCGTCTCGCCGGTAACGAGCCCCCCCTCGCGGGCGTGATGGACGCAGACGTGTGAGGCGGGCCGAGTGCGTCGAGGGCGGGGCTGGAGGGCCGTGGCCCTGGGCCCCCCCCCCCCCCCCCCCCCGTTTGTGCTGTCTGGATCAGGAATTCACAGTTCACAGAGTACCCCCCCGTAGACGGGGGCCGCCGCCACGCTGGATGGCGTGCACGCACAATGAGGCCGGGGCGCCGCGGAGGATGGTAATCTTTGGCCGGCGATGAAGGAGGAGGGAGAGGCGTTGTGACAGGCCGATGAAGAATTCATTTGAGATGTCTGGAGGTGTGGAGGAGGAGGAGGAGGTGTGGAGGAGGAGGAGGAGGGTCGCTTCAAGAAGAACTCTGAAGGATGAGGAGGGAGTAGAGAGGTGGGGTGGGGGCGCGGATTCAGGCGCCACTTCCATCAGGCTAATGAGAGGAAATTATGTTCTATTAAAATCAACATGTCGTTAATCTAATGGTGTCACCTTTTAATTTGGCGTTCTCGTTTTCAACAACTAGCTCTTTGCGAGACTAGTTTTTTGTTTGGAGGTTAACCCTCTTCCTGGTTGTAGCCTAATGCGTCCCAGGTTGTCTCCAGACACCCCCTCCCCCACCCTTGGACTGGTGTGTGGGCACTGGGAGCCAGGTGAGAGGGGCGAGAGACACTGGGGTGCACAGGAGAAGGCTGTGGTGGCCAGTATGATGCCCCCTGTTTGCATAATGTGTTCACTGCCTGCTACTCCGGGATGAGGCCGTGTTGTGCATGCATACAGCTCATGTGTGTCTGCTCTTTGTGTGTTGGTGCAGTGTGTACGTGTACGTTTCTTTGCGTCCACTGTTTGTGTGTGCTTGTGACTGTGGGGGTAGGGGGGATTGTGTGTCTACCTTTGTGTAGTTTAGCATGCATTGTGGAATACTGGCGGATGATAGCCTAGCATAGCAGCCTTAGCTTGAAGGGCAGATCGGAGAGAATCAACCGTCTTGCCTGGCTTCAACTATCTCTGTCAACTATATCACTGATAAACATGACATGTTGTTTTAGGTATGAGCTCGCTCTAGCCACGGATGTAAGCAACAGCGGTACAGCACTTTGGTCTGTTGTAATATATGTGCGTCCTTGGGCCACACACAATGTTATTGCTGTACTTTACAAATTGTCTCAGAGCAAAGTGCCACTGCCGTTGTTTTGTCTGTGGCCTGCGCGCTCTCACTCAACGCTCGCTGGCAAAACAACCAAACAAAGTCGTGACGCATTATACCGGTAACAGATGTTAGTGACAGATGAGCGAGGCGGCCGGGGGAGACGGTGGTGATGGTTCAATCACCCAGAGCGCGTCGGTCCTTTAAAACCTACCGGCGTCCGCAATCGTATTGTGTTTATCTGCTATTTGACCTTCGGGTTTAGCTAATATCACCGGCCTCAGACTCAGGGTCGGACTCAAAAGGATAAACAGGGTCGACATTAAAAGGGTACGTCGGTCGATGTGCTGCTCAACAACCAGGCCCGCCGCCGCCGCCGCCGCCCCTTCATAAACACCGGCCCGGCCGGCTCTCTGAACACCCCCTCCCTGGGACGGAGGCTCTCTCGGTGGACCGGGGGGTTGGAAGTTCTGATAAGAGCCGTGCATCAGGAAGAGGAACCGACGGCTCACAGGCTGAGCGGCGGTCCGACGCACTCGGTTCAGACCCAAGGACTCAGCGTCACAAGCAGGACTCCCCTGTTTCAACGCTCACCGCAGGACGGGAACGTAAATCCCTCTGACTCTGTAAATGCCAAATGGACTGCATTTATCCCGCGCTTTTCTAACCACTGGCCAATCAAGGCACTTTACAATATCACCAAACATTCACCCATTCATGAACATGTTCACACACCGCCGGCGGTGTCAGCCACGCAGGGCGACAGCCAGCTCGTCGGGAGCGGTCAGGGGGAGGCGTCTCGCTCAGGGACACCTCGACGATCAGCTAGGAGGACCCGGGGATCGAACCAGCAACCTTTCGGTTACCAGCCAACCCGTTCTACCTCCGGAGCCACATGGTGTCTCTTGGAGTCGCCGCACAGATTCCCGGCGTTTGGCGGACCGGGCCGCTGTGCCAACGGCCGCGTTAACGCTCCAGTGTGGATAAATGATGAATGGAGGGAAGAGCGACACTGGATATTTTTCGGCTCACGATGGAGTGGTCAAGGACAAAACATCTGAGAATAGGCTGTTCTTGAACCGGAATTAAATATTCATGGTGTTTTGCCGGGGAAAGAGACGGGTCATTTCATGTCTGCTCTCTCCTCGCGGCTCCTCTCCCGCTCAGCGTATTGCATAACTCATGATAACAAAACGAAGGGTGGGGGGGAGAAGAAAAAGGACAACAGGCTTTTTTCTGTTTCTCATTTCCTGTTCCTGTGGGCCGAGTCGTGCCTGAGCTTCTGACAACGCGGAGCCGCGTCCTGCAGGCCGGCCGTGCGGTGTGTTGCCGTTCGGGGTGCTTCTCACAGCGCGGTCTGTGTGGGGAATGGGATCCGTCCATTCCTATTCAGCTCGTCTCCTGCAAGGACACGCGGAGACGGGGTGGAGGACAAAATGTTACGGCGGGCAGCGACACACACAAGCCCCTGTCTGTCTTTCTGTCTGTTTGTCTGTCTGCTGGAGTTGCCTGGCAGTTGTGCGTGAACACATAAATAACCTCATGTACGTGTTTTGTATGTGTTTTGTGTCTCTCTGAAGGGGGGATCCAGCACATAAGAGCGGCTCGTAGTTCAACACATTTGTAAATCCGTGGAGTTCTGGCTGCAAACTCTACTCTGGGCTAATTAGACCCTCGGAGATCCATCGAACAGTTTGCAATTTTGTCCTGATTTTTAATCAGTCTAATTTCACTCTCCAGCACATAGACACGTTCCGTTCCTGGCTGCACACACACACGCACACGCACGCACACACGTATACACGCACGCACAATTGACGTACACACACGCACATACACTGACTCACACGCACACACAAATACACACTCGTACACACACACACACGCACACACACACACACACACACACACACACACGTACACACACATACATACACACACACACACAGCCCTCTGTTTGCATAATGTGTTCACTGTCTGCTCCTCTGGGACGAGGCCGTGTTGCGAATGCATACAGGCCATGTGTGTGTCTGCTCTTTGTGTGTGTGTGTGTGTGTGTGTGTGTGTGTGTGTGTGTGTGTGTGTGTGTGTGTGTGTGTGTGTGTGCAGTGTGTATATGTGTGTGTCTGTGAGTGTGGGGGTAGGGGGGATTGTGTGTCTACCTTTGTGTATTTTAGCATGCATGATGGAATACTGGCATTATGTTCATTTGTAACACACACACACACACACACACGCACACACAAACAGGCACACACACGTCGACAAGATCACACACACAACACACACACACTCGGCGGCCCAGGCTGCCTCTGCCCTCACTGTGGCATCACCATGATTGCTCCGACAATTCATCATAAAAAACACCTTCTGCTGGACTGTTTCTCTGTGCCTTTATGGAAATGACATTTCCCATCCCTCCCCTCCCCCTCCTTTATTTAAATACTCTTCCTGCCAGACGGGAGCCCATCTCCGCTTGGAGGGGGGCCTGCCCCTAGTTCTGGATTAGCAACAATTGTTGGTTTTCTTGAAGCTTGTTCATTTCAATCTTGGAACTGCTAACTCTCTCAAAGCTTTTTGTGAGAGTCTTTAAAGGTGTCTCTAAATTTGTCGGAGGTAAGATTAAGTATCAAGATTTGAGTAATGAGATTGAAGTGCCATCCGTCACCTAAGTAATTGAAATGTGCAGTGGTGATATCGGTTTTGAGTTCGCTTCGATTTCTGGTCTCAATAGTGACATTTTCACTGCAATTTGTGCAGGCCAATCACAAGTCAGGGCAGTGCTTGAGCTGTGATTGGGCGGGGTGGTCTCGACACGGGTCGAAGGGCGGGACGGGCAGATGGATGGACCAATTGCTGAACCTTAAAGAAACACACTCGGTCAGTGTTTGAGTCGACTGTGACTCCCTCTAGATGATCGACCGCTCCCGGCTCGATTCTGACCAATCAGGGCCACTCTTTCCTTATTGGTGCAGGAGGCCAGAGAGGGCGGGCGGGGGGGCGTTTTCTGGTTTCGGTTGAAAAAATATCTCCTCTCCCCGGTTATTTTCTGCCGTTTCTCCGAACAACCCTTGAATCTTACCCGCGGCAGCTGAAAAGAAAATGAGTGAATAAAATAAGAAATGTCTACAAATGTTTGTTTGAGGTCAAAGCCGTTGGCCTCGTCCTCCGAGTCACGGCCGCCCTCAGTGCGGTGATGAACCGACGTCTGTGGTCTCTCAGAGGGA
>NC_136936.1:50299780-50309780 GCF_949987615.1 Pollachius pollachius
CCCGCTTTTTCCACCGACACTACCACTTTAACTTGCCCGACTCAGCCAGCCCTTTGTTGTGTTTCGATCACCAAAATGGGGTACCTGGTACCTGGTACTTTTTTGGTCCCACCTCCGTCGTGGTTCTGATCTGGTACTTTCATGTGACTTAATCAGGCTGCTGGCCGCTGATTGGCCAGAGTGGCGCCACTGGACGAACAATGATGAGCGCGACGTCCGAGCCTGACACCCGACACCCGGCATCTTTAAATACTATCATCAGCGTTCAGTCAACACCAGCGATTGATTATTGAACATGAGCAGGATCAGCTCGCAAGGACTCGCCGCGGGCCGTGACGGAGGTGGAGACGCTCCTGTGGGTAACCCTGTCTGTTTATGTGTCGCGCGGTGGCGCATGCGTGCTATGACGTTGAAGACGTACTTTCTAGACGGAAACACAAACGGAACCAAACCAAGTGGTGGCGAGCTGAGCTGGCAATGTCGACGGAGAAGAGGCACAACTGAGGGCGCGTCTCACAGAGGGCCCCTATCACCCAGGGGGCCCCCGTCGCCACGTGCGCCTCATCCGGTCTTATCTCCCCAGACGGCCCCGATGAGACCCAGCGAGGGGTCCGTCCACCCGGGGTTCAGGGGACCACCCCAGGATACCATGGAGAGGAGGAGTAAGATAAGGAGGGAGGCGGGGGGGAGGGGTAGGAAGATGAAGGCGGAAGGGACCAGGGGGTGGGGGTGACGGCCGCCCTCGTGAACCCTTCACACCTCTCCTGTTGTCTGGGGGGTGCATGTCGCACGATGACCTGTCTCACAGACACCCCGAATACCCTGCGGCTGCTGCGGCAGTTGTTGATGTTGTTGTTGTTGTTGATGATTTGCTGTTTGATCAGTGATCCAGTGTCGTCATGCGTTCCCTTAATCCCGTCTCTTCCCCACACACACACGCCCACACGCACAAGAAAATAGCATCCTGAGTGTGTTTATTTTTGAGTGTGCACCTAAACAGCGGAGCGGGCTGAAGCCGCGACTGCAAACACTAGAAGAAGGAGAAGACGAGTGAATCCCGGGTGTGTCCCCCGGGCCGCTGAAGAGGATCTCCGCGCCGACACGCTGCCCGGGTAGCGGCGGCGCTGCAGATAAAACGCTCACGCACCCGGGGCATTCCTCAGTGCTCGCCTCCAGTCGACCGCGTGCCGCTCGCTTTACAACCGCTGGCTGCTTCCTCCGGCTCCTTACCCAGGGTTCATAGCGGGGAACCGTAAAAGAACATCTCACCTTCCGACGACAACACACCTCCCTCTCGCACCTCCGCTTCCACCCAGGGGTTCTTACGGGTGTGTGTGTGTGTGTGTGCGTGTGTGTGTGTGCGTGTGTGCGCGTGTGCGTGTGTGTGTGTGTGTGTGTGTGTGTTGTTATCAGGATATGCAAGGCCTCATTGACACCAACGTTATTCTTACCGTTAATTAAATACACAATGGCGGGCGAACAGACGGTGGAAGGCCTCTAATCCGTCTGTAAAGCTCTTACTGTCACCACACGTCTTTAATCACACCCTGAGCTGCCTTAATCACCTGACTTAAGTTACAAACAAGTATCAGTCCGAAGCCGGGGGCTTTGTCGGCGATGTGACCCCGATGGCCGCCGTCACCGCCGCCATCTTGGATTTCACCATCTTCTTCTTCTTCTTCTTCTTCGTAAGGGGTGGGTGGGGACTGGGGGTTTAAGGTGGGAGGCCATTCCTCCTTGTTAAAAATTAAAATCCAGAGCTATATAACAATCTGCCCCTATGTCAAGCGGTGGCTGTGCAGGGTGTGAATGTGAAAAGAGCCATACTTAGCGATAAGCTTAAGCGCCTTAATTTAGGAGAATTATTACAAAACAACTAAATGGGCCAATAATTCCGCAATACCTTCTGAATCTTCAAGACGCAAAACCCTGGATTACAACAGCCACCAGCGGGGGGTCTCTGTGCTGGAGACTAAGTGTCGGCCTAATAACAAGCGCGCATTCTTATTTCCCCGCCTCACACGTCTGATGTCTTTTAATAAATACATTAAAACACGGCGCGCAGCTGTGAGGACCAAATCGCCTTTTTCAGAGTAAAAACAAAAACATTTGAAAAAGTCTTCCCCTTCTAAAGGGTAGCAGAAGTACATTCATAAATAGTTGTACGTATATACTAACATAAATGATAAATAAATACAATGACTACATTTAACACCGATAAACAGTCGTTCACACCCGCTATATCTCACCCCCGAACCCCCCCTCCACACACACACACACAGACACACACACACACACACACACACACCGCGCATGCGTGTTTCCAACTGCAGAATTGGAACGCGCCCCAGGTGGATCGCGCGGCGAGTGACCGCGCGGACGGCCGGTGTCACCGCGCGCAGCGAGCGGCGCGCACGCAGCGCGAGCAGATTGCTTCGCGGTGACTCACACCACCCCCAGCGCCGCCTCGGAGGCAGAGCGCCACAATAATTAGACAAATGTTAACACCACGCTTGTCAGAAGCCACATATGTCAGACCGCTTCCTGCCCAGCAGTGCAGTACTGCCCCACCCACAGGGAGGGGGGGGGGGGGGGGGGGATCTACCCGGTTTAATTATCCGAGGCTATGAGAAGCAACGTGTTCAGGCTAAAGGTTATTCCATATGGAATCGGGATAAAAGTGGTGTGGTGTGATATTGGCTCGGCAAAAAGGGGGTCAAAGTTTACATCGACACACACACACAAACACACACACACACACACACACACACACACACACACACACACACACACACACACACACCCCTGCAGGGTTTCTGTTTTTCACACCTTGCAGTATGTGATCTCTTGGGGGCCACAGACATGGTTGTAAGCGTGTGTGTGTGTGTGTGTGTGTATTTGTCTGTGTAGGGGTGTAAGTGTCTGCGTGTAGGTTTGTGTGTGTGTCTGTGTGTGTGTACGTGTGTGTCTGTGTATTTTTCTATGTAGGGGTGTTAGTGTGTGTGTTTCTGTATTTGTGTACGTGTGTGTGTGTGTGGGTTTGTTGGCCTGTTTGCGTGTCTGTGTGGGTGTGTGTGTAGGTGTCCATGACTCTGTGTGTGTGTGTGTGTGTGTCTGTCTGTGTGTGTGTGTCTGTGTGTGTGTGTGTGTGTGTATTTTTGTCTGTGTAGGTGTGAAGAACCCTTTGAAGAAATACTCACCTTTTAATCAACGCAGGCTAATCACCCATATGGCTGACAAAAGGCTGGTTGATAGGATAGTGTGTGTGTGTGTGTGTGTGTGTGTGTGTGTGTGTGTGTTTTCTTGCGTGCGTGCGTGAGCGTGTGTGTGTGTGTGTGTGTTTAGCGAGGTTAATTGACAATGCTTAGCTCTCCCGCGTCTCTTCTATCGCAGAGACAATGACGGCTTGTGTTTTTATCGCGCTATTGTTGGGCCCTCAAAAGGCGCATCGGTTGCATATTGCAGTGTTTATTACACACTCTGACCCCCCCCCCCCCCCCATAATGAGCTTCAAAGAGCTCTCTTTGATGAAAGTTATCTGTATTTAAATCAACATGTAAACTCGGTCTAACTGGGTTTTATTGTTTAATTTCTGCCGAGCTGTAATCCTGCGATTTGCTTCTGTGAGAATAATATTTGATACCATGTATGTCACCCACATCAAATGGATTGTGGCGTCATTCAATTATAAAATAAATATGAGATATGAAACGGGTCGGTCCGTGGGAGGCCTCCGCACAAACACACAAACACACAAACACACAAACACGACCCGGCAGCGAAACCATTCACCCGTTTTTTCGCACGAGTATTGAGGAGTAAGTTAGTTGTTGCTACCCTTTAGTAATCCGATATGTACTCCTCCAGATGTAGGCTGCGTGTAAACATCGGTGACACACAGAAATGCAGAGCAGTGATTAAAGTAGTCAACAAGAGGAGCGATAAGTTTCTCTGTGGCTCGTCTCCTCATTTCACTGCTCTTAACGTACTGCGGGGTATCCGAATCAACACCGCCCTGCGGAATGTGAATGATTACATCTACTTGAATTAATGAATTGAACAACAGATTTATTTGGGTGACACATTAATCAACATGATTACAATAATTATCCAGGGCGCCTTATGCGCCCATTCCTCCCTTTGGCGATAAATAAAAACCCCGTTTGCACCCATTTGTCCCGTTTGGTGTCGCTCCTCTCGGCCATTGGTCAGCGGCGGGACCTCATTTGCATACAGGCCATCATATAGCTCCTCAGGCAGGGGTTGAGTGTGATCCAGTCTCCACCGCTCACCACCCGTAGCCCTGTTCGCGTCTTGGATGAAGATTTAGTACAGACGCCACGATGGGACTTTGTAACTTTGGAGGTGCTGCGTTAAGTGTGCTGTTGCCCTTCCTGATCTGCAGAGCCGTGAACTGTACAACCGCGAGGTATTCCACCCACGAAGAGGACGCGCCGGGAACAGAAATAGGAAATCTATCGCGAGATTTGAATATCGACCCAGCCGAGGACCCCCAGACGTCTTTTCGGTTCATGCAGGAGACGCCCGACTCAGCCATCGAGATGAGGGAGAGGGACGGACTTCTGAGTGTCGGGGGGGAGACCATCGACCGCGAGCAGCTCTGCCCGGGGGCCCCCCGGTGCCTCCTCTCCTTCGACATCGTCGCGTTCTCCAAGGAGAAGTTCCACCTGATCCACGTGGAGGTCGAGGTGGTGGACATCAACGACCACTCGCCCGGGTTCCTGCGCAACGAGACGCGTCTGGAGATCCTGGAGAACTCCCCGCTGTTCTCCAGGTTCCCGCTGGAGGCGGCCATCGACCTGGACGTGGGCCTCCACTACATCCAGAGCTACAACATCACCGACAGCGCGCACTTCGTCGTCGAGGAACGCGTGAGGGACGACGGCTTCAAGTTCGCCGAGCTCGTGCTGGTCAAGGAGCTGGATCGGGAGGTGGAGGATCGCTACACCCTTGAGCTGACGGCCACGGACGGCGGGGTGCCGCCCCGGTCCGGCTCGGTCACGGTGCACATCACGGTCCTCGACTTCAACGACAACAGCCCCACCTTTGACCTCTCCTCGCTCAGAGTGGAGCTGCTCGAGGACGCGCCCGTGGGCCACCGCGTGCTCAGAGTCCGCGCGCACGACCCCGACCAGGGCGTCAACGGCGAAGTGACGTACGCGTTCGTGGACGGCCCGCTCTCCGAGACCATGCGCGTGTTCCACCTGGACGCGGTCACCGGCGACGTGACGTTGAAGTCCCTGGTGGACTTCGAGAAGAGACGATCCTACGAGTTCAACATCCGGGCCTCGGACTCGGGGGTGAACTCCGTCCCGTCCACCTGCAGAGTGCTGGTGGACGTCGTGGACGTGAACGACAACGCACCGGAAATGACGATCAAGCCAATGAAGTCGACCAGCGACGGCGTGGCCCTGATCACGGAGGCGGCCGCGACGGAGAGCTTCGTGGCGCTGGTCAGCACCCTGGATAGGGACTCGGGCCCCAACGGCCGCGTGCACACAAGCCTGCACGGACACGCGCACTTCAAGCTGCAGCAGGCGTACGGCGACGCGTTCATGATCGTCACCACCACGACGCTGGACCGGGAGAAGGTCCCGGAGTACAACCTGACGGTGGTGGCGGAGGACCGCGGCAGCCCGCCGTTCAGAACCAGCCGGCAGTACACCATCCGCGTGGGCGACGAGAACGACAACGCGCCGCTGTTCAGCCGCGCGCTCTACGACATCTCCGTGCTTGAGAACAACGTGCCCGGCTCTTACGTCACCACGGTGGTCGCCCGGGACTCCGACACGGGCGCCAACGCCCGCGTCTCCTACAGCCTGCTGGACTCGGAGATCCCGGGGGGCGGGGGCCGCGTGTCCGGCTACGTCTCCATCGACCCGCTCTCGGGCTCCCTGTACAGCCTGCGCTCCTTCGACCACGAGGCCCTGCGGGGGTTCGAGCTGAGGGTCCGGGCGGAGGACCACGGCGCCCCCCCTCGCTCCGCCACGGCGGCGGTCCGGATCCGCGTGGTCGACCGGAACGACAACACGCCCTACTTCAGCGCCCCCGTGCTGCGGAACGGCACGGCGGACGTCCCGCTGGCGTCCCGCGCCCCCGCCGGCCACCTGGCGCTCCGCCTCCGGGCGCGGGACGCCGACCAGGGGGTCAACGCCGCGCTGACCTACCGGCTGGTGCGGGGGGATGCCTCTCTCTTCGCCGTGGACGCCCAGACCGGCGAGGTGGTGCTGCGGCGGCGGCTGCAGGCGGCCGTCGGCGAGGCGCTGGAGCTGGGCGTCGCCGTGAGCGACGGGGGCGGGAACCCCCGCACGGCCCACGCCACCCTCTGGCTGGTGGTCTCGGAGGCGGAGCCCTCAGGGGATCGAGCGCTGGTGGCCGTGGCGTCCGGCGGCGGCGGCGGCGGCGGCGGCGAGGAGGAGGAGTCTCCGGGTCTGGACGGCTCGCTGGTGGTCATCGTGATGCTCAGCGCCGGCTGCGCCCTGCTGCTGGTCGCCATAGTGATCGTCATCTTCACCTTCCGGCTGAGCCGCGGTGGCGCGGGAGCGCCCAGCGCCAAGAGCGAGCCGTGGCGGGCGGGGCTGTTCGACGGCCGGCCCGCCGCCCCGTTCGACGGGAGGGCGTACGGGGGTCTCTCCCCGGACAGAGACGCTTCATCTCTGGACGACTGCGGGCAGTACGAGGAGGGGAGCCCCCACTCGGAGACAAAGGTGAGCGGGCACCCCAGCGGGAGGCCCCTCTTTAACATGCGTCTGATGTAGCGCCTTTCATCTCGGGGCCAGAGATGCAGGCTTAACCCCCCCCCCGCTGTCGTTGTGCTCCTCAGATGGTGCTGGCCTGCAGACCCCCCTTCCACCCTGCCTCGGCCTGGCAGGGAGACCAGTACTGCTTACAAGTCAGGTGAGGGGGAGACACACACACAGGCGCACTGTTGGACGCACACACACTGGTGGAAACACACACACAGACAGTGGTGGACACACACACACACTGGTGGACACACACATACGCACACACACACACACACACCGGTGGACACATTCACACACTGTCGGACCCACAGACAAACACACTGTTGGATACACACACATGCGCGTACACAAACACATATACCAGACACACAGACAGACATAAACACACACGCACGTACGCGTGCACACACACACACGCACACACACACACACGCATACGGAGACATGTATACATACACACACACAGACAAACTTACACATACATACACACCTACACACAAACACATGCTCGCACACAACACACACACACACAGACGACAGAGAGATTAACACAGAAACACACACACACACAAACACACACATATACACACACACTGTCACACACTTATTTTGTTTTGTTTTCATTCTGTTGGATTTACCTTTGTTACCACTAAATAACCCATCATTAAATTGTATCGCCGAGCATTTGCATAATTATAGCATCGGAGAGGCTTGTATGGATTAGTCCCAACATTCCGTCCAAGCAAGAGTGGGAGACACACCCGCGCACACACCCGCACACACACACACACACACACACACACACACACACACACACACACACACACACACACACACACACACACACGTAACCAGGCTTCGGGCAGGGTGCTGATGTCTGTGTTCGCCTCTGCAGCGGCCACACAGACCAGCTCAGCGTGAAGGACAGCGGGAAAGGAGACAGCGACTTCAACGACAGCGACTCTGACCTGGGCGGAGACACGGGCAGGAAACACTTCAGCACCTTCCAAACCACGGCCAAGAGTGAGCATCAGCTGGAACACACACACACACACGCACTCACACGCACACACACACGCACGCACACACACACACGCACACACAAGCACACACACACACACACAGACCTACACTTACACCTACACACACACTCACACTCAATCACACACACACACACACACACACATACACACACAGACCTACAAATACACTCACACTCAATCACACACACAGACACACACTCACACACACAGAACCCCACCCCCCCCCGAAACAATCAATATGTTTACAGCCCACACCAGGCATGAGCGCATTATTGCACTGCTGCAATCATAATCTCCTCCTCTGATCTAACTCCGCTTGTTTTCCCCGTTTCCTTCCAGCCGCGGCTAATGTGGCGGACACACCGACGGTTGATTGGCTCACCACCTCCAGCGCCGTCCCCGCCCCCTACGCCTCCTACACTGTGGGCTTCTCATCAGCCGCTGTCTACAACAATCCCCACGCCTTCGTTCACACCTGGAGGAGCGCGGGCCACGGCGCCGTCCGCCCGCTGGCCGTGACCGGCAGCGCGGACACGCAGGGCTGCCCCCCAGCGCCCGGGACCCTTCCATCCTACTTTGTTCAGCACCAGCAGCTGAGGAGAGAGGGCCCCCCCCCCAAGCAACTGCTAGTGTCGGGGGTCTCCGTGTCTGCGGAGGCCTCTGTGGTGTAGAACCACCGCGGGGCTTTGATGTGTGTCCGGTGTGAACGCACACAGACACACACACACAGATCTGTAGATACCAACAGTCCGGTGTGAACGCACACAGACATGCACAGATCTGTAGATACGAACAGTCCGGTGTGAACGCACACAGACACACGCACAGATCTGTAGATACCAACAGTCCGGTGTGAACGCACACAGACACACACACACAGATCTGTAGATGCCAACAGTCCGGTGTGAACGCACACAGACACGCACAGATCTGTAGACACGGACAGTCCGGCGTGGCGAGGCGAGGAGGAACTGATGACCAAAAGGATGTGTACATTTGTGTTATTTATGACTTGATATTGACTTGATATTGCTGCTGCTTTTCCGGTCTGGTGACTTTGCTTGTTTTTCTGTTCAACCCACGGAACAGACAGGAAATCGTTTGTCGTGAACAAAACGGGATGTATAATTTTCTTCACCATATTTGGTGAGACACTTTGTGTAAAAATAAAATTGCTAACGACTCCATTGAACAATTCCATTTCTATTTTGACAGTCTCCGTAAAAACCTTTATCCATCCGTGAGACCTGTGAATCACGTCGGGCACAGCGGTGTTAACAGAACTCCTCTTCAGGCAACTGGGCCTGAAAATATACTGTGGCATTTTCCCCCAACACAAAGCGCACACACTGAGTGAATACTGAGTTCGCTTTGAAAGGGTTACATCAAACAAACAAACATAAGGAACATTAATATTAAACATGGCACTCAAAGAACTGTTTTAACTTCACAAACCCTAAGTAATCTTGAGCAATATAATGAATAATATGAAGGGGAAATCAGAGCCACATAGTTGAGAGGAAACTCACACCAGCCCGGTTCAAACATGGAAGATAAAATCAATTAATATATATAAGTCAATCGAGGGACTGCGTCCGCGGGGAAGGGAAGGGGACTTTCATCAACAACTTCAAATGGTGCTGCCCCTCTTTCATTACGCTTTTTAATCAACACTTAAGGAAGTGCCCTTATATTAAGGGACTCTGCTGGGGTCGCTCGCTGACATTCAAATCAATTGCTGGCAGACATTTTGTGAGTAAGCTGAGCACAGACAAACAGACGCAGTCAGCCGTGACTAGTACACACCCTGACATCAAATATATATGTATATCAAATATATATATATATATATGTGTATTTTAGTTATCTTTACTTACAAGTAGCTCGGAGGAGATGGCAAGAGCTGTCATCAATTTATCAACACACCCACCTAAATGTCAGCTTCTTGTAATTACATGGAAAAGGAAAGAGTTGATTGGATGTCGCGCCTCCATCTCTCTCTCTCTCTCCCTCTCTCTCTCTCTCTCCCTCTCTCTCTCTCCCTCGCTCCCTCTCCCTCTCCCCTCTCTCTCTCTCTCTCTCTCTCCCTCTCTCTCTCTCTCTCTCTCTCTCCCTCTCTCTCTCTCCCTCTCTCTCTCTCTCTCTCTCTCTCTCTCTCTCTCTCCCTCTCCCCCTCTCCCTCTCTCC
>NC_136936.1:50312280-50324780 GCF_949987615.1 Pollachius pollachius
TTCACCAGCCACTGCAGCGGGCCCCTTCACCAGGCCCTGCTGTGGGCCCCTGCAGCGGGCCCCTGCAGCAGGCCCTGCTGTGGGCCCCTTCACCAGCCCCTGCTGTGGGCCCCTTCACCAGCCACTGCAGCGGGCCCCTTCACCAGGCCCTGCTGTGGGCCCCTTCACCAGCCACTGCAGCGGGCCCCTTCACCAGGCCCTGCTGTGGGCCCCTGCAGCGGGCCCCTGCAGCGGGCCCCTGCAGCGGGCCCCTGCACTGGGCCGGTACAGCAGACTGGTTGGTGTTGGAACAAAGCCCTTTTCCCTGGGGGGGCCCTCCTCATCCACACACTGAGGCACCACCTGAATACTGATCCTGTGTGAGAACACCCTGAGAGTGTGACGACTGGGGGGGGGGGTGGCCCAGTGACCCGGTGGCTCTCAGCTCCGGAGGTGAGCGGTTTGGATCCTAGCCTGGATGTGGTCGGCCTGCTGCAGCCTGCGTGTTGTTCTGTGTTCCTGTTCTCCCCCCCGCCCCAGCCGAGCGCTCCGCTGTGGACAGGGGGGTTCTCCCTCTCCCCCAGGTCTGCTGCTCAGCGATGGCGGCTGGCCGCAGCGGCCCCGAGTCTTAGCGCCGTTAGCCATTAGCTCCGCCGGCGGTTTCCCAAAGCCCGCGGGTCTGGGGAGTACCGGGGGGGGCAACAGGAAACGCACCGAGAGGCACCCCTGGTGATTTATACATTTGGCTTAAAGGCGGCTTAGGGAAATATTGACATGATCACAACACAACTTTGGCTCTGACTGCAGATCACTATGACAACATCTGTTACTTTATCCCTGCCGTTATGTAATCACTGTCACTATCGCTGTCACTGTCAATAATATCTCTGTCTCTACCACTGTCACCATATCACTAATGCGGTCCCTATAACTACCGTTTTATAATCACTGTCACTGTCAATACCGTTATATAACCACTGTCCCTATCACTATCACTTTCACTACTATCACTGCTGTCTCTATCAGTGCCATTATCATGTTACTTTCACTATCACTGCACTGTCCCTATGGCTGCTGTGTCAGTCACAGTGACATGTCATTACCACTGTGACTACTGTCACCCTAACTATCACCGGAGCAATTTAATAATGTCATCAGAATTTGAATTGATCTCTATCACTTTCACTGTGAGTTCATTATCACTTCCACTATCACTGTCACTATCAGTATCACTATTAATATCACTTCCACTGTCAGTTTATTATCACTGTCACTATCCCTATCACTGTCACAATCACTATATCACTTTCAGTATCTCTATCACTATCACTTTAACTATTTTGTACTATTGCACATGCAAGCTCTCATCTGCACATCACACATAGAATACAATAACGGCAACTTTAGATATGAAACGTTTACATTTAGACATTAAGTGAGGGGATAAAAAGAATAACCAGGTCTTCTCTCTCTCTGAAGGTGGGTGGATCCGCTATCAAGTGCATTCGAATATTTCTGTCATCATTGACACTAATACTGTTATTTTAACCACCCGAAAACCTCTTAAGACTGTGTGTGTTTGTGTGTGTGTGTGTGTGTGTGTGTGTGTGTGTGTGTGTGTGTGTGCGTGCGTGCCCGTGGGCGTGTGCGTGTGCGTGTGCGTGTACAGTCAGTGTTTGTAGTGGGGATTCACTTCAACTGCGATTGTGATTATTTAGACCGACCAAATAGGATTATCGTGGGCCACGTTCCGCATTAATATAAATTCGAACAGGAAGGATTTCATCGGGATTCAGTGGGGTGCTGCAGGCGCCCTGATTGGAGACACGCAGTCCTCCTCGGGCATATGTGCACTTTCTACATCCCAATTGATTTGTTTGCGAACAAACGCGTGTGAAACGCAGGCGTTACACACCTCGCGTTTTGTTTCATCAGCGTGCCTTCCGCGGAAAAAAAAAGCCGTGGGAGAAAATGCGGGAAAGAAATAAAGAGAGAGGAAAAAGATTGAAAGTCAGATTTCAAGAGCTTATGAATAGCAATTTCCCAATGTGTTGGCAGATGATGTAGAGGGGACGTACTCAGCATATTCATCTTGTGAACTGCTTTGTTGCACTCGTGACTGGAAAGGATGCGATGAGAATGCTGTGAAATATCTGTTAGTTTTCAATGGCTGCATGTTTGATACGTAGACCAATCAAGCTGGAGCTGCAACTTCACCCATTAACATAAGATTAGATAAGATAAGGCGTGCTTTTCTAATCCCGGCTGGGGAATGAGAGTGTCACAGAACAAAAACAAAACGTCTCCCAATTCAAATTTAAAAAAGGGTAAAAAACGACCAAAAATAAACCCATCGATTTATCTCCGGACGTTTATTTCACTACATTCCGTTGCTATAACTCAGTGGCAGCAATGTAATGAAAAAAATAAACTAATACATCAAAATGAGCAATAGCCAGAGGCAAACGTCATGCATTGTTTTACATTATGCTGCATTTCATAATACATTACGGTGCAATTATATATCCAACTTGATTATTGATAAAGACTGGGTCCATACGAATACTTTAAATGTTTCATACTCAGCCCACATCAATACAACAGAATAATTAATATTGCAACCTCTGCATCCTCCGAGACACACTGCTGCTTGTTAATCAAGCATCTTATCTTCCTATGGAGTCATCAGCATCATTAAAAGTGCTCTCTCCCGATTCCTTTTTTAACCGGTTGCCATAGAAAAGTTAACCTCCTCCTCCTCCTCCTCCTCCTCCTCCTCCTTCGGTCCCCAATCCTGAAAGTATGCAACGCTTCAACGACTGCGAAGCGACTAGGGGGAAACGTGATGCTATACTACACCAACATTAAAGACACATGGGGTAGAGCCTTGTGACTTTGGCGCGTCGCTGTCTCCAGATATATGATGTATGATGTGAAACGTGTGGATCTGACGCAACGCCGGTTGCGAATTCTGAAGGCTATGAGTCTCTCTTTGGCAGAGTCGTGTGCTCAGTGCTCCACAGGCAAGTGGAGATGGTTCCTTTGATACTCGTCCAACCGCATCAGCGAACATACCTCCTCAGATGGTGCAGAGAGGAGATTAGGAGAAGTTATAAACAAGCTATTGTTGTTCCTTCATCAATTAGCGCTCCGCGCATCACTAGCCTGCTCCCGACATGACAACTCAAAGTTTGCAGAGACGCACAAACTTTCACGACACGCACATAAAATGATTATGTATATTTACATATATTATATATCCAGGTGATTAAGGAGCAGCTGTTGCGTTACATTCATTTAATATTTTCCTCAGCACCGTTTCAGATGATGATAATATTGTTGCCTTTAGAGTCAGACACACACACAGCGGGCAACCAATCAGAGAGCCAGAGAACGCTGCGATGGTGACGCCTATAAGAGACACGCTACATAATACACATTGTTATTCTGCATTGGTAATACACAGTTATCTATCAATCAATCTATCAATCTATCGATCTATCGATCGCTCTATCAATCTTTATATATATATATATATATATATATATATATATATATATATATATATACAAGGTTAAATGCTCCTATAGCCACTAATGGATGCTCCAAGTGCTGTTAGTGATGGTTAAATGCAGAGATCTCACTTTGTTATATATATATTGTAGGGTTAGGGTTAGCTATATATCTTGACAAATACAGGATTTTTTTTAATATGTTTCTTTATGCAACTCCTCATTAGACTTCAGTAAGTGTCACAGTAAGAGAGAGAGAGAGAGAGAGAGAGAGAGAGAGAGGGAGAGAGATGTAGGGGAGGGGGGAGATGGAGAAAAGGAAAAAGACAGTGGGCGGAGAAGGTTGATGATGATAAATACCTGCCAGTCGTACACCAGTTGTGCTTAACTGCGGAGCCCAGAGTGAGAGGCTCATTATGTCAGTGTGGAGCGTCATGGCGACATCTGCCAAAGGAAAACATGGCGAGGACGCCATTCCTCCCTAAAATAAAGAAAAATTAAAGCAGAGGCTGATATGGGTGGAGAGAGAGAGAGAGAGAGAGAGAGAGAGAGAGAGAGAGAGAGAGAGAGAGAGAGATGTAGGGGAGGGGGGAGAGAGGGAGAAAAGGAAAAAGACGGTGGGCGAAGAAAATGTAAAAAAAGCATTGTAATATGTTCAGGCAATCAGTCTAAATGAGTTGCTTTTTGTAATTAGCTAACATGTTTTGTTTCTCGAGTCTCCCTGAAGTTATTAGCGGTTCACAGTTAGCCTTAAAGTAATTGGAAAGCCTCGGTGACAACACTTGACGGCCTGAAATATGGGAAAATAATAAATAAACCGCAAAAAAGGCTGTCAGTGTATTCCTCCCCTCCCTCCCTCCCTCCCCCCCCGCCCTCCCTCCCGGTGACTCCCCCCTTCGCTGCGTGTTGTATCAGTCAATGCGCCGGCTGTCACGCCGCGGCGCCGCCCCGTGCTAATTGACGCTGAGATGCATGTGTTATTTACACCCAGCGAGGTGGCGAGCGCGTCTTCAGGCGATGTCACGGCGACACCCCGCGTCACCGGAAAGGCTCTAATCTAATAAATTGGTGTAACAGGGGCTAATATCGTTTGCCGAACGGTGCGACAGCCTCCTCGGCAATGACATTACCTCCTTAAGAAGTTGAAACAACAGCAGGGGCCGCGTAAGCAGCCATTACTCAGCCGCTGTCTGCCGCTTTAATTTAAAACCTCATCGGCAATTAGACACGCACTACATCAAAACAGAGTTATTTCCAGAGAGACTCAAACGTTTGCTTTCCGTCCGCCATCTTCATTTGGCTCAAGGAGGACCCAAGGCCAGTGGAGGCATTTCATTCAGATTCAGATTCAGAAAAATCTTTATGGTCTGTCGTAACAGAGAATCTTCTTTGACGTGGCTCAACGTACATCCAGGACCATGTATTGATAAGCAGTCATACGGCACAGATTTCTGCGAGCACACACAGTGTGTATAGATCCTAAAACAAGTAGGCCTACAATGATTGCAAGATAAAATCTGTGGATACGTGTAGAGTGCGTTATTTTGTCCATTGGTTATTGTTTATTTAAGCTGTTTATGGCAAAGGGTATGAATGAGTTTTTGTGTATTCAAAGTTTCTCTGAAGCAGGGACCAATCGGAGTGTGTTTTTTGCTCATGATAGACTCGGCCCAGGGAGCAAGCCGCCGCAATCGGTGCCAGCTGGACGCCGTCGTGGAACGCCGGGAATGATAAACAAGAGGCACAGCAAAAGATGTGCCCAGGAATTCCACGGAAAATTGAGATCTTTGGAAGCGTTTTATTAAATACATTTTGAGGTAATGAATTAGCAAAACATGAAAGAAATAAGACACATCTAGCAAGAAAAAGAGGGGGGAGAAACCAACAAGCCAATCTGATCCACACACAGTCTCAAACCCTCGCCCTCCTTGGGTTTGTTCCATTTCAATTTAGCAGAAAGAAACGCGATGTACCCTTTAATTTTCTGATAGCTGCTGGCCCAACGCACAGTTAGCGGGGTAGATATCTGCCCAAGAAGTTAATTTAAATGACTTTTTGACAATGCTGGTTCATCAATCGCATGCTAAATAGGTAGGTGCTGCTGCTGAGAGCCGCAGCGGAACAGAGAGCGGATCCAGAGCGCTGCCTCTGAGCCACAGCGCGCTGGCTGTCATCGGATTAGGGCGCGTGCCTTATCGCTCCTCACAATATGGGGGGAAATCAAAGCACGCAAACTGTTAAACGTTACAGTGAAACAAACAGGCGCTCCGCAGAGCGGCAGACGACGCAGCCGCAGGAGGCTGAACTGCGCTCCGCGGCGGACGCCTCACCGTCGGGAAACAAACAGCGTGTGGTGTGGCGTCCTGTTGCGTGCTGTGTTGTGTGCATCCTGCTGTGTGTTGTGTGCGTTTTGATGCCTGTTGTGTGCGTCCTGTTGTGTGTTGTGCTGTGTGAGTCCTGTTGAGTGTTGTGTGGCGTCCTTGTGTGTGTTGTGTGGCGTCCTGGTGTGTGTTGTGTGCGTCCTGGTGTGTGTTGTGTGGCGTCCTGGTGTGTGTTCCGTTGTGTGGTGGTGCCTGGTGTGTGCTGTGTTGTGTGGCGTCCTGGTACGTGTTGTGTAGTGTACGTTCTGGTGTGTGTTGTGTTCTTCCTGGTGTGTGTTGTGTGCGTCCTGATGCGTGTTGTGTGCATCCTGATGCATGTTGTGTGTGTCCTGGTGCGGATGGTGTGTGTGTTGTGTGTTGGCGCCTGGTGTGTGTTGTGTGCGTCCTGGTGTGTGCTGTGTGTTGGCGCCTGGTGCGTGTTGTGTGCGTCCTGTTGTGTGTTGTGTGCGTCCTGGTGTGTGTTGTGTGCGTCCTGTTGTGTGTTGTGTGCGTCCTGTTGTGTGTTATGTGCTTCCTATGGTGTGTGTTGTGTGTTGGCACCGGGTGCGTGTTGTGTGCGTCCTGTTGTGTGTTGACTCACACTGCGGGCTGGGGGAGGGTTGGATCTCCGTTATGAAGAAGATCACACAGCGGATCACACAGATCGAGGGTGGGGTAATAAAGAGACAGACAGACAGACAGACAGACAGACAGACAGACAGACAGACAGACAGACAGACGGGGCGGCACCAATGTCACCTTCATTCTGTCTGACTCGAATGGCAGGTGATACCAGGGGATAAACTGTATTCTGACCTTGTGTTTACTCATCACAACAACAACAACAACAACAACAACAACAACAACAACAGAAGGGAAAAAATGAAAAGCAGGAAAGGAGAATGGCAGGAAAACACCCATCCATCACTTTCACATAATATTGCCTTCAGAGTGCGGATGCGATCGGGGCCCGGGCAGATAAGTGCTCCTCTCGGTGCGGTGGCCACGCATGGCTCTGATTCCAGCAGTCCTATTAAACACCAAACCCACCGCGTGCTCATTTGCATTCCTCCCTTCCTGCCTTCTTTCTTCCCTTTTCCTTTATTTGGTCTCCGGTCGGCGACTGACTCACAGTCGCCCGTCACCCAAAGGTGTTTTACATGACCAGCAAAGAAACACAGAACGCTGTGACCTCCATTATCAGCCCCCCACCACCACCCTTCACAATCCATCCTGCTCCTTTTTAGAAATTGCATTTGCTTTATTCGTCTCCGAGGCTCCCTAGTACCTTGAACTGTTCCTCCAGGGAGGCTGGGATACTGCGGTGGTGGAGGTTAAAGTGGTTCTAGTGGTGGTGGTGGTGGTGTAGAGGTGGTGGAGGTGGTGGCGGTGGCGGTGGTGGAGTGGTGGTGGCGGTGGTGGAGGTGGTGATGGTGGAGGTGGTGGTGGTGGTGGTGGTGGTGGGGGTGGAGGTATAGGTGGTGGTGGTGGTGGTGGTGGTGGAGGTGGTGGGGGTGGTGGTGGTGGTGGTGATGGAGGTGGAGGTGGTGGGGGTGGAGGTATAGGTGGAGGTGGTGGAGGTGGTGGTGGTGGCGGTGGTGGCGGTGGTGGTGGTGGCCGCGGTGGCGGCGGTGGCGGTGGCGGTGGTGGTGGTGGTGGCGGTGGTGGCGGCGGTGGTGGTGGTGGCGGTGGTGGAGGTGGTGGTGGTGATGGTGGAGGTGGTGATGGTGGAGGCAGTGGTGGCGGTGGTGGAGGTGGTGGAGGTCGAAACAGCCCGTAGCTGGCCCCTTCTTTCCTTCACACGATGTGGGACACACTTCAGCCCCGCGAAAAACAAGGCATCTGACACTACCCTGGAGATGGCGCTGCACTGTGCTACATCTCGGCGGTGTGATGCAGGGCCGGGTGTTGCAGAAAACAAGAGGCCGAGGGGAGACACAGCCCATATTTGGGTTGGTACGAGGAGGTATCAGTTCCCTGTCAGATAGAGCAGGCTTTTTTTAGTTGGATATAAACAGGGACTGGGCTGCTGCTGCTGCTGCTGCTTCAGCTGAATGCTTCACCTCAACACCAAAATGATTCAACATTTGTCTTTGTCATCTTCCGATAAGGCTGAGGTGGTTCACTGTTCGCGGTAAATAATTGTCCGTGGCAATACGAGGGACAATTATGTTGGGGTTTCAAAGGTCAATAGGTAACAGTGGAGAGGAATGTGAATCCATCCTGTGTCCTTCTCCTATTCTCTCCTCTGTGTTCCTGAGCCCGTTCCAGATTGCATCATGCCAGAATCTCACTGGATCTGGATTTCTCAGGCTTTGGAGAGAAAAGCCGTCTGCAGAGCGGCTGAGCTTTGGTTCTAAGTGGTTTCAGTTTTCTGTCTTTCCCATAAGGTGTTCCCATGATCTCAAAGGCAGCGATATCAAACGTGCACAGAGCCGCCGTTTGGATGCATGGAGCGTTTCGGCTCCAGTGCCTCTTACATCTTATTACTGAGATGGATGACCCCCAGCCTATCAGCAGGTGCGATGTTTAATGTGGTTATGGCTTGGTGTTTATGTTTATATATGTTTGGTGTTCATATTATAATTGGGTAATTATTTTGAAAAAGATGAGTATATACAGTGGGGCAAAAAAGTATTTAGTCAGCCACCAATTGTGAAAGTTCTCCCACTTAAAAAGACGAGAGAGGCCTGTAATTTTCATCATAGGTAAACCTCAGCTATGAGAGACAAAATGAAAAAGAAAAATCCAGAAAATCCCATTGTCTGATTTTTTAAGAATTTATTTGCAAATTATGGTGGAAAATAAGTATTTGGTCACCTACAAACCAGCAAGATTTCTGGCTGTCACAGACCTGTAACTTCTTCTTTAAGAGGCTCCTCTGTTCTCCACTCGTTACCTGTATTAATGGCACCTGTTTGAACTCCTTATCAGTATAAAAGACATCTGTCCACAACCTCAAACAGTCACACTCCAAACTCCACTATGGCCAAGACCAAAGAGCTATCAAAGGACACCAGAAACACAATTGTAGACCTGCACCAGGCTGGGAAGTCTGAATCTGCAATAGGTAAGCAGCTTGGTGTGAAGAAATCAACTGTGGGAGCAATTATTAGGAAATGGAATACATACAAGACCACTGATAATCTCCCTCGATCTGGGGCTCCACGCAAGATCTCACCCTGTGGGGTCAAAATGATCACAAGAACGGTGAACAAAAATCCCAGAACCACACGGGGGGACCTAGTCAATGACCTCCAGAGAGCTGGGACCAAAGTAACAAAGGCTACCATCACTAACACACTACGCCGCCAGGGACTCAAATCCTGCAGTGCCAGACGTGTCCCCCTGCTAAAGCCAGTGCATGTCCGGGCCCGTTTGAAGTTTGCTAGAGAGCATTTGGATGATCCAGAACAGGATTTGGAGAATGTCATATGGTCAGATGAAACCAAAATATAACTTTTTGGTAAAAACTCAACTCGTCGTGTTTGGAGAAGAAAGAATGCTGAGTTGCATCCAAAGAACACCATACCTACAGTGAAGCATGGGGGTGGAAACATCATGCTTTGGGGCTGTTTTTCTGCCAAGGGACCAGGACGTCTGATCCTTGTGACGGAAAGAATGAATGGGGCCATGTATCGTGAGATTTTGAGTGAAAACCTCCTTCCATCAGCAAGGGCACTGAATATGAAACGTGGCTGGGTCTTTCAGCATGACAATGACCCCAAACACACCGCCCGGGCAACGAAGGAGTGGCTTCGTAAGAAGCATTTCAAGGTCCTGGAGTGGCCTTGCCAGTCTCCAGATCTCAACCCCATAGAAAATCTTTGGAGGGAGTTGAAAGTCTGTGTTGCCCAGCGAAGGCCTAAAAACAACACTGCTCTAGAGGGGATCTGCATGGAGGAATGGGCCAAAATACCAGCAGCAGTGTGTGAAAACCTTGTAAAGACTTACAGAAAACGTTTGACCTCTGTCATTGCCAACAAAGGGCATGTAACAAAGTATTGAGATGACCTTTTGTTATTGACCAAATACTTATTTTCCACCATAATTTGCAAATAAATTCTTTAAAAATCAGACAGTGATTTTCTAGATTTTTTTTTTTCATTTTGTCTCTCATAGCTGAGGTATACCTATGATGAAAATTACAGGCCTCTCTCATCTTTTTAAGTGGGAGAACTTAATACTAAATACTTTTTTGCCCCACTGTATATATAGATAATAAATCTCTCTCTCTCTCTCTCTCTCTCTCTCTCTCTCTCTCTCTCTCTCTCTCTCTCTCTCTCTCTCTCTCTCTCTCTCTCTCTCTCTCTCTCTCTCTCTCTCTCTCTCTCTCTCTCTATCTATCTATCCATTGTGGCAACCCGTTTCCCCGAGTGTCAGGTACCCGGCAGGAATCACACAGAAAGCAAGGGTTAAGCCGCAGTCGGCGTTTATTTAACAAGAATAATAGTTTGCGTCCTCGTGCTAGGGTCTCCGTGAGCCTCTAGATCGCCGGCGTGGTGCGGAATCCCTCCGTGTCGCTTCGCCCTTCTCCCGGTCTAGCGAGTACTCCCTCCGTGTCACTTGCCCGGCGGGGTGCGGAATCCCTCCGTGTCACTCTCTTTCGCCCGGTCTGGTGACCCTTTTTATGCCGGCTCCTGGTCCATTTCCTTCCTCCGGCCAGGTGTCCCCGATCGCGCTGATTGGGGGGAGAGACGTGGTGCTCTCTGTCGCCGGCTGGAGGGTGGCGACGGTAACCCAAGTCTCCTGCGTCTCCTCGGACCCGCCCGGTCCGAGGTCCGGCGGCGGGATGCCACACCATCCATATGGATATATATATATATATATATATATATATATCCATACGGATAATAAATTAAACACTTACCAGCCTGTGCACCACAGTGGACATGCTGACATTTAGGTTATTTGAATAAGAGTTTAAGATAAACCGGTCTTTACCGCTACAGTGCTTTTCCCTTGTTAAAAGATATCTTCAGATCCGATCCGCGGAGCAGGCCTCTTGACTCAGAAATAAGTGGAGGGAGAAGAGAGTTTGGGTTCAACTCTCTCCCTGTGAAATAGGGCCCTATTCACTCCCACACCGGATGCATTTTCAAATATACATGAAATCCATGAATCACCGATCAAAACTAATTTGTTCTGGATCTCTGACCGCGACGCGGCTGGTTAAGGTTCCTGGAGCCCTCCTCCACGCCCCCCCCGCCCTCGCCCTGCCCACGGCGCCCACGGCGCCGAAGAGATGCTTTGCATGAGCTGCGATGGTTCAAAGTGTGAGCGATTGCTGTGACGGCGGTTGGAGAGGCTGGCTAGGAGCGGGGGGGCGAAGGCGCCGACGACGCGACGCTAGCAGCGGGAAATCAGCAGCAGGGGTCACAGTAGAGGAGGCGAGGATTTAAAGGTGAGATATCACACCACCAGGTGTAAGTGTGATTAGCCGTTACAAGCCGTTTAGAGAATCAGCCTCTTCTAACATCACAAGTGGTTGGTCCAGCCTAGATGTGTGCTGGGTAGATCAGCCTACCAGCCTACCCAGTGGACGGTAGCAAAACATTGCTCATCTATCCGTCATTCATCTAGGTGGACACGCCCACTTGTGATGTCAGCAGAGGCTGATTCTTAAAACGGCTTGTAACGGCTAATCGCACTCACACCTGTTGCTAAAATATGTCACCTTTAAAGGAGGAAATAACAGTCTGGCAGGTCGACAGAAAATGCAGGATCGGATGCTGAATTCGGAAACTCGTAGGAATAAAGGTCCTACAATTCTCGCGGCAAAACGTGAATCCGACGGCTCCAACTATGCCGTAGCAGCGCCAAATGTTTTATTCTGATTGGTCCGCCCGCTCCGAAGGTGTGCATTCTTTTACAATAACCTTCGCCATTACAGTCGCGGATCAATGCCCTCTGAATCCGGCATTAACAGCAACGGTTAAGTAGTACCATCGACCAGATGTTTCCTTGGCAACGCAACAACAACACGCTCAAAGCGTCGGGACAATATCTTAATTATCCGCTGATTAGAATCGATATAAAACAATAACGGTTATGGACGATAGGAACTAATATCCAATTAGTGGGTAACCGTGTTATAAGTGGAACAAACCACTCCTACCAGACGCTCACATTGTACATTCTTCTCCACTAAGGGAAAACCCTGCAGCGGTCCCGCGGCCCTGTTAGATGGTGAATGCCCACATATGTATATCAGCACTCCAGTGCATCGCGGGCTTTAGTATTGCAATCATCAACTCACGGCCCCGACCTTGTCCTTCAGCGCAGATAAAAACAGAGGCCTGGGCCGCTCGGTGAACGGCCGCCGCCGCCCGCCGCCGTTTGATCTGCGCAGCCCTGAACACATGAAGGGCTTCTTTACCCCACATGCAAGCGCAAGAATAAACCTTTTGCAAATATTGATGCGGAGAAAGGCTTGAAAAACAGCGGTTATCTTAAACATGCACTCGGTGGCGGGCGGCATCAGAGGAGCTGCTGGCACGCCGCCAATCGGGGGGGTGGGGTGGGGGGCGCCGCCCGTAAACACGTTAAAGATGGATGGGTGAATGATGAATGGATTGATAAACCTTTTTCTCCAGAAAACAAACTGAGCCTGAGCCTCATATCCAGTGTCAGGGATGCGCCTCTCTGT
>NC_136936.1:50329780-50349780 GCF_949987615.1 Pollachius pollachius
ATCGGGAATATCGCGAAAGATGCCGGATATGGCACGTTGGAGAGAGGCAAGAAATCCAACTTTCGGGTCCTGGAGAATTCCGCCCCACACCTGGTGGACATCGACCCGGAGAGCGGACTGGTGTTCACCAAACAAAGGATTGACAGGGAGACGCTGTGCCGACGCAGCCCCAAGTGCCAGCTCTCCATGGAGGTTTTCGCCAACGACAAGGAAATATGCATGATCAAGATTGACATCCAAGATATCAACGACAACTCGCCCAGCTTCCCCTCCGACCACGTCAATATTGATATCTCCGAGAACGCCGCTGCCGGGACACGCTTCCCCCTCACCATCGCACATGACTTGGATTTCGGGGAAAACGGCATTAAAACTTATCAGGTCACCCGAGATGATTACAATACGTTTTCCTTGGATTTAAAAGTGCGGGGAGATGGGACCATTTACCCAGAGCTGGTGGTTCAGAGACCTCTGGACAGGGAGGACCAAAGCCATCACACCCTCCTCCTGACTGCCATCGACGGGGGGGAATATCCCAGATCAGGCTCCATGCAGATCAACGTCAGGGTCACTGATTCCAATGACAACAGCCCTGTTTTTGAAAAGTCCTCCTACGTCATTGAGATTCCAGAGAATTCTCCGCCGGGAAAAATACTGATTGACTTGAACGCCACAGACCAGGACGACGGCAGCAACGGACAAGTGGTCTACTCATTCACGGGGTACGCGTCAGAGCGCATGCAGGACCTTTTCTCCATCGACCCCAACACGGGCGTCATCAAGATCCAGGGGGAGATCGACTACGAGGAGAACCCCATCATCGAGTTCGACGTCCAGGCCAAGGACCTGGGTCCCAACCCCATCCCGGGCCACTGCAAGATCACCGTCAAGGTGCTGGACAAGAACGACAACTGGCCGCTGATCAGCTTCATGTCGGTGCGCCAGGGCGCCATCAGCGAGGCGGCGCCCCCGGAGTCGGTCATCGCCCTGGTACGGGTGACGGACAAGGACTCGGGGCGCAACGGGCAGCTGCAGTGCCGGGTGCTGGGCAACGTGCCGTTCAGGCTGCAGGAGAACAACGACAACTTCTACACGCTGCTCACCGACCGGCCGCTGGACCGTGAGCTGAAGGAGGAGTACAACATCACCATCGTCGCCCGCGACAACGGCCTGCCCTCGCTCAACTCCACCAAGTCGTTCACCGTCAAGGTGCTGGACGAGAACGACAACGCGCCGCGCTTCACCAAGGCCGTGTACGTGCTGCAGGTCCCCGAGAACAACATCCCAGGGGAGTACCTGGGCTCCGTGCTGGCCCACGACCCGGACGTGGGCCGCAACGGCACCGTGTCCTACTCCATCCTGCCCTCGCACATCGGCGACGTGTCGGTGTACACCTACGTCTCAGTCAACCCCACCAACGGCGCCATCTACGCCTCGCGCTCCTTCAACTACGAGCAGACCAAGTTCTTTGAGTTCAAGGTGCAGGCCAAGGACGCGGGCGCCCCGCACATGGAGAGCACGGGCACGGTGCGCGTCAGCATCCTGGACGTCAACGACAACCTGCCCGTCATCGTGCTGCCGCTGCTGCAGAACGACACCGCCGAGATCCCCGTGCCACGCAACGTGGGCATGGGCTACATCGTGACCACGGTGAAGGCGGTCGACCACGACCACGGCGAGAGCGGCCACCTCACCTACGAGATCTCCGAGGGCAACGAGGACCACCTGTTCGAGATGGACCCGGTGGGGGGCGAGGTCAGGACCGCCCACTCCCTCTGGGAGGAGGTGGCGCCCGCGGTGGAGCTGGTGGTCAAGGTGACGGACCACGGCAAGCCGCCGCTGTTCGCCGTGGCCAAGCTGGTCATCAGGGCCAACCCTGAGCCGGCGGCGGGCGGCAGCTCCAGCCCCAGCGGAGAGCCCCAGCCCTGGGACGTGTCCCTCCCCCTCATCGTGACCCTCTGCATCATCTCCGTCATGCTGCTGGCCGTCATGGCCGCCATCGCCGTCAAGTCCAAGCACCAGGACAAGGAGACAGGGAACTACAACTGCCGCATGGCTGAGTACTCCAATCCGCCGGCGGGGAAGGGGAAGAAGAAGAGGATCAACAAGAGTGACATCATGCTGGTGCAGAGCGAGATGGAGGAGCGGGATTCGGCGAGCCGCATGAACGTGGTGAGCAGCCCCTCGCTCATCACCTCGCCCATCTGCTTCGACTACCAGAGCCCCCTCCCCCTCACCCTGCCCCGGTCGGAGGTCATGTACCTGAAGACCACCCCCAACAGCCTGACCGTGCCGCGCGCCGCCTGCCACTCCAGCTTCGCCGGCCTCAGCGGGGAGACGCCGGGCAGCAACAGGATGTCGGTGATCCAGGTACGGGCCTAGCGCGGGGCGCGGCGTCTCCGCCGCCGCGTCCCTCCGGGGTCTCTGTGTTATCTGCCCCCATCCCTTCTCCCTTATCGCCCCCGGGGCTCCGCCGTTATCTGACGAAAGATACGCAGTAGAGCGGAAGAAAGCTCCCAGAAACAATGGGAGCGTGGTTCCTTTGCCGGTGTCACCGCGGTGCGTTACGTACCGCTGATGAAGCAGGGTTTCACTTATGGGCGCTCTACACCGGAGCTTGTTGTGTTTCGTGTGGAAATGCCCGCCGCTCTCGTTCTCTGCAGTATCTGTTAAATCCGAAATTTATTTTTGTTCCCGAAACCCAATGTGTTTGGTTTTTTTTTTTCTTTTCGTCTCCCTTTAATTAGACCATTATAAGTCCCCTCCTGCAAAAACCTTACAGCTGGTCTGCATAATCAGGACCTCCTTTCAGCGAGACACGCAAACAGAGTGAGTCTCGAACACCGCTGTGGTCCTGCCAGACGAATCGCTATAGAGTGGAAACAAACCCGCGCCTGAGCACCGCGGATTGGACAGGTGTTTGAGCAGCTTGTCCGATCACATTACTAAACCGCTATGTGCCAGGCGGGCTAGCTGCACACAGCAGAACCCCCACAATAGCGGCCCCCCCCCCCCCCGCGGCCCTCCCCAAGCATGGGTTAGATACCCCCGCCCCCCCCAGCCCGGATCCTGCAGATGAAGGCAATTAAAGAGGGTCAGCCCTTTGGTTGTAGATATGACGCGTGTGCTAATAAAAGCCAGCCGGCTCGCTTAATTGACAGAGATTGGTCGGCCATGTTATTTAAAACATTGGGAATGTTTTATTTATTTATTTATTTTTTATCTAGGACATTCGGAGCGACCGTCTCATTTGAGGACGAAAACACAAACGACGGGGCTTGGCACTGTCACCAGTTGCTAGGGCAAGTGGGTGTGATCAACGTGAACACATTACCCTCAGATAGGGGAAGGATGCTCACGGCGCTGGCTAATGCATTACCGCCTCACCCTGCCAAGATGCCACATATGCTCATAATGGAGATTCTTCCTTATTATGCTGCCATTCTTTCAGTGCAATGATTTCATTAATACGTAGTATTTATCGCAGAGATTAAAGCCGTAGCAGCCGATAAACCGCAGAGAGAATCATTTTGGTTTGATTTGGTTTTTTTCATCATTTTTATGTTCCCCTGATTGCTACGGAGAGGCGTCGGCCGCGGCTCGAGACGACCGGATGCGATTCTCATTCCTTTCTTTCTCCCTCTCCTCATTTTCAGACAGATAATTTTCCCTCTGAGCCCAATTACGTCGGCAGCAGGCAGCCGTTTGTTCAGAGGTAAGGCTCCTAAGAAACACCTTCCTGACCGACGGGGTTACACACACCTCAACATCAGGCCGCTGGGCCATGCCAGTCACACACACACACACACACACACACACAGGGGAGGTAGCGGTGAGCGGTGTTTTGTCTGGACTCCATCCCCTCTCTCCGCTCTGTCCTCTGCTGCAGCTCCACCTTTAAGGACGCCGAGAGGGCCAGCCTACGAGACAGCGGCCACGGGGACAGCGACCAGGCGGACAGTGACCAGGATACTAATAAAGGCTCGCACTGCGACACATCTGGAAGAGAGGCCCTCAAGATGAAAGCAACCACCGCCGTTAATAGCCAGCCTCTTGAGCAGGGTGAGTGTTCTCTCCCTCTCTCTCCCCCCCCCTGCCTCTCGTCTCCAAGCAGCCTTACGGACTGTTGTCCCAGACCTTGTTTCGTCCTTTCATCCACCCCCCACCCCCACCCACCCACCCAAGCGCTCCAGAGCATAGATGTGGTGGAGCAGTTAGCGGTGGTCTGGAGGGGGGGGGGGGGGGGGGGAGAGAGAGGAGGAGAAATTGCAGAAACCATAGAACGCAACAGGTTCAAACGGCTTTTAGCTGCACGCCGCACCGAGACAGTAATCAAAGATGACCCGCGGACAGATGCTCTCTGTTTCCGATTTTAGGTTTTCTTTCCCCCCCATACTTCATGTTGGACACCGTGAGCCGTGTTGGTGCCAAGATGACATGCAACGTGCGGGAGTGGAATGCAGCAGATAGTTTAAGGGGATAAAAGAGTCCATTGGCAGTAGGCAGCGCGTTCAACATCCCCATGTCTTCTTCAGCCATCAAACAAATCCATATCCATGGCAAAGTCTACTTCTGTCACTGCTGCTTTTGATCATGCCATTATGTGAACGCGGGCTCGCCACTTCCATGCCTTGACTAACAAGGACGAGACAGCGGAGCATGACAGATGCTTTCAGCTGGGAGAGACAGGTATTTTTAGTGAAACATGGCTCCCTTTGTACCCGCTCCCTCAAAACATTCACTGCGTTAGCTACCGCATTTTCGGCGGCTCTGAAATACTAGGAAAAAAAAGGGTTCTTATGAAAGCCGATGAAACCCAATTGTTTCCCCCCCGTCCCAACATCTTCCCTTTTTAACAAGTCAGAACTTCCCCTCAAACCCGATCAAACATGAACCCTCCCCTCCCCCCACTCCTATATTTACCTTTTCATGTGTAGAGGCGTTGAAAATATGAATCGCTTCTCGGGAATCGCAGGCAGCATGCATGCTGGGTAAAAAAAATAAAAGGCTGCCGGGAAGCGGCGGAGTCATCTCTGGTTTCCCTGTGAGGAGGGCCCAATGTCCTGAGGTGGGTCCCCGGTCATCAGGGGCCCTTGTAGTGCTTCCACACCATTTACATCGCTGTGAACCGGGTGGCGCGCTTTTTTTTAACTCCAGCCATGCAGAGATGGAAACCGTTTTTCTGGATGCCACAGGGAAATGCGGAGCCCTCTCACGCTCCCTCCCTCCCTCTCGTTCTCTCTCTCCACCTTCATCTCTTCATCTTTATATTTCAAATCCTCCCTCTCCCCCTCTCTCACTCTCTCCCCACATTCATCTATTTATTTCACATGGTCGGGCTCTCAGCGAGTCGGTCTGACTGTCTGTCTGTCTGTCTGTCTGTCTCTCCCCCATTATCTCCATCTCCCTCCCTCTGTAGAGATGAGTCTGTGTGTCTGTGTGTGTCTGTCCGTCTGTCTGTCCCCCGTTATCTCCATCTCCCTCCCTCTGTAGTGATGAGTCAGTCGGTCTGTCTATGTGTCTGTCTGTCTGTCTGTCTGTCCCCCGTTATCTCCATCTCCCTCCCTCTGTAGTGATGAGTCTGTGTGTGTTTGCTATCAGCCAGCGCGGGCGGAGGGATGTGGTTCTGCCTCTGCAGGAGGTGTAAATTCAATCACTTCTTGAGTTGCACATTTCTGGATGGTAGTTCTTCTCTGTCTTTAGTTCAAAGGGCCAATCGAACGAGGAGATATTGGGGGAGATGTTTGTTATGTATGCACAGCAGAAGTTTCACACGGCGAGCTCTGACGCCTGCTTGAATGGAATGCGAGATCATTTTTTGAAGCCTGCGTTGGTACGATAAGAGAAATGCAAAGAAGTGGAGCAATGCATTCAATATTAATGGCCTGTGTTAATGCTGTTCTCTCTCTCGCCCTTGCTGTGCGTGAGAGAGGCTTTTTTTATTTAAACATTTTTTTAAGCAAAGCAAACTGCGACAATAAATGTGTTCTGTTCTGTTGGCCACGGTGGTGTGCATGTGTGTGTGCGTGCGTGTGTGTGTGTGTGTGTGTGTCTATGTGTGTGTGTGTGTGTGTGTGTGTGAGAGAGAGAGAGAGCACTTCATACATGATGGAAGATTTGCGTGATGTATTTCTCATGTCGCCTTGATCACACCACAACACCGAGCCACCTACACATGCTCACTTCTCCCTTGTTTCTGACACATTTCCTGGTGTGTGTACAAACGCTCCTGTGTGTGTGTGTGTGTGTGTGTGTGTGTGTGTGTGTGTGTGTGTGTGTGTGTGTGTGTGTGTGTGTGTGTGTGCATGTGTGTGTGCGTACGTGCATGTGTGAAACAGAGAGATACAGAGGGAGAAACAGAGAGCGAGAGAGCCAGCGAGAATTATTTGATATTAATTTAAAACAAAACCCATACTTTGTCGTTTCGGACAGTGTTGCTGTTATCTTAAATGAAAGGCGGCCGATTCTGTCCCTCCATGCGCCGCTAAGGCTGGTGTTATCCTCCACGCGCGGCTGAGGGTGGTGTTTTCCTCCATCCATCCCCTTTATCACAGAGCCAGGGTCTCCACTGCCTCCGAGCCGCTAATGTATGCACCTGTGAGCCTCCCTCCAGCGTCCCCTCTGAATATTTATTCACCATTACCAGATGCACATTGGCCATGTTGCTAGGCTGTCTCTGATTATATTTGTAGTGGGCAGATTGGTTCTGTGTGTGTGTGAATAAGTCATTCTCCCATTTTATATTTGCTCATGGGCCATTTTGGTGGACAATGCCTGCGATGCCGTATTCAAACACGGGAAAGACGGGGCCGCTTTTGATTTGAAATGGAGTCAGAGCCTTTTGGTATTTCAAAGCAATCCTCTATATATACGTAGAGGCTAGTAGAAGAAAAATAATCCAACGTGAATTATTATTATTATTATTATTATTATTATTAATATGATCGCATATGTTTCCCCGAGCAAGGCGGACAGAATACGTATTGTTTTAGGCTGTGTGCTAAGGCAGAACGGTATAATGACCTGAGGCCGGAACAGCGTTCCACGCCGGGGCTTCTTACCCCAAACTTCTCCCTGCATCAGCAACACCTGCCCGCTGCGGCGGCCGCGTGGACCGGTGCACGGTAGCCTTGGAGATGAATGGTCCTCTCTCGCTCTCCTCCTCCACCCAGTCCTCTCAGGGCTGTGATGTGCGGTGCCATACAGGGAGATAATGCATCGGAGACAGTTTAAGAGAAGCCGGGTGAACTGACAGCATGTGCTGGACTGTGAGTGTAAAAGGGTGGAAACTGAAAGCCTTTGTGGCGCCGCCGGTGTTGGAATGCTTTTCGTGTGCTGCTGCTGTGCCGTGTGTCTCACTCGCTCATCGTTTGGTTTGCCTGCTGATTGAAAAAGCTTCGGGAACACATTTTCTCTTCTCAAACTCCATCACCGAGTTTTCTTACATTTGATATGAACGCTCATTAGAGAGGTCATGTGCATGTGTTATTTTGATCCATTTGATAAATGTATTCAGTATTTTTAGAGTCGTGCACTTAAGTTAATAATAATCCTGATATGAACCTAGTATTACAAAATGCCTGTTTAAATATGTATATATGTATCATCTCTTTTTACTGGTTAGATTTTCCTTCTGTGGTTTAGTCAAGCTTTGAAAGCATTCAAATAATGTACACCCGCTCAATCCGTACTTTAATTTGTCGCTGTGTTTTGGTTTCCAATAAGTACATACTGAGGCAAACAGAAGGGCACTCAAAACAGTTCTCTCAGGCATCCCATAATAACACCATAACGCACAACAAGGAATAAAATGTTAATGCAGTCCCGACCAACTATGCCTATACGAAACACAAAATCTCTAAATAATGTATAATAATTTGTTTTTTGGCAGGAATAAGCCGGGCGAATGCGTAGTATTTTGTGATCAGTAATAAGGAACGGCGGAGATCTAAAGTAAAGCGAGGCATCGATGCCGCGTGGGACTGTTTGAACTCACAAACAGCTGGTGCAACAGGCTCAGGAGTTGTTCTGCTCGCCGTATTAATTATGCAACGCTAGGAGTCAACCGAGGAAGACAGGACGCAGATACAGGGGCGGGGGGGGGCGCGAGGAGGCGGGTCTTTGTCTTCCAGGGTGGAGAAACATTTGTTCAATGACCGAGTGCATTAGACAGTCTCTGCTGTTGTTACTTCTGGTGGCGCTCCCGTAACAAACCTCCCCCCCCCCCCCCCTCCCTCTGTGTGCAGCCCCTCCGGAACGCTCCGCCCACTGCACGGACGAGTGCCGCGCCCTCGGACACTCGGACCGCTGCTGGATGCCCAAGCTGCGGGCGGCGGGCGGCGGCGGGCAGCTGGCGGACGGCGCCGCCGCCGCCGCCGCCGCCGCCGTCGCCGCCGTCGCCACGGACAACCGCACCAACCTCTTCATCCCCGTCGGCATGGAGATGCTGCTGGAGGCGGAGCTGTACGGCACCATCAGCCGCCGGAAGACCCTGAGCACCTTCGGCAAGGAGCAGGCGCGCGACGGCACCATCCTGGTGGCCAACGTCAAGCCCTACCTGAAGGCCCAGCAGGGGGCGCCGAGCCAAGAGACCCCGTCGTTGTCCGCCTCCTGCAGCCCCCCGCCCCCACCCCTCCCCACCAGCCGGCCCCCCCTGGACCTGCTGCCCAGCCCGCAGTCCAAGGAGGAGATGAGGGGCGGCGGAGGCGGCGCTTTGGACAACAGTGCCTACGGCCCCCCAGACGGCCAGTGTTCGCCGCCGCACACGACGGAGACGGAGGAGCCGCGGTTCCTGGCCGGCGGCCTGGAGCTGCTGCCCAAGAGCCTGTCCGGCGGCCTGGTGCACAGCTCCCTGATCAGCCAGGAGTGCGGGGTGCCCGGGGGGGCTCTGGACCCTCAGCGACAATCCGGGAACTGACCCTGTCAGTGCGCCCACTCCGCCCACTCTCTCTCTCTTTCTCTCGCTCTCTCGCTCTCTCGCTCAATCTGCTCTCCGCGCTCTCCCTCTCCCTCTCGCTCGCCCCCCCACCCCCCTCCCCTCACGCTCACCCGCCCGGAGTGTGACGATGAAATCACAGGTGAAAACGACCCCGGGGCGGAGTCACCGGGGATGCCCCGGACACGCATTGTATAACCAAAAACCATCGCTTTGTGTGTACCTTGAGTTTGTGGCTTTGTTGTGTGAAGGTGATATAACTGTGTCTTTGACTACTGTGATGGAGGTATGGGGCGGGGGGGAAGCATCATTCCCCTCCGCCTGAGAGGAGTGTGTCCATGGTGTACCGTTACCTGTCAATCTAGATGTCTGTAATTTACACATTTTAAGAACCCAATTTCGTGAGGCCGTTGAAAGAATTGCTACTGTTGAGCTATCGAGTCCCGTCTGCTTTTGTACAGTGATGCTTTTTGTCTCCACTTAGTGTTTTAAGAAACATCTCTTTGGATATTCCAGGCAACTGAAATACATATCAGTGACGTTAAATGAAGTGTCTTATGAACTATTAATGGTGGTACAACAGGGAATGTCCCTTTTCATAAAAAACCATTTGAGGTTCTGGAAAAAAAACCTGTTTTTTTAAGAATGTATTTGTAATTTAAATGTCGTCCTCTCTGCGGTTTATGTGCCAATAAGCTGAGCTTACACGTGAAAATGGGCCATTGTGTGTATTTCACTGTGTGTATTTTATTAAATTTGTATACACATCTTTTGTTGTCATGGAATGGCTTTCAAATGTTTTTCTGGACGGCGAAAAAACGATGAATCCTAATAAGGCCTCTGTGAACAAGGTCTGCCAATACTTTCTCGCCGGCGCATAAAAAGCTCAACAATTGCATAGTTAGAAGGAACAGTCTCACTCAGTCCTGCAACAAACGGGCGTTGACGGAATACCAATACAACGCACTGCGTGCTAGCCAGTGTTGGGAAAGTTCACTTTCTTTGTGAACTAGTTCAAAGTTCAGTTCAGAAATTTTAAAATGAACTAGTTCAGTTAAACGTTCATAATTCACAATTTTGAACTAAGTTCACAGTTCCAAAAAATGAACTAGTTCATAGTTCTTTTTTTCAAATGTTGCTGTGAGCTATTCGTTTATTCCGGTATTTTGAACATTGAGCACCCTTTGTGGTTTGTCTAGGATGATATAGAGTGCTTGAATCAAGTATCGTAGCGAAATACAGTTTCTATCGTGTTAAATTCCACATTTAGCGCATTTTGTAAATCCCATTGATTTCTGTTGGAAGACTCATTGCTCGTTGGCGGAAACGGAAAGGGGGGTGTTCACGTTTGATTGTAGTCTTTTCGCTCAGTTCTAGCCCTACTGATGAGACGGAGAACCGAGCGAAAAGACTACAACCAAACGTGAACAGCCCCCCTTTCCGTTTCCGGCCAATAAGCAATGATTCTATGAGATATTCTACTCCGCTGAGCTATGAGCCAGAGAGCTAACGTTATGGATTGTACATATTTATAATTCGAAATTCGTCTCAGCCTTTATACCACAGATACTCTAGGGTCTATAGCATATAACCGCTTTGTCTGATTACAGTTTAATTCATTTTCCACAATTTAACAGCTCTCGTTTTGAAGAATAATCACCACGCCATTCGTTTCAATGGGAATCGCGCTGGTTTATACTTTCAAAATAAAGTGTACATATTTATAATTTGATATTCGTCCCAGCCTTTATATGACAGATACTATAGGGCCTATAGCATATAACCACCTTTTCTGATTACAGAGTAATGTAACAGTAAGCTGGCAACACCGCAACTGCAAATGAACCGCACGGATATTACCATGGCAACCGGTCAAACAACACGGCGATCTGCGCGCGCATCCGCCGTGTAGATAGAGAAATAACCCCCCCATTGAACGAAGTTAAACCGAGTGAGCGTGCCGTTCACTGACACCAGAATGAACGAGTTCACAGTAACGTTCATCAGGCAGTAATACAGTACGTTCAGTTCACGTTCGCCCAAAATATGAACGAGTTCATGAACTTTCGTTCAGTGAACGCGTTCAGGCACAACACTGGTGCTAGCTTAATAGACCCCGGAACACGAGTCCTGGGCTTCCACGGACGATATGGCTTCGCAGCTGTCACTCAACCAGATCCATGCATGTGACAGATGACAAGGCAATGCATGTGTAGCGCACCTTGTCAACAATCAAAAATTAATTGTGTTGAACCGTGACTGTCACTAATATTTAATGAGTTCATCTAAAAATGTAAGATCAAACGGCCTGTGAGATAGGATCCTGAGAGTACGACGACAGAGAGGGTATGACTACTGCGTCTGCCGTAGGTTTAACCCAAGCAGGCCACTGCAAAACGCATGCATCTCGAAAATCTGTTAAAAAGCTGTAATTTCGGGGTGATTTTAGGTGACAGCCTATCAGAACGTGAGCGACGCAGAGGTCTCTGCAGTATTACCCGTCTAGATCGTCTGCGGGAGATTACCCGCCTCCATTATCATCTGAAGAGACGCGAGGAGAGCGTCGAGATGTGCACTGGACAATGTAAACGACTCACAATGTCCAATTCTGTGGGGAGAGATAAAAAAAATCTGCTGCAGAGGCTCTGCAGCGAGCCCACTTCAAACCAGCTAAAAGGTTAATGTCTCATTCCTCCTCAACTCAACGCAGCCCCAACCAGAGCAGGACTATCCGTAAAATAGGATTTGGATTTATCGTGTACACACATGTTACTGTAACAGATTGGATAGGCTACAGAAATCCCCCATTTTTAAATCAACATCAGGAAAAAAAACGACCCAGTAGGCCTAAACCACGCCAATGCGCCTGTTCAAAGAGGCGGTAGGCCTACGTGCCCCCCTCCCCTCCCAACACACACACACACACACACCCCCCCCCCCCCCCCCCGTTCTATTTCTGTTCGCGTTCCCCTCCACCTGAGAGACGGAGACTTCTGCGTGGCGTCGCGAAGCGAGCGCGTCGACGGCGGCGGCTTGTTTGGCGCCTGGATAACAGAATCCTGTCATCTTCTGAGGACGACTATAAGTAAGACTCCTCGGCTCCTCGGGGGAAAACACATTAATTTGGAATTTGATTTGCATTTGTTTTGGTGCCGGTATTGACACAATTCCAGACCTAGCTGGCTCATCTCGGAACGCCGCTCTGATGAGCTCATCTGCATAAGTTGAGCTACTCTTTTGAGAGGGTGAGAGGGTGCGTGACGTGTGAGAGAGAGGGAGAGCGAGCGCTCGCGTGTGTGTGTGTGTGTGTGTGTGTGTGTGTGTGACAGAGAGAGAGAGAAAGCGAGTGGGAGAGAGAAGGGGAGGGCGGATTGCGTGGGTCATCGGGAGCCACTCGTCCTCATGAAGCACACACGCAGTTTTAACACCACGTCGTTTTCTCCACATCGGTGAGCAGACTAAGCAGAGTGACGAGAGGAGACGGGAAACAGGAAACAGGTGAACAGAATGCCAAACAGGGAGGGGTGGGGGAGGTGTGAGGTCAGGGGGTGGGAGGAGGGAGGGAGAGTGGGGGGGGTCAGGGGTCAAACTATTCGGCGAACACACTTGCCCTCTCTGATACTCGACGCTGCGTCTCCCGAGTTAATGAAAACAGGTTTGACTCCCACCTCAGTCATAATTATGCAGAATGTTTGCTTTGCAGAGAACCCTTGCTTAATTAACAGCGTGCTAGGGTACAGCTGGGCGACTGAACGGCCTATGTTGTGTTCAGGGGGGCTGAATGCAGATTAGGGACTGGCGTGCCACCGCCGGGTGAATACGACTTGTCTCGGGGAACGATTACAGTCACAATGAGAGGGAATTACAGACAATGAAAGTGATCTGTGTAATGCCGCCATTCTTCCCTCATTTTTACATACACAAACGATCCGTTCGGATGAAAAGGGGAACGAGCAGTGTACCATTCAGCGGTGGAAAAATTGACACGCTCACCCTGAGCACTTAAGCTTTTAATTCAATAATTCAATAACACAGGCGATTAAGGGCTTGTCTTCCACCACCTCCGCCCAACATGCAACATACGCGCCGCGCGCTACGCCGCCGCGCCCGCCGACTGTTCCACTTGGCTAGGACCTGTCGGGGGGGAAAGCGGCACAACACGTAAACAATATTGAGGGTGTAATTTTCATTTTAATTCAGAGACATCCGCCCGACCGGTGCGCGCCTCCGGGGCTTTGGAGTCGACGGGCTGATGTTTCCTCTGTGTTTTTGCGTGGAAGAAGATAAACGGCACACGCTAAAACATTGTAATGTATGTTTTATGTGCATTTCATTACGCCAAAGACATGGGAATGGTAATCGGGAATTATCACGACCCGGTGTTTCCACACTTCTATGACGAAAGATCGGATTTCCTCCTTTGGGTTTTTTAATCTTCAAACCGCCAGAAGATGTAACTGCTATCATACTCAATCACAAACATTGCATTGAGCCATATTTTATGGAACCGAAATCTCATAATACTTACAATCCAAGCCATCTTTCACTTTGGAAAGAGATTCTTGTGATAACATTTTACATACTTTATCCACAAGGATTTCCCCCTAACTCTACATAGTATTGAACAATGTTGCATGAAGGCAGGAAGCTCCATGACTTTGGCTGAGCCAATCTTTTATCACTGTTTCCTAACCTGAGCGTTGAGATGATGGGATGCTAATTCATCAAAGCCATTCCCCTGCTCTACATCCTGAATCCTGAACACATCCTGACCAAATGTACAAGAGTAACGGTTACTCATTACATTATACATTTAAAATATGAATTGGCAATATCTTGTTGAAGAGTGTTTGTACAATATTCAGATTATTCAATGTTAATTAAATAAGGATTTAATTTAAAAGTCATGTCTATTTTATTTTGGGTAGCCCTTAATCACAGCTCCATTCTGTGTGTGTGTGTTTTTTTTGTGTGTGTGTGTGAGTGGGTGTGTGCTTGCCTGTATGTGTGTGTGTGCGTGCATACATGAATGTGTGCGTCCGTGTGTGTGTACATGCATGCGTGTGTGTCCATTCTTGTGTGTGTACATGCGTGCGTGCGTGCGTGCGTCTGTGCTTGCATGCGTGTCCATTCTTGTGTGTGTACATGTGTGCGTGCGTGCGTGTGTGCTTGCATGCGTGCATGCGTGTGTGCTTGCATGCGTACGTGCGTGCTTGCCTGTATGTGTGTGTGTGCGTGCATACATGAATGTGTGCGTGCCTGTGTGTGTACATGCATGGGTGTGTGTCCGTTCTTGTGTGTGTACATAAGTGCGTGCGTGCGTGCGTGCGTGCGTGCGTGCGTGCGTGCGTGTGTGCTTGCATGCGTGCGTGCGTGCTTGCCTGTGTGTGTGCGTGAGTGCGTGCATGCATGCGTGTGTGCGTGCGTGTGGGAGGTGTGTGTTATCACGCCTCACCCAGTGTGTACCCACGGAGAAGCACCCACCTGGGCACTGCCGTGCTGCCAGCTTTCCACCAGAAAGCTCGGCACACACTGGCTCACCGTGGAGAGGAGGGACATGAAAGCATCCAATCAGAGGCCAGGCGAGGACAGGCGGCCATGACAGTAAAATAAACTTAAAGCTAACATGTTAAGGGATAACTTTGTGTATAAGTAGGACCCACGACGCGGCTAGAATATAAATCAACGGCGCAAAGCCAAGGTGCAGGTCGTAAGCCCTTACTAATACTACCCATAAAACCCGGCCCTCCGCGGCCGTAAGACCAGACACCCACACTGAACACTGCACTCGCTCTTTTATTTAGACCCAGGGGAATTAACACCACTTTTATTGACCCTGTCCGTGAGGAAATACCACACACTAAAACCCCTCTCGCTGTAAGTGCTCCTGAACCGAAAAGATGAAGCTTATGACATTCTCCCAACAGGGGGAAGGAGAGTATTACATATATTCATATCTGCTAAATCATAGCAAGGTTTCCGGCTAACAGCGAGAAGCGGAGGAGAGGTGTATTGGAAACGGTCGGCCAGGATGTCAGCCGTGTTTTGTCTTTACTGTTACTGGGTCATGACACACTTTCTCCTATGCTTTAAAAATAAATGGGCAGGAATAGTTTCTAGTCTGCCTTCTAGCAGACAAACTGGGCCAATATCTGCCACGGAAAAATAGGAATAAACGTCCGCCTCCAAACGATTCAGATCCGTCACTGACAGAGAGGAATGTTGAAGTTGTGACATGAAAAGGCAGAATGAAACAGAGAAGCAGACAGAGGTGTGGCATAGAGAGAGAGGGGTAGAGAGAGAGAGAGAGAGAGAGAGAGAGAGAGTAGAGAGAGGGAGAGAGAGAGAGGAGAGAGAGAGAGAGAGAGAGGGAGAGAGAGAGAGAGGAGAGAGAGAGGGAGAGAGAGAGAGAGAGAGAGAGAGAAACAAACCAGAAGAAAGAGTGGAAAAGATGCAGGCAGAGGGAGAGAGAGACAGGTAGAGAGACATTTAAGGGGAGAGAGACACGCATAAAGAGAGAGAGAGACAGGTAGAGAGAGAAAAAGATGCAGGCAGAGTCAAGTAGAGAGAGAGAGGGACAGACAGAGAAATAGAGAGAGGGAGAGGCAGAGATGGAGACAAGTAGAGAGAGGGTCAGGTAGAGAGAGACAGGTGAAGAGAGGGGCAGAGAGAGGCAGAGAACGCATGCAGACTAAAGAGAGAGAGAGGGAGAGAGAGAGAGAGAGAGAGAGAGAGAGAGAGAGAGAGAGAGGGAGAGAGAGAGAGAGTGAGAGAGCACCCACGGACGTGCGGCTGTAGGAATCGATAGGCTGTTTATTAAATCTGTATTCAGTCGGGGGGCTGCCACGCAAGAGGCCTCTTGGTCTGACCAGAATGCTGCCTGTCAGACGACGGCCGGTCATCAGTCTCACACATTCACATGCAGTGTGTTGTGCAGAACAGGGCGACTCGCATTCGAGCATTCAGAGTGTTTACTCTTTCCCTCTCCTCCCACCTGCAGGCAAGATTATGGTAAAAGGCTCCGTCACAGAACTGCATTTAAGCAACGGAGAAAAGCCCACGTCGGCTGTGCCATTTAGCAATTCCTCCCAAACTAGATATTCTGCGGCTCTCTTAAGAGCCCTATTAGCGGCCGCGTGGCCGGCCAGACCTCGTGTGAAGGGTTCTAATAGAAGGCAGGATTAGTATGATGTGGGTTGTATTGATACCGCCACAGAGGAATCCTTTGGACTTGAGTCCCTTTCAACCATCAGTGCTCGGGTCGCTGGACTGGCAGGCGCTTTAGATGTTATTTAGAATGCACAAGAAACGGCCCGAAAACAAATTGTTAAATTAGGCTCTGTATTAAATCCAATTATTGGGCTTCGGGTTTTGTCTGGCGTTTTTGTTTTCCTATTCACATTTCGCTGAGCGACTGTCACGCATGTTAATACGTGCGTCGTCGCGTGTTAGTGTGTTCGCCCAGCCAGCGCCTGGGAATAGCTGCTCTCTCCCTTTTGTAGTGGTGCCATTAAGACACTTCCTGTGTGATCTGATTACAAGCGGGATAACTCAGACACGAGATGTCAAGGCAACAAAGGCTGCTAAACATCGGAGCATCTGCACCACCTTTGTGGATTGATTTGATTTGCTGCCGGATTACTGCGGTTGCATTACATACTGTTATATCATTCCCTGATCCATCAGTACAATAGTATGACACTATAGCTACTGTAACGTACATTATAGACTTCCAGCCCGCCAAACCAATGCCAAATATCCTGCAGTGTTTAATCCTCTTGGCTCTAGCCGCAGCAGCAGTCTAAAGGCAACGTGGTCCAAGAGTGAGAAAATCGACACATAACTACTGTGCTATTTCCCCCGTATAGCACAGTCGTACTGGAACGCTGTGGCCTTTAGCTCTGACATGGCTGTGTTACGCCAGAGTCACACGCTGGTAACCTTCCAAGGACACTGGTCGGGAGATGGTGGGGAGATAGGAGAGGCCGAGAGGCCTCTGTGGCTGAATCTCCACGGAAGTCACTCCCGCTAGGATATCACCAAGTCGACCCGTGCCAAGACTCCAGCTCAAATATGTTTATTTTTAAATGGCATTGACAAGCCTGCGAAAATCGTCTAAATTCAAATTAGATTCATGAGGTCAATTTACTCAGCGGCAAGTGCCGCCCTCTCCCCATTGAGGTCCGCACAAAGATAAATATAATGGTCATCATTTTCAGAAGTAGAATGGGCTACACTGCCAGCTCATCATGGCTCCGCTCCGGCTGCCAGTGGTGAAACTCGGGAGTTCAGTGCCGGGGTTTAAAGCGTTTGGTCCATTTCACTCTGAGCTGCTTTGAAATGTACCCCTCCTTCAAAATTACACCAGGACTTAAATAGTTCCTGCTATGTGCGTCTAACTGCTACTTTATGGTGTCAGTTCACCTCCTTGGGTGCACTTATCGACAATTTGCCGTCTGGAATTTCTGGTTGTATTTGTTTGTGCCGTCGATTGTCGAGTATATTTGTGCCACGTTGAGTATGGAAAAGGAGGCCAGGAATCAAGTTAGAACTAGGCTTCTGGGTGACGGCATTCACGTGTGTTGTACTAATGAGTTTTCTGCAGTGAGGAATTGAACACTCTGTCTTCGAGTCTCAATCAGACTGCCCTGCACACAACCGGCTGACCACAACCCAACGTTTTTCTAAAGGTTAACAGAGAATATGAATATGAGGAAGCTGTTTGTTCTCCTTTTGCATTTGCAATGATCAATATATTGTCATGGTTATTAATAGTGAAAGGACGTCTCTTCTGCTTATGGAAAATCAATAGCCTTCTCTTATGCATAAATACATATCACGATCCGCAAGTGAGGTGTATCAGAGCAATGGAATACAACAGAGGCCTTGGGTTCCACCCGCACGTCCTTTGATTCTGTATTCATGAGACCTGAGCTTGTTAGGTCTCCTCCACAGACAAGGTCAGAGAAACACGACACCTGTTGAATGATTAACCGTGCATTAACCCTTGAGCACCAACGCTATACCAAAGTCACAACACCGGGGAGCTCGGTGGACGCAGCGGTCGAACGCAAGGATTCCTCCGGCGGCCATGTGCACACGGAGACGATATCATAAGGTGGCCCTCATGAATGGCATATTAGAAGTGATTTCCCTGATATTCCTATTTTAATGTGTAGCTTAGGGAGTGTGTATGTTACCGGCAAGGTGGTAACAGCGCATTCTTTAGAGGGGGCTAATACTGAGAAAATACCAACCCCCCCCCCCCCCACCTAATAAACCGTCCAAGATATGTTAAACATGGGGTCCCTTTGTTAGCCTGTCGGCCGGCTAGCTGGCAGTCACAGCGAGGCTGTCTGATCTCATTAAGTCGGCCGCTGGAGGAGAAGAAATGAAGGAAGTCACCTCACGTTGCTCTCAAAACTGTGTTTTCACACACAAACATCGTAGCATGGTGGGAGATGCACTTAAGAACGTCTATACATTCTGAGGAGGGCTCTCATCAGATCTTTGGATAAACAAATCACATTGATGTGACAGTGTGTCCTTGACCACGTCTCTCTGCTGAAGAACGGGTTGAATGCCCGATCAAAACCCACCAGACGACTCCCTTTTCATGTGATCAAGACGCACTGTAGCATTCAGCTTAGCGACTTTGGCCTGAAATCTCGACGTGAAATCAAACCCATCAAATCCTCGTGACCTTGGGCTGCGATTTCCACTGACAAACCCGATATGACATTTTAAGAGTCGGTGGTTATTCCATGAATGAGAGTTCAATCATCACATCATTAATGGCTTTGGAGTGTGGCCAGTCACTTATGACACCCTGCTTTATAGCTTTGCCGGAAATCTCCGTGGCGAAATGAAAAGCTTAAAGATATTTTCTGCTGGGGAGCGATTCTCTGACCAGAGGGCGCCTGTTGATTAATGACTTTTCTGTCATTCAACCGACTTCGTTAATCCACACGAATAATCGTCTCAGGTGTGTGAAATGCTTATCCTAAGGCGGTGGCCGGGGGTGTGACTTCCTCCCCGCAAGCCAATTAGCGGAGTAATTGTGTGGGGGTGTCATTATTTACCTGTGACAGAGACCCTCCTCGAAGCTTCCCTCCCGAAAAGAGCTTTGCCAAAGGAGTCGTTTTATGCACGGCAATTGTTAATTCATTTAGAGGTTGCGCTTGATGTAGCACAAACAATTGGCAAACCGTTTTTAATTAAAAGGATGTTTTGTGGGGTTTGCTGTTGTTGTTGTTTTTTTCCTCTTTCCACAATAAAATCGTAGGTTAATAAATACCCCGGGACTGCCTATAGCCCGCCGCCAGACTATCGTCTCTCCAGGCACCAGACAAAGTCATCGCCTCCCGTTTCAAAGTCCTACAAACGCTCGCACTCACCCGCCAACGCTATTAAAACAACCGCTCCCTCGCCGGAAAGGCTATGAATCAATACCAGAAAAAAGGAGGAAAGAAGGATATAAGTTAGTATATATATATTTATATATATATATATTTAACACAAGCGCTTTCCTTCCAGCCGTGCAGAGCCCGACCCTGATGGTTATCGACTGGTGTTGCTTGAAGGAAACCAAGCGCCACCCTTTGCCCCGCCCCCGCCTCCCCCTCCAGCGGTCGAACGCATCATAAGTTCTGCCGGCGTCCTGTCATGTTCTGGCGGGGTGTCGCCGGGGATCACACGGCCGCAACGCGCACGCCCTGGCTCCCGGCGGGGCCCGCGCTAAACGGGGCGCTCGCCCCGTTCCTCCTGACAGAAATCAATCGCAATTTAATCAGCGCTGTGAAACTGTGCTGTCAGCAACACGGGGACCAGCTGTTTCCACGCTACTGTCGTTGGGCTTCCACACCGCGACAAAAACCACCGAAATGGAGATCCGGTGGTGATACTACTATCGGGTTCCTGTGGTGGCATTGCAGCTAGCTAGGGAGGCTGACAAGGAGGAGTGATTTGAGGAGGACTCTATGGCTTCCGTCGGCGATTCCAGATCCGTTGTTGGTCTAAAAACAGCTGTCTCTCCCATTGTTGTGCCATTATCGTCTATTCCGAG
>NC_136936.1:50354780-50374780 GCF_949987615.1 Pollachius pollachius
TGTGTGTGTTTGTGTGCCTGTGTATGTGGGTGTGTGATATGTAATATGTTCAACGACATGGAAAATGAAATAAGGCTGGAATTCTAATACAACCATCTATCTAATTTTCAGCTCCTCTTATTCGCAACATCACCCTTCCTCTCTCTCTGTCGCTCTCCCTCACTGCCTAACTCTCTGTCTCTCCCTCCCTCCCTCCCTCTTTATCTCACCCTCCTTCCTTCCCTGTATCCCACCCTCTCCCTCCCTTCCTCCCCCTGTCTCTCTCTGTCTCTCTCTCTCCCTCTCTGTCTGTCTGTCTCTCCCCCCCTTTCTCTCTTTCTCTCTCCCTCCCTCCCCTCTCTCCTTCCCTTTCCCTCTCTCTCTCTGTCTCTGTCTCTCTCTCTCTCTCGCTCTCACACACACGCACGCACGCACGCACACACACACACACACACACACACACACACACACACACTCACAGTCGACTTCCATCCATCAACAATAGCTCCTTACTAAACAAAACAACACAAACCCCACAACCCCACCTCCTCTAAACCTGACTAGACAATAGGACCCACATTCACTACGGCAGTCAACAATGGGGCAACAACGTCACCAAAAGCTGCGCCTTGTTTACTAACAAGTTAGCATCACAACCAATGTATGCTAATTTATGCTCGGCGCCGCTGGATGGGGAGAACGGCGCCGCGACTCTAAATAGAGCGGAGGTGGAGGATCCGCTAGAGGGGGGTGGGGGGTGGGGGGGGAGGCGTACACAGCCTCTGTACCCTTAAGTCAGCGCTGGGGGGGGGCGGCTCTCTCCCGGGCGCTCGCCCCAGCCACTCGCGACGCAAGCGGAGCCCGGCTGCAGGGTGGATGAGGGAGACGCAGCATCAATACTCACTGCTGCACAGTGACGCGCGACATCTCTCCGCATGACCGACGCCTGACGAGGCGTCGGTCATGTGGAGAGATGTCGCGCGTCACTGTGCATCCCCCCCTTACCTTGTCATTGTGACTGCTACATCTCCTCCTATAAATACTGTAGTGTACCTGCTGTAGAGGTAGCTACTGTGATCGTGGGGTAGGCCTACATCTCCTCCGATAAATACTGTAGTATACCTGCTATAGTAGTACTGTGGTACTAAGATACTCTGGAACATCTACGCCTATAAATACAGTAGTATACCTGCTATAGTAGTACTGTGGTACTAAGATACTCTGGAACATCTCCTCCGATAAATATTGTAGTATACCTGCTATAGTAGTACTGTGGTACTAAGAAACTCTGGAACATCTACGCCTATAAATACAGTAGTATACCTGCTATAGTAGTACTGTGGTACTAAGATACTCTGGAACATCTCCTCCGATAAACACTGTAGTATACCTGCTATAGTAGAACTGTGGTACTAAGAAACTCTGGAACATCTACGCCTATAAATACAGTAGTATACCTGCTATAGTAGTACTGTGGTACTAAGATACTCTGGAACATCTACGCCTATAAATACTGTAGTATACCTGCTATAGTAGTACTGTGGTACTAAGATACCCTGGAACATCTACGCCTATAAATACAATAGTATACCTGCTATAGTAGTACTGTGGAACTAAGATACTCTGGAACATCTACGCCTATAAATACTGTAGTATACCTGCTATAGTAGTACTGTGGTACTAAGATACTCTGGAACATCTACGCCTATACATACAGTAGTATACCTGCTATAGTACATCTTGGGTACTGTGGTACATTTACTCCTATACATACAGTGGTGTAGCCTGCTATAGGAGTAGGCTACTGTGGCACATTTACTCCAATAAATACGGTAGTATACTGTAGTAGTATTTGGGTACAAGGGTACTCTGGTACAACTACTCCAATAAATACAGTGGTGTGCCTTCTATAGTAGTATTATGGTACCAGGGTACTCTGGTAGCCTAGTAGTATGGTTGCATACAGACATCTCGCCCTGGTCGCTGTGCTAAACTGACAGCACCACCGTTGTAGCATGCATATCACGGCGATAACGTGCATGGGAGTTTTATTATTTGAAGGAAACAAAATAAAGGTGACGCAACGCAAGACAAGGTGATGCAACGTCGACACAATCCTTTCTGTTTTGTTTCTCCGTGTAGGCCTCAGGTGCCGATGAAGTCATATCACGGGATAATTCAGCTTTTAATTAGCTCCCCGGAACCCAGGCAGCCACTGATTAGGGGGGAAATGACGTCTCCCCCGTGAATTCACATCCACAACAAACCCGCCGTCAACGCGAGGGCTGGACGGCGGGGGTGTGGTGAACATATGGGGGTGTGGTGGACACGTGACTGTGTTCCACGCCACACTAATGTCAACGGCTGACATTTTCAATATTGTGGGACTCACGGCGTCTCACATCTCCAGGGATTTATCGAGAGGGAGTGAGGGGGGTGGGGACGATATAATTCAAGTATCCCCGAACGGGAAATGATCCCCAGACGCAGAGAGCATGTGTCGGATCCCATTGTCTTCCGCGGGGTCGCCCATAGTAGAGCTGTCACTAAGGGGCCCCTCGTTCCGAGTGAAGTGTCCACAAATAGCATCTGGAACGCGGATGGCTCGGCCGTTCCATTTTGCGGTCTGGAGGGGTGCGTCGGAGAGCAGGTAAACAGCCGTGACGCGCCGTGCCATTGAGGAGTCGTTGAGTCGGGGTTAGTTACATGTCACAACCTCTATAAGTGACCGTAACACTAAACACATTCGTTTAGTTTCTGTCTAATCGTTTAGTTTATTAGGAAGAAACACCTCAGACACCTCACATGAATGATTGACCGCTCTGTCAGGCAGACTCCGTCTCTGGTCAGAGGTAGATGAGTCCTGTTTTGGCGGGATTGTGTGGGCGTGTGAGACGACTCTCCGAGAGATGAAATGACTTGACATTCCTCCGACTCGAGAGCGCGAGCACCCCACGTATCCACACACACACGCACGCGCGCGCCTATACGCACATTAAAACACAAACGCACGCGCACACGCACACACACACACACACATTGGCGGTTGTGTCTTCGCCTTTCGTTCGTGTTTGCGTTTGTGCGCGAACGTTTAGAGCCTTTGGGTGTTTTCTCCGAGACAGAGAGAGAGAGAGAGAGAGAGAGAGAGAGAGAGCAGGGGGAGGGATAGAGAGAGAGAGAGAGAGAGAGAGAGAGAGAGAGAGAGAGAGAGAGAGAGAGCAGGGGGAGGGATAGAGAGCAAGAGAGCAGGGGGAGAGAGAGAAAGAGAGAGAGAGCAAGTGAAGAGAGATAGAACAGGGAGAGAGAGCAGGGAAGAGAGAGAGTGAAAATAAGCAACTTTGTTACCAGGCATAGCAGTGCCTCTCCTCCGGCGGGGAGCGTTATAAAGAGGAGCGTTTGGCAGATATGGTTGATCAGCACTTCTCGGCTCCTGTGTGGCGGTGCGGTGGAGACCGCCACACCGGCTCCGCGTCCTGATTCTCACTTCTTCTTCAACGTTTGACGGATTTACGATGAACAGCGCGAGAAGACGGTTCACGAGGAGCGCGGCTCCTCCACAGTTCGCGTGAGGTAGGCGCCTGACCCGGAGGAATTGAACAACGTCGCGTGAGATAATAACGTGCACGGGGAACCGGCTCTTCATGAGATTGACGGGCTCTGTTTTTATCCATTAGTCATTTGTTGATTTCTTAATTAAAAAATGCGATAATATTGCGGGCTATTATAACGTATTTTATATTGCACAACAAATCTGATTCTGCCTGTTCTAGCTATTAGTCTAAGTGCTGTGATTAATTAATAGACGTGCCTATTTTTCAGCCCCCACTAATTGGCTTAATTGTGTTGTTAATTTGGATTATCTGGCGGTTCTGCTTTAACCCATCGCTGTCTCGCTACTGGAAGTTACTTCAGGGTGCATGCAAGACTTTAGGCTTTGCTGTTATCTATTGCATCACATCATTTATGTCGCCCTCCTTATCTTTCAACTAAACTGTACTTTGTTCCCAGAGGAGACTGGCGACTCATCCCTCAGTGAACATCGTCCCCAGCAACGAGAAAACATGCATCCCTGGATTCTGCTTCTCTGTACGATTGCAACATCCATGAGCGTGGCGGAGATGTTCCAGAGCTACGGGGACACGTGTGAGCGGCTGTGTGCCTGCGAGGAGAAGGAGGACGTCCTCACCGTGGGCTGTGAGGCCCGCGGCATCGCGAGTCTCAGCCAGGTCCAGCCCGTGTACTACCCCACCTACCACCTCCTGCTCACCGGGAACCTGCTGAGCAAGCTCTCGGTCGACGACTTTGTGGCCTACACGGGCCTGACCATCCTACACCTGGGCAGCAACGACATCTCGGAGGTGCAGCCGGGGGCGTTCAACGGCCTGCAGGGATTGAGGCGGCTGCACCTCAACAACAACAAGATCGACGCGCTGAGAGAGGAGCTGTTCTATGGTCTGGAGAACCTGGAGTACCTGCAGTTGGACTACAACTACATCACGCACGTGGAGGCGGACTCCTTCAGCCGCCTGATGCACCTGGAGGTCCTGATCCTCAACGACAACCTCATCTCCTCGCTGCCCACCAACATCTTCCAGCTGGTTCCTCTGACCCACCTGGACCTCCGGGGGAATCAGCTGAAGACGCTGCCGTACTCTGGGCTGCTGGAGCACATGACGGACGTGGTGGAGCTGCAGCTGGAGGAGAACCCCTGGAACTGCTCCTGCGAGCTGATCGCCCTGAAGACCTGGCTGGAGAGCATCTCGTACACGGCGCTGGTCGGGGACGTGGTCTGCGAGTTCCCCTTCCGGCTGCACGGCCGCGACGCCGACGAGCTCTCCAAGCAGGAGCTGTGTCCTCGCCGGGCCATCGCCGAGTACGAGATGCCCCGTCTGAGCAGCGATGCGTACCAGCGCACGCCTCCCGCCGCCGTCACCTCCCCCTTCACCTCCTCGGGCATCGCACGCTCCTCGTCTAGGCCCACCAAAGGGCCGCGGCAGTCGGGAAAATTAAAGTCGAAGCCCACCGCGCGAGTCCCGTCCAATAAGCCTCAGAATTACGGTCAAATTGTTTCATATCAGACTAAGTCCCCGGTGCCTTTAGATTGCCCCGCTGCCTGCACTTGTAATCTTCAAATATCAGACCTGGGCCTGAATGTTAATTGCCAAGAGAGGAAAGTAGAGCGGATCTCGGATTTAAATCCCAAGCCGTACAACCCTAAGAAGATGTATCTCACGGGGAACTACATCACAGTCGTCCGCAGGTCAGACTTCATCGAGGCGACCGGTCTGGATTTGCTCCATCTGGGAAACAATCGAATCGCCCACATTCGGGACCGGGCGTTCGGAGACTTGACGCACCTACGCCGGTTATACCTCAACGGCAACGTGATCGAACGCCTCACTGGCGACATCTTCTACGGCCTGGAGAGCATCCAGTTTTTGTACCTAGAATACAACGTCATCAAGGAGGTGGCCGTCAACACATTCCAGCACGTCCCCAACCTCCAGCTGCTGTTCCTGAACAACAACCTGCTGAAGGCCTTGCCCGAGGGCACCTTCACGGGCCTGACGCTCGCCCGGCTGAACCTGCGCAACAACCATCTCCGCTCGCTGCCCGTCAGCGGCGTGCTGGACCAGCTCTCCGCCCTGGTGCAGGTGGACCTCTTCGAGAACCCCTGGGACTGCTCCTGCTCCGTCCTGGAGCTGCGGAGCTGGCTGGAGCTGCTCAGCACCGGCACCGTGGTCAACAACGTCATCTGCAGCTCCCCCAGGAAGCTGTCGGGGGAGGACATGCGGTACATCAAGACCACCAACTTCTGCCCCAACACCGCGTCCGCCGTGGCCTCCGCCGTCACGCCCTCGGAGGAGTCGTTCCCCGGCAGCACCGTCACCATAGAGACCTCACTGGACCCGGGCGCGCCGCGCGACGCCGTCCCCCTGTCGGTGCTCATCCTCGCCCTGCTCCTCCTCTTCTTAGCGTCGGTGTTCGTGGCGGCGGGCCTGTTCGTGGCCGTGAGGAAGAGGCACCAGAAGGCGCAGCACGAGCAGAACATGTCGGTGAACGCCTGCATCAGCTCGCTGAACATGGAGTACGGCCTGTACAAGAAGGCGGCCATCCCCAAGGTGCGGACGTCCGCCGGCCACGTGTACGAGTTCGTTCCCCCACCTGCGGAGCGCGCCGCCCACAGCGCCGCCCACACCCCCGTCAGCCAACCCCTGGACACGTACCGGGATCTGGAGGGGTTAAACGGGCCCTTCCTGGGTGACGTCGACCACGAGGCGCTAAGCTCCGAGTACGGCGGCGCCGCCACGGAGCCCCCCGTCATCAAACGCTGCTGCGGCCCCAAGGACGAGGCGTACTACTACAGAGACGCGTCGGAGCCGGACCCCCGTGGCCCCTACTGCGGCGCGCTGCCGTGCCGGCACAGCGAACACGCATCCGCTCGCTACGACGCAGACTTTGATGCGAGGCGCCAGTGCACGCACCCCGAGAGAGTACAGCAGCAGACGATCCTGTACTGCTCCGCTCCCAGTACTGTGTACGGGGCCTCGGAGCCCAGCCGCAGCGAGTACTGGGAGCTGAAAGCCAAACTGCACATTGATCCAGATTACCTTGAAGTGCTGGAGAAACACACGACTTATTCCCAGTTCTAGCTTTGTAGAGGCGTGTTTGTGTGTGTGTGTGTGTGTGTGTCTGTGTGTGTCTGTGTGTGTGTGTGTGTAGAAAGAACGCTGTCTAGGATCCCCTGTGTAATATATGCCAATTATGTAAATTACATGAAATTGTGTTTTTATTGCAGATTTTTACCGTCATTCGGAATCAATTTGTTTGTGAGCAGTAATTGTAAATAGATTCTTTGCTGAAAGCGGGATGGAGAAGGAGGGTGTTTCTACTTAAGGCATACTTAACAGTGTAAAGGATACGGTCTTGGACCGGGAATCAACCACAATATTATTCCAAAGGCAGAAAGCTGGCATCGGGACCGACATCAATAAACGATCCAAAAAGACACCCCCTTCAGCGACTGAACTATGCAAACAAAATAAACAGGCGAATATGTTCCGACACAAACAAGTTTGATCCGGCTCTGTGGTGAGCAGCCTGTCGATACTAACAATGTCAGAGACGGTTGCCAGTGCACAAACCGCCTCTGAAGGCAGTGGGCGCTGACCCGGAGGTACCGGTGTCAGCCTGCTGGCACGGGGAGGCCCCCTAAATGCATTATTTACTGTAGTGAACTGTTCTGGAATCAGTGGGGCGCTGTAGAGCTCTGGGCGGACCAGCCTCCCATCACTAACCCTCCCTGATGGAGGAGGTATGCTGGGGGTCCCATGGGCGACGGCTTTCAGCTGAGGGGATGTGGGTGGTTGTAGATCGGTTGGCCTTTGACCCCCCACTCCATGCATATGTTTTTTATACAACATTATTTTTATACTACAGTATATAACACTAATAGGTATCGGTTTCTCTCCCGTTTGATTTTGCACAGAAATGCACTATTGACTGTAACACGATGACAATGAGATGTCACTTTCTTTGATGTAAAACACGATGAAGAGCAATCCCTCTGGAAAATTGTATAAAATCAAATGACACATCTAAAACTAAATGATCATAGAACGTTGTTGCACTATGCAGTGATAGAACAAGATGGTGTGTTGTCTGAGTATACCTATACTATCCTCTATAATGCCCCAATAGAACCCTTATACATCCCTGATTTAATACATCTTACATCTCAACTCTGAGGACACACTACTGGTACTTGGTAGCGTCGTTACATTGATTTAATTTCTCATTCGAAACATTCAAAATGTGTGATTCTAAAAATATTAATTTCGCCTTCACTTTGTGTGAGTGCATGACTGCAGCTGACTGTATCACTGTTCGGTCTTTGGTGCACAGTGTACACGCAGAAATAGAATTGTACCCTTGTTCATGTTTGGCGCACAATGAGCTCGTACGTGTTAGCACTGAGCCCTTTGATGGCAGCCATCAGCCCCATGTCTATGCTATCTGAACCTCTGGTGTATTAACAGTACTGAACCATTAACGTGAGCGACGTTGCTTGTCTTCTTAATGCATCGGAGGATCCCGATCACGAGTGGGTGAAATGCACTCAGAGCTTCCCAACACTGATGACTATGCTTTGTTTTGCAACACGAGCTGTTAGCTTTCTTGATATAGAAAACCACTCAGCAGCTTAGGTGTAAATAGTGACGCAACCACACACACACACACACACACATCACAAGTGTTTTCATTTTCAGTACTTTCTCAGTTGAGGACTTTTACCATCCATTTGGTTCAATATGTGAGTCACAAATTAGAGGCAATTTCATGCGGAATGAATGAGTTGTTGATGTAAGAATTCAAACACTCCTGATGAGAGATTACCAAACGTGCATTGTTCAACATATATTTTTATACAACAGAAAAGAAACTGGGGAAATCACTGTTATTTGTATCATTATCATTCCAATTATAATACTTAATATTATTCTGCTCTTTTCTGTTTCATCCATTGTAAATAGAACACTGTTGTCATGTGAACTGATGGTCTTAAGCTCATGTTTTTGGTAGATTGCAGAAAGCAACACCTCACATACACGCACGCACACACACAGGGAATAGCCAATGGAAATGGAAGATGTGAATTAAGGTTTAAAACGGGTCCTGAGCTTTGTCCATTAAATTAATAAAACATATGAATTAACTTAAGTTTCATGTATGTTATTTCATTTGTATGCTGTGAAGTGAATCATTGGTGAAGTGCTGTGAAGCGGCATTGGGAAATGGTCGTCTTAGTGGCACCGTTACGGTGAGGTTAAAGTTAAAGACGCCACAATAGACAGCATAATCTATTTGGTTAATCTTTAATAGTTTAGTGTGCAGTTTCCCCTGTTTTGAGTGCTGTTGAATAGACAAGTACACTGCCATTTGGTTTTACTACGCACGTCACATTTGATTACAACATTTGAACAGCCCTCACTGCAGTTTCCTGTTGTGTTGTTCTGCTGTCTCCCTGGTGTTGCGCGCTCCTGTGTGGAGGAATGCCGTTCCCTGGTGTGTTGTTGTGCCGCCTCTGGTGAGTTGCCTCCGGTGTGGAGTAACGGCTGTGATCTGACTGTAACTGTAGCCTACCATCTGAACCGGAGATGAGTTGGCACACCGGGGGACGCCTACAGACACTCACAAAACAAATTCTATTCCTGGACCAGACGTGGCTTCTTTTTTTTTTTTTCCATCCGGGAACCCGTATCCATGGAAACGTCTAATTAGCTGTGTTTCAAAAAACATATCCTGTCATGGAACAAGGGGGTGAAGAATAAAAACCAAAAGTGGGGCGTTGCTGCGCGTCAGTTGAAATATTGAATGCTTTGACAATGGCATATGGTTTTCCCAGCACCGCTTTCTTCCTCTAACATTTAACAGAGGTGAGGCTGTTTTTCCTCTCGTCCCAGCATCATTAGCCCACATAAAACACCTTTGATCCAGGCCCGATCGCTGGTCTTACGTTGCCTCACTGCTTGGAGATCTTTCGGCTGAGCGCGGGGGGAAATTAGGGCATATCTACATTATGTAAGCTCCGGGAGAGATGTCATCCAGTCAGAAGACAGCGCTGTGCTCGCTCAGGCGGCAGCGGCAACGATATGCTTACTGCGGATCAGCGTGGACGGACTGGCCGTTGAGTCACTCGGACCTCACGAGTCTCCGTCTCTGTTGCGCTCACGAGCGGGGAACTACGGCGTTCCGTCGCCATTAGTGACACGTGCATCACGGCCCAGGGTTCGGACGTCCTAATGTGATCCTGTGATTCTAAATCACGTTATCTCTTGCACTGCCCAGTGTGTGTGTGTGTGTGTGTGTGTGTGTGTGTATGTGTGTGCGTGCGTGCGTGCGTGTGTGTGTGTGTGTGTGTGCATACATTATTGATTTAGTTTATTCATGCATGTCTCAAGTCCATGCATACCAATCTGGAAGGATCTACATTTGTCCTCCACATTCGAACACTCTGCTGAAATGTTCGTTTGCAGAATGTCCTAGCGCAGTCATTCATGGATTAATGCTGTAATGAAACATGGAATTCATACACCTGTTCATTAAAGGTTCTGTAGGGAAGATTTAAGACTAGCGCTATTACTGGAGTGTAATTTTGTAGAAGTGGCCTCAGTGAGTGAAAGGCCCTGTGAGAATATCTGTTTTGAAAGTTGACTGCACCTTCCTCTAAATGAGCCAATTTAAATTTGTAGATCGCTCCTGGCTTATTTCTGATCAATCAGGGCACCTCCTCCCTGATTGGTTCAAATAATTAATCTTCCCTATCAATCATAGGTGAAGGAAACGCAGCACTTGAATCAACAGCAGAGAATCTGAGCGAGGGAGGGATGGAGAAGAGAGGGGGGGGGGGGGGGAACTGTTTTGGGTCCGTTAGTTTTAAGGTCTCGCTCTCTTCCGCTCTTCTCCACTCTCTCTTTACAACTCCGGGGTCCTACCCCCAGCCCCTTAAGAGAGACATGTGATGCACGCATTTATGTTCAGCCTGCACCACTTAGTCACGGCCGGGTAGCCACTGTAGTTTCCGACGCACTTCCAGGAGAACGCGGGCTGCCGGGGTGCCGGGATCAGCACGGCGCTCCCAAGGTGGGTGCAGATCTGCTGTATTTATTTTCCGGCGGGGGAAAGGCGAATCTGACACAGTAATATTTATAGGGGCTCATCCGAGCTTAGAGCTGCTGATGTGAGCGCGGCGCCTAAATCCCCTCCTTATCCTCTCTCATTTGTACATCTCACACTTAACATATGAACTCCGCTCAGCGAGGGTAATAAACAACTGCTTGGAGCAGCCACGGAGCCCTGAATGATGGCCCGTAAAGAGGCTTGTCTCCCCGTAACCGTGGTGACGAACGCCAGGCCCGCCGACCGCGATGCCCTCAGTTGCCTAGCGGGGGAAACGCTCTCCCCGATCTCCCCGTCGCATCGGGGACAAATTAAATATATCGTGTCACTCCTAATGATCCGAGTGCATCTCTCCGCTAACGACCGCCTCAAGGTTGTTTTGGGGGGGAGTTTGAGAACGCGCCGGCCTGTGTCTGTCTGGGTGTGTTGGGCATGTGCCTCTGCTGCTGTGGCCACTCTGGGAGTCTGCTGCTGGCATCGCCGCATTGCACAGCGGACGGTAATCCCTGACCCTGTGCGTGTGTCCGGCCCTCCCCGCCAACGTGTGTCTCTCTCCAGCATGTCAAGGTCACAACCTTCCCCTCCCTCGCCGCTCCCTGGTCTCCGTCCCAGGCGCCTCTATCGCCGGCTGGCAGGCGGCTCCAACCGGGAGGCAGAGGGGCTACAGAGAGGGGGGATTATAGCGGAGGTCCACACGAGTGATCTGCAGCCCGCAGCTTGGATGTCGATATGTGAATGTATGTTTTCTGTACAGTGATTCATTTTGGGGAAAAGGGTTTGTGTGCGTGTGTGTGTGTGTGTGTGTGTGTGTGTGTGTGTGCGTGTGTGTGTGTGTGCGTGTGTGTGTGTGTGTGCGTGCGTGCGTATTAAAACAAAAGGCTAATTCTAGTTTGTTGGGGTTGCGTCGGAAAAGGAATAAATTGATAAAGAACATTCTGAAATGAAGAGGTATTTTCACGAAAACGCAATACACATAAGGTATAGGCCGACGTGTGTTTGTTTGGCGTTCACATATTAAAAGTATTATGCGATCATTCACACAACGACAAAAAGAACATCGTGGCCACCTATCCCTGGATGATATTAGTATGGAATCATTAAAACCACAAATACATTTCTGCTCCGGTTGTGATCGTTTTAATCGTGTGTTTCCTCGAGGTTGAAACTCAAGGCTTCAGCCTGAGATTAATGCATCTTGGCTGACGCGCTTCTTCTTTGATGCATGAGTCAGCAAGTGTTGTGTTCATGGAAGATGTGTGATCGTCTATATATATGTCTTTATATATAGAGAGATATATATATAAGACCCAGGCTGCTCTGATGCAGCAGTACCTCCCTTGCTGTGCGTCCCTCCTATGACCACCATCGAGTGCGAGGAGGAGGAGGACTGTCCTTCACCCCTCAAGTACAAAATGGATGAATTCTTGTTGTGACAGGGCGCTAAGATTGAAGACGGGGAATGGTGCTCGCACCACATGTTGTGCTGCTCAGGGAACAGGGGCTCAGATCCTGGTGATGTATGTCTAGTGACAGTCCAAGGCGTTCGCTGCACTAAAGCGTCGCAGCTTAAGGATTTCCTCTAGGGTCTACTAGAGTCCAGTTTATCTTCTGATTCCAAACCAAACAACAATCCGCTGGACGACTCGGCGGTTATTTCAACCAGTTCTGTCCAAAGACCTGGCCTTGTCTGCACAGTTGACCCCTAAAATACATTTGAGTGGTTTCACCTTCAGCCCATTTTTAGTTTCAAGAAAAAACCAACAAGGTTTGTGAAATGTGTAATCTTTCTCCATCTCGGAAGCAGAGATCCGGAGCGATTCCCTCCCCTGTGTGTGGTCCTGTGATCTATGATACGTCTCTGACAGCGCAAACAACCTCCCCAGCACCGACAGAGGCTCCAGCATTGTCTGCAACCGGGGAAGGGGTAGAGAACGATGACAAATCCACCGAAAAACAGACAAACACATTAATGAACACATTCATGAATAAATGAATCCACAAACGACAAACACAATTATGCAAATCAGGAGATATAGACCTAAAGAAATACATCAATACAAAAAATGGACTTCTTCTGCTCGTGCGAGCGCGTCGTTGGAGATGTTTCCTCTGCGGTGTTGTGGAGTTTGCAGCACGTCATTAAGGACAGCAGATACAAAGAGGAAAGCTTCCCCTAAAGAAGGCATCGGGCGCAGGCTTTCATTAGAGTTCTTTACCAACACAGAACACGTGTCCAATTGAAGTTATCTTCAAGTCTAATGAGCAAACAGAAGGCAAATTAAAGCATCTCCACTGAGCTTCGCTGCCGGCTAGTTCAGAAACTCGCAGTGAACTCATCTCAGGCCCTGCAGCAGTAAAGCCTTCGACTCCCGATAAATCTGAACACGATCTCAGCCCAGACAAATGAGATGTCTTGTCAACAAAACTGAGTTGTTGCCAACCACTGTGTCTGTCTTTTTATATACTTTGTATACTTATATGAATGAGAATGAGTCGAGGCTGGCTTCCGTTGCATTCTACATATTGCTATTAATGTTGAGGCAGGCGACGCCGTGAAGTAGCTGCTCCACGCTCGTCAAGATCCAAATCTTTCCGGATCGCTCGTGTCTTCAGGCGAGAATAACACACTTTGGTCATATTCATGTCATCTGAAAGCACCGAGAACTATAAATGATTCAGCGCCTTCCCAGAGGCATCAGATGTAAATGTGACGACTGGTGTTTGCGTAGCGAGCTGAAACACCCTGGGAACCCCACACGAGATGGACACCAGAACCTGGCATGGAGGAGGCCAGGGTGGCTTTAAGATTTGGCTTGATTGTATTTCCGGCACGCTTGTGTTTTTGCAATTATACGACTTTACATTGCGTGCGGGTAATCCTGATTGAAGAATATATAGACTACATACATGCCAGAACAAGCAGGATATATTTTAATGATGTTATTTGAAGTTTGCTTTAAGGGCTAGCTCCGAGGCAACATCTACTTTCCTCTGGTTTCCGTTGCCATCTGGAGATTCTGTCTGTTTTCGTAAGCATTATATAATATTTATAGAGCGGCTTTACAAGGAATGCAAAGTGTTGTCGACGTTCATCAGCAAGCCATTATATCGCGGTCCTCAGAGGAACCGAGCTATCTGAGGAAATGCTAAAATAGCACCATTCCAGCACACCACAAGATATCAAGGCAGTATCTATTCTCTCCCCCCGCCCCCCCCCCCCCCCCTCTCTCTCTCTCTCTCTCTCGCTCTCTGACCTTCTAATCATCGTTTTTGCATTAGAGAATCATTCCTTATCTCAGAACGGGGGGGAGATTGCACCGCAGCCCAGAAGAAGATCATATTTGGGAAGTCTTTTGAGGTTATTTTCTCTACATTTCATGGCTCAGCGAGTCTCTCACGTCGTCCGCATCACGGCTCATGACTAGATAAGGCTTCAAGGCCTCGCCGTCTGAAAGCACATTTTCATGTTTCTGTCGCTTCTCGTGAGCATTGTCTCCCAGGGTGCAACGTAAAGTACAGTGTGGTGCAGACGCAACCCGGCCTTCACACGTTTACGTGTTTGTTTTCCCGCTCCCGCTCCTCCTCCCTCCCTCCTCCCTGCCTCGCCGCTCCTAATTGATGGAATTCTTTAAAGATATCTCGGAGAGAGTCGCAGTGATGGAGCTGAACGCTGAGACCCCATTAGCGACTCAGTGCAACTCCCTTATTAGATGAGCTGTTGTTGCAGCAGCGCGAGGCGGCCTGTGTGCGACGGCTCCGCCGCGGCCAACAAGGCCGTCAGGAATTTCCATAACCTGCAGTGGAAAACAGCTCATGAATGTGATTAATATTCAAGCGCAGCACTTCAAAGCGCGCTGGATCCGATGCCGCTGTGCGTTGAGGACGTTTGACCACTGGGCGCCTCCCGCCTCTCATTAGGAGAGCCGCGCTGAGGGCGTCGCACCATATACCATCGTCACGGCGACGACTCTCCGACAACAAAGGTTCTTTCAAAAAGTTTGGCGGTTGAAGTTGAAGGACAAGCGATGGACGATGATGACGTGTGGTTGATGGGGTCAGGAGGTGAGGTTGTTTCACCGCCTCGGCTCCGAAGTATATAGGGTCTTCATCCATGCATGCTGCGGGGGAACAGACAGAAGGTTCTCTCAATGTTTGGCGGCTGAGTTGAGGGACAAGCGATGAAACGATGAAAACTTGTGGTGTATGGTTGATGATGTATGGTTGGTGGGGTCGTGGTGTGAGGTTGTTTCACTGCCTCAGCTCTGAGGTATATAGGGTCCTCCATCCATGCGTGCTACTGGGGTACAGACAGAAGGTGTCTCAAAGTGCTGAGCTCCAGCGTGTGGAGACATCATCTTCAGCTGATGAAGCCGTTAAACATTAACGCTGGGTTTCTTCTACTGCCAGGCATCGTAGGAAATCACTCTTCCACACTGCTTTACAATACGAAATTCATAAGAATGGGAGATTAATTATTGAAACATCCACTCACATTTCCCAATGTTTGTAAATAATTCATGGCACATCCTGCCTTCTTGAAAGAATACCTGTCTTTGCCGGAGGTTTGTGGAGTGTGTCGCCTTAATAAAGTCTGCAAACCGCTAGCGTTTTGTCTGAATGAGGTCCCACATGAACCGACAGGAAAAGGAATACTTTCGGTTCGACAAAACAGGCAACTTTTGAAACATAACTCATTCCTTTCTTCCTCCTAATCAAAGGGAGAGGTGATCTCCAGGTTTTTATCTCCCCACCCCCCCCAGGGGAGCCCCCTCTGTCCCACTGGTCATTACACACTTTGCTCTTCTCTTTACCTGCCCGCTGGTCACGAGATCAAAGCAGCACTCCCTGGCTGCAGAACCATGAGGTTCTTGAGAGAGAGGCTGCGTTGCCACGGCAACCTATGTTTGTATGCCTTCACACCATGGCTATGGAAGGCTGGAGAGGCGATATCACAGCAACTGAAGTAATGCTGACCACTCAAAGCGATTCCTGTGGTGGATTCTGTGACGTTATTGCAATTCATCCGTCAACTATGAATCACGTTTTCGTCGTAAACTACAACCCAGGAATATACTGTAATATATACTGTGTACGCAGTGCAGCATTAAGTACCCACATCCCAGGTTCTCAGCTGGGAACCGGAATGTATTTGCGTTCCAATGCGCACATCGCACCACAAACAAAACCTGCACACGCCGTGTTCCCCGCTCTCCGGAGACGAGGGAACATGCATCCCTTATACACAGGAGGACGCAGCATCAAATATTCAGCAGATTAGAGTGTCCATTGGAAGCCAAAGGATTCCCTGTATAATTAAAGGGTTGGGATTAGAGCTGAAATGAGGGCTAATCAGAGGCAGGGAGAGCTGATAAGCATTAAGAACTATTAAAAGCCTGCATGATTAGGGGTTCCCAACACTGCATTACTGCTCAGGAATGAGGTTAATCCCTTGCCTTCCTTCACAGTCAAATCCATTAAATATGCCGTGATGACAGATAGAATAATGACCGACTTGGTGGGGAGAAAAAACTTCCAAGACCCTGAAGACCCTGCAGCCGAGGAGGAAAAAGGAAAAGTTATTAATTATTTGTCTATTCTTCCCCCCCTCGAAATCATTATGTCCCTTTCATTTTTCATCTTCGTATTACAGCTGCGTGCGTATTGTTGGTTGTGGTGCAAGGGGTTGTGCTCTCATCCGCTGGGTTGGAATAACAGCACTTTGTCTTCATCTGGCTGTTGTTATGGGGGGGGGGGGGGGGGGGGGGGGGGGGGGCGGGTTAGCCCAGCTCAGGGCTGCTGAGCTGCTCCTCAATATCGCCTCCCTCAGGAGTTATGTGTTGGAGACAAGAGGGCCGTCTGCCACGGCTCTGGTGGACACCGACCTCCTGGTTCCCTCCTGGTCTTCATGGATTCATGTTCTTCTAGTCTCCTGTTTTTCATGGATTAAGGTTTTTCATGTCTCCTGGTCTTCATGTCTCCTGGTCTCTCCTGGTCTCTCTCCTTGTCTTCATGTCTCCTGGTCTTCATGTCTCCAGGTCTTCATGTCTCCTGGTCTTCATCTCTCCAGGTCTTCATGTCTCCTGGTCTCTCCTCTGGTCTCTCTCCTTGTCTCCGCTGGTCTTCCTGTCTCCTGGTATTCATGGTTTCCTGGTCTTCATGGCTCCTGGTATCTCTTCTGGTCTCTCTCCTTGTCTCCGCTGGTCTTACTGTCTCCTGGTATTCATGGTTTCCTGAGTTCTCCAGAGAGGATATCTCCGTCTCTAGCGTGAGAGCCTTTTATTATTTGTATCACATCCTCATCCCATTGCCCATTCACGGAATGGCATGTTCTTCATTGAGAAACACGCACACACAGACACACATACACTCAGAAAGACAAACACAGGCACAAACACACACACACACACACACACGCACACACACACACACACACACATACACACAGGCACACACAGACACACACAGACACACGCACGCACACAGGCAGACAAACACACACACACAAGCACACACACACGCACACACACACACACACAGGCCCACAAACACACACACACGCACGCACACACACACACACTCACACACACACCGGCACAAAAAGTGCCTCCTCTCCGCCTGGCCAAGTCAATGGGAACGCACTGTTAAGTGCATCTATTATTTATGAAAGGAACACAGAACATTGGAAGGATTTTATGTTTCTTTTTTGCTATTCTGTCGGCTGTCTTCGTCCTCCCAAGCTACTGCGTTTCTCATGTGGGCATTACCTAGACAAGATCCATTCATTCTAACAGAGAGGAGGGTGGTCTCTCCCTTGCTCATCCTCCCTTTATCCTCCCCTATCTATCCTCCTCCCTCTCTCCTGCTCTCGCCCTCATTCTCTCTCATCTTCTGTCTCTTGTTCTCGTTCTTTCTCTGTCTCTCTCTCTCTCTTTGTATCTCTCTCTCTCTTTGTCCCTCTCTCTGTCTCTTTGTCTCTCCCCCTCTCCCTCTCTCTGTCTGATGTCTCTTGTTCTCTCTCTCACTCATTCTCTCTCTTGTTCTCTGTCTCTCCCTCTCTCTCTTGTTCTCTCTCTCTCCCTCTCTCTCTTGTTCTCTCTCTCTCTCTCTCTTTCTCTCTCTCTCTCTCTTTCTCTCTCATTCTCTCTCTTGTTCTCTCTCTCTCATTCTCTCTCTCTCTCTCTCTCTCTCTCTCTCTCTCTCTCTCTCTCTCTCTCTCTCTCTCTCTCTCTCCCTCCCTCCCAGGTTTGAGGTTAGAGCAGGGAGAGGAATATAATTAGAAGTGCCCAGCTCCATTGTCGTTATGGGGATTAATCACCCAGCACCCTGACAACAGTTTATAAGGTGGTTTTTAGTACTTTATATATCATATACTTTATACCGATAGATGCATGGGAAATGTAAAGGTCAGGACTTGGAAGCTACAGAGAGAATGCTTAGTGAATCTCTGTGTTCACAGCTCTTAGCCTGGCCCCTGTGAACATAAGCACTGCCCTCGGCCATCCAGCAGCAACTCTTTGGAAAGTAAAATCAATATTATAATAATATTATAGCTGGCCTGTTTCAAACATCATTGTTCTTGTGGTTGTTGAGCGTTCATGGTTGTTAACGTATCGTGTACGGAGTGAAGTTTAGTGTGGAAGTTTAGCCAGCAGGTCTTTTTTTATTAAACGGTAACGACATTTTAATGAACACTCTTTGGGTTCCTTCAAGTTGACTTAACCCGGCATGATATTAAGAAGGATAACAAGGCGATGAAATAAACAACAGATTATTTAATGGTGTAAGAACTTTTGCTTAGGGGTGGAACGAGGAATCATGAATTAAATCATAGATATATTATGAAGTTCTCGCAAAAAAAAACAAAGTCACCATTAATGAAAGTTGCCTACTAATGACGATGCTTAAAAGCACGTCAGTTTAGATCCATTAATGATTCAAGAAAAAGCGTTAATGCATGCAGGTCTCCTCTGTAAAAGCCTGTTAACATCCATCAACCCTGTGACTCATCGTTTGACTAGCAGGGTCTGGCTGTTATGCTCCCTCTCCCTTTCATCACGCTGAGAGAGGACGCAACAAAACCAGTTTGTGTCTCGTTTCAAAGTCGATTTCTCAATCCTGTCGGAAATTATCTTTTATCCCCAAACGATGCAGTGAGATGCTAATTATGCGGCATGGCTATGTTGGGAATATGTGAAAAGGCTTTTCTCCCCATTTAATCAAGAGCTTTGTTTTGCCGTGAAACGAGAAAACGTTCAAATTAGGGATGTACTTATTAATAACAAACCGCGGCACCGCCAGCTTCCCTTTGTTCCTGTAAGAGCTGCGAGCTCCGATTAAATGCGACAGACCTCAATTGAATCCCAATGCTGTTAATGTGATTTGTCAAACACATCAGACCGGCCTGCGTGGCGGTGGACGTGTTCCTGATCCATGACTTCTGCCTGTCGCGATGAACACAGGAACCCAGCATGGATCAAACCAACCAAAGGGCACCGCGGGGGTCCCCACCGTAGTGGGGGCCCTGTGGGGGGGGGGGGGGGGGGGGGGGGGACCAAAGGGAAGCCAAGCGAACACAGAGAGAGTGGTCTCCGACTCCAGGAGGATCAGGATGTGTTGGCCCATCACACCCCGCTCTTAAAGCTGCTCCGGATTAGAGACCCTGTTAGGAAAAGGGCTTTGGTCTCCCAAGAACTCTATCCCCAATACTGGGCTTTACAGTCCAACATATGATGTGTATATAGAAGCACAAACAAATATATATATATATTTTTGTTTATATACTTTTTTTTTGTGCATATACATATATGTTTGGGTGATTATATATATATATATATGTATATATATATATATATATAAAAATATATATGTTTGTGTATATATATATGAATATATATGCACAATATAGGATACAATATAGGACACTGAGAAGATTAGCCCAACAACATCCAATGCTAAAGCAGCATGCAGAGACCACATTGTGTACACTAGCTATGGGTGAGGCACATGCGCTGCATCCTTTATTAATGATAATAATAACGCCGGGCCCGTCCGCCGACAGCTCTCCCGTGGCCCTGAGTTCACAGGGACAGGCAGTGGGGGTGTTACACAACTCCAAGGCCCTGGATTAGACAAGCCTCCCCCTCTCTTAACTTAAGGAAGACATCAGGCCTGTGTAATGGATTGTGTGTTTATGCAAATGCGTTTGTTTGTTTGTGGGCGTGTGTGTGTTTGTCTTGGCACTGGTTTGTGTGTTTGTGTGTGTGTGTGTGTGTGTGTGTGTGTGTGTGTGTGAGATCGTGTGTTTGTGTCTGTATGTGTGCGCCTGAGTGAGTTGGGTGTGT
>NC_136936.1:50379780-50404780 GCF_949987615.1 Pollachius pollachius
GTGTGTGTGTGTGCAGTGGTGCAGTGGTGCAGACTGTGACGCACATTGAGGACAGGTTATGAAGTGCAGTGCAGGATGCGGCGCTCGACTCCAGTAGACCTCCAGTAGATTCTGGGTCCGATCCCCAATATCTTTAGCCTGAATGTCAGCATCGATGGGTGAAGGTGCTTCCACTGCCAAAGAAACACCAAAAAAAGACCCACAGCGGGCTAGTGGGCCGACAAGTTAACGGTGGTTGGCCGTTGGGTTAGGGTCAGGGGTTAGGGTCCGGGTTAGGGTCAGGGGTAAGTGTCCGGGTTAGGGTTAGGGTCAGGGGTTAGGGTCAGGGTTAGGGTCAGGGGTTAGGGTCAGGGTTAGGGTCAGGGGTTAGGGTCCAGGTTAGTGTCCGGGTTAGGGTCAGGGATTAGGGTCCGGGTTAGGGTCAGGGTTAGGGTTAGGGTCAGGGTCTGGGATAGGGTCCGGGTTAGGGTCAGGGGTAAGGGTCAGGGTTAGGGTCCGGGTTAGGGTTAGGGGTTAGGGTCAGGGGTTAGGTTCAGGGGTTAGGGTCCGGGTTAGGGTCAGGGATTAGGGTCCGGGTTAGGTTCAGGGGTTAGGGTCCGGGTTAGGGTCAGGGATTAGGGTCAGGGGTTAGGGTCCGGGTTAGGGTCAGGGGTTAGGGTCCGGGTTAGGGTCAGGGTTAGGGTCAGGGGTTAGGGTCGGTGGGTTTGTTTCACTCGGTTTTTGTTGAACAGGTTGAATGGGTGATATTACATCATAATTTAAATATATATTTTGGTGTTTGGTGTATGTTGGTGTAGTGTGCAATCTACGGCCTTCATCTGAGTTAGCCTTTCGACTAGCTTTAATGTGAGTTGTGAATGGGGGTGTTAGATGGTTTCAGTTGTATCCATATTGTATTCGAATATATCATAATTATTGTTATTAATCTGTTGGAACTATTTATGGATATGAATTCGATTCCCTACTTTGTTGTTTGGCCTGGAATCCCATCCCTGCTCATAAATCCTCCTGAGACCCGCCATTGATTTCTGTCGACAGCGAGTTCTGGCTGTGGTCTTGGGGGCCCTGCAGCCCAGTATGTTGGTTCCACTCCCAAAAACAGAGTGCATTCTGGGACGCCTCAGGGCTATCAAATCTGCGGGGGTGTTGCCATGCTCACCTAGATTGAATCCATCTTCAACATCGCTTACTACTCGAATATTTCACTGAGAGAAAAAAGGTGTGCACATTTTTATTTGCCATGCCTGAATAATGTTTAGTGTACAAATAATGAAACACCTTCGGAACGTGTGATTGGTCTTCCCACCGGTGTGATGTTGAGTTATTTTGTCAAGTAAAAACTTTGAGTTCGCTCAGGAGTTGACCATGGCTGGCCTTGTTTCCTACCTACTCCTCCGCAGGAAACAGAGCATGGCCGCCGAGACAGGTGGGAGGGAGACGTCTGTTCATTAGCCACGGATGACTGAGGGCCGGCCATGCTTGAGGACGTATTAAAGACACTCCGGCTCTGAGCACCCATAAGGAGAGCCACTCTCTGCAGGGCCGCTCGTCAAACCGGCTCATCAGGAGAAATCGATGCCAAATAAAAAGCTCAAAACAAGATTCAGTTGATAAACAGAAGCTTGGTTTTGCATTGTTTCAAATTTAGCCCTAGTGCTGATACTTTGGAATAAAGCGTAAAAAACATTTTTTCCACATTCTCCAAACACGTTTGTGTGTTAACCACAGCTGAGCTGTCCCTGGATCCTTTAAGTAAAGGCAGCCGCTGCACACAACAGTCCCAAGTGGCCCACAGCATACTTAATTCAGTCTCCACTGGAACCAGGGATCCGATTCCTATAATGGACAGTAAACATCAGCTTTTCAAATACCCTTCTCATGCCCGTCCCTTTGTCTTCTCAGATCTCACGGCATAGCCCGTGCCTGTTGCAGACACGACCGCTGTATGAACTGTCAAGATCAGAATCCATGTTCCCCCGCCGCCGGCTCGAGTCTCTCACCCACACATCTCACTCTGGCGTGCCAGCGAGAGCAGCTAATGAGGCCAAAGCTGTTTCTTCCATCCTTCTTTTCCCCTGCCTGCCCTCAGCCTCCACGGTTGACAAACTATTATCCTACAGACACTCCAGATAACAGCAGAGATGCACTCTCCCCCTTCTCCCTCGTGCTGCTGGGGTTGTGATGGGGAAGGGAGGCGCGTGGGTTTACTGCGAGGGTATCGGGTCACGCTTGCGTCGGGCCGGTGATGGGCTTGACGGGGAACCGTGGAGCCTGGTGAAGATCCGCTCTGAGGCTCACGTCAGACGTCAGGGTGGAACGCCACGGGGTCGTGTTGTGAACTATCACCGAAGACCCTTCACGGGCAGAAGGATGACATAGGAGAAAAGCTGATCAGTTAATTGAATTCATGAATTCAAAGTCAATGTTTTGAAGCGCACACCAAAGTTTGACTGGGGAGGGATATGATAATAAAGTAGGGCAGGAAAACAGTGGGTTCAGCTGCTGCTCCTTTGAGGTCATCATCTTATTAAGATAATGCTGCCTTATCATATTCCAGGGGCAGGAGGGGCAGAGAGGCCGACCTATAGTACCTGGAATATGTGTATGGGGATATATCTATTTACTTTATATTGTATTGTTGCTGCTATGTTTGTTGAGGTACCAAGCATAAGAATTATACTTGTGTACTTGTGCAAATGAGAATGTAATTAAAGTAATTCTGATTCTGATAAGATAATGCATTTTATTTATTTTTTAGGATTCTTTATTTTTGTAATTTATTTACATTTTTTCAAGATGCCTCGCTCTCTGTCTCTCCCTCTCTCTCTCTGACTCTCACTCTCTCTCTCTCTCTCTCTCTCTCTCTCTCTCTCTCTCTCTCTCTCTCCTCTCTCTTACTCTTTCTCTCTCCCTATCTCTCTCCCCCTATCTCTTTCTCCCATACAATATTGTTTTTGTTGTCAATTATTTTAGGTGCATATTTGTTTATCTGTAGTTTGTTAGATTTGTTGTGCTGTGTTTTACTATTTGAAAACGACTTATATATATATATATATATATATATATATATATATATATATATAGATAAAAAGTATGTATATATATAAATATATTTAAAGTGTATATATATATATATATATATATATATATAAATATATATGTGATATATATATATATATATATATATATATATATATATATATATATATATATATATATATATATATATATATATTCCTTCCTGACTCTGATATACATATATTTATATATATGGCCTCTTCTACTCTTTGTGGGGTCGGTGATGTTTTGATGTTTTCCATATGAATAGCTCCAGAGGGGAGAGGTGAACTAGGCTGACCTACATGGCGGCCGGCAGCACAACCCCCTCGCGCTCCTCCACGAAGCCGCACGGCCTCTTCAGGGGAGGAGCCACACACACATGTTTACAAGTGGCTCACAATCCCTCTGTTTCACTTGTGATTTCAACATATGGGATATTAATCACAATATGTATCTACTAGAAATTAAAAGAAAAATGCTATTGTTTTGGAGCAAATCTGAAATAAAGTTCGTTGACAGACAAATTCGTTTTTTTAATCGAATCGACTAGGCCTACTGCCCGCCAAAAACAACACATCGTTTCAACCTATTTTAACGTACTATTGACGATACCTTTTTATCGTGATACATTATGGGCATTATTATATTTTCTTTCGATTTTTTTTTAGCATGTAGTCAAAACAAAACCAAAGCTGGAATTCTACATTTCTGCATAGGCCAACTACAAATTTCAATACAGTTTAAATGGAAAACGACAACTCAGATTAAAATAAAACACAAAGCAAAGGATGCTCTCAAAATACGTTAAATTCCCACGCCATAAATCGCGCCCATCAAACTTTCGGGTGGCATTGACTTTTAATTACCCCCGAGTTGTTTAATGTGGCATGTCTTTTATTATTTTTAAAAGCATCCCACAACTCAACCAGCGTTTAACTCCTTCATTCCATTCCGAACGCACTGATCTGTATTTACACCCAGGGATGTAATCTATAAATATTCCTCTCCAAACTCCACGCCTAAGCGATCGGAAGTAGTAGTAGTTGTATTATGCAAATGAGGCAGTGGGGTTTAGCCGGGCTCCCTGGGAGCCGCCCTTCACTCACCACATGGTCTCCTCCGGGCCGCGTCTTACTACGACCTGCAACCCCCGTCACATGCTCCGGGACTACACGCCAGGCACGCTGCCTACATGCATGGTTCCCGTGTCTCCTCCCGGTTCCACACACGGACGGACCGGCCACACAGTACAGTGAGTACCGCACGGTAAGTCGGGACAAGTGAGTGGAAGATGGTGGATTTTTTTTTTTTTTTGCTGGTGAGACTGGTGTCTTAACTGCGCGCGTGTTATGGAAGAGGAAACCTGTTGTTGGTTTGCTGTTATTGTGTTGGTGGTTGTGCGCAGGAAAGTAGCCCTCGCGGCGTGTAACCTTTAACTGAATCGGCCACGGAGGGTTTATATTTGCACAAAGCGACGTGAAGGTGCGAGTTTAGTGCGTTTGGTAACAGTGTTGTGCGGGGGAGGGGGGGGGGACGCGTGGTCCGCCGCTCCTCCATGGCTGCAGAATGAGGGAGATTTGAAAAGCGTGCGGCGCCGATGCCGCCCCGTGCGCCTTAAACCCGCCGCGCCACGCGCTCACTCACTTTCGGGATGGGGACGTTGAAACACTACGAACACGAATTGATGGCGACCCGATGGAATAATACGCTAACCCACGGGCTGTAGCGTGTGTTCGGCTCCATGTGTTTTAAAAGTGCCCCTAGAACAAAGCAGCAGCACATGGGTCTGCAGCAGGCCGCGCGCCTTCCGTCACCCGCAGGCTGTTAGCCAGCGCTGCTAATAATGCTACCTCGCGTGCATGGGCGCGAATTTCCCTCGCTTTAACTACACACAGTTTGGTTAAAACGTCTCGATATCTTAATCAAACCGCGGTTGGCCCGTGCGGTGCTGTCGGGGGAGAACGTTGTTTTAGAAAGACGTTGGTTTTAAGTTTAATGGTAGCTCTGTGGTGGCTAACCGTCGAGCTACTCTCCCATCGACCAGTAGATGGGACTGGTTGGGCGCATGTAGTATTCAAGTTTTAATCCCGCCGAACGTTAATAGGCACTACCCCTCTCCCAAACAAGTTCTAACCCGCCCGTATAAACTTATAAAGCGCTTTACACCTGTATAACGTGTTGTTTCTGTCAACGTTTACTTGGTGGTTAGCCGCGGTGGCTAGGCTAGCACATGCTGGTGTGTTGCAGTGTTTTCATGTGTGGGATTCTTGTGTCAACTTAGTAGTTGGTACTATCAACCCGCCCGGGGCTCTGGCCGTCTCGGAAACGTGTGATAAACACCGTAAAGTACACTGAGTGTTTTCCCCTCTAAATTACGCCATCGTGTTTAGGAACAAGACGCGAGTATTTATTAAAAGCGTAAAGGCGAAAATGCGGACTCCATGGCGCCATGTTGCTGTGTGTGTGTGGGGGAGGGGTGGATGGTCGCGCGGCTCCCAGTGTGTGAAACAACTTGTTTACTGGGACTTCATCTCATCCCACCGAATAGATTATCACTGAAATACACACTACCACGTTTGGCATTAGTCGGTGTGTGTTAATATAGCCTACACTGAGGTTGCGCTACATTACTTATAAATGGATGAGCGACTGTTTCCATCGCTCCACAACACATACTCATCCAATCCCGCCGATGTTTCATCTTATTTCGGCGTGCTGATTGAAATGCACTCTTTTCCTGTGTTGTCTAACGTTTTTTTTTCTCTAAACCCCCGCAGGTCGCCGATGCAAAGACTACAAGTTCCCGTGGCAACACTGTGTGGAGATGATGGCATCGTAATTTATCCCAATCACCTCCTGAACCATTGAGTCACGGCAGTGTCAAAGTGCTTACAGTGCAGGTAGTCTTACAATATCTACTGCAGTGAAGGCACTTTCAGCACTGTCCTGACACTGGTGAAGTTCCAATACACACATCACGAGCAGGTGCTTGCGACTGGTGCTTATGCTAAGGTGCATCTAGTGCAGATAGTGAAGTAGACTAGCACCTACTGCCCTAAGTGCTCCTTCTGGCATAAGGAGCTAGAACTCTCATCTGCGGTGCGCTCGCTCAAGTCTTCGGCGGTCTAAAACTGTTCACTGCCAGTTTTGCGTAGTTGCTCTGCAAGAAAATTGAGTTGTGCAAATCTATGCAAAACTGACAGTGTACTGTGGCTCTGCAAAACAAGTGACATCCGACTGATGTTTATGATGACTAGGATGGCTGGCGTGGCCACCTGTTGTTGCTGCTGCTGGACACTGGAAGCATGCGTTTGTTCCAGCAGTATTAAAGTGCTTATAGTGCAGGTAGTTGTATGTATTTCTACTGCAGTGTGAGCACTTAAAGTACTTCTAGAGGCGTACATCGTCGCGTGGTGGAGCTTAGGACTGCGCTCTGTGGACAAGGGTCTCTGGTTAGTTTTGCTGGTTTGCTTTCAGCTTTTGAAAACACACGCTGTGCAAATCCATGCAAAACTGATCATGGCACTGATAAAAGTCTGGTCGAAGCCATCCCTCTTCTGTGCAGGTTGGGAGAGGTGACAATGCTCTGTTTGGGATGGTATTGCACTTGTCCCGGCCTGTTGAGGACTTGGGAAACGTAGCCGCTTCCTTCGCCCTCCCAAACCTCCGCTACTCCAAGAACTGAACTGCTGTTCTCATTGCATATCACGATTGGTGACTTGTTTTGTTTAATAAATAAATATATTATTGTAATTGTGCAGCGGTCAAAGCTATAAAAAAATGACAATTTTAAATAAAGTTTGTGAAATACACTCAAACTTGTTTCGTTTCATGGTTGTGTGTATGTGGGCCACTTTGTTTCCCTGTTTATTGAAACGCACCCGTGTGTGCTTCAGTCAGTTTATTTTAATAGCCTACCAAGCCTTTGTATCTTGGAATTTGTCCGTACTTTTTTTTAACTGATTTTGTGAAGCAAGATTATTGGTTTTATCACGGTTCTTAGCAAATTTACTGAATGTAAACCTAGGCTGTAATTGGCTTTAGAAAAATTCATTTTTACGTAAATAGGTAAGGTGAAACATTTCTCAAACTACTGGATTAATTCGTCTTTAAGAGTATAAAGTTCTAGACTGGTGCGTACAACTAGAGGTATTAAGGGTTCAAACTTAAAATGTACATCTGAGGTGATGATTCACTGAACAAATTGATATCGCCTACTTCCCTGAAAGAGCTAAGAACTGAAAACAAAGCGCCGTTAAGATGACCTCGGAAGAGTTGGCTCTTGGCTGCTTTTTTATGAATGCTATTAATGGAATATGCTTGTTAATACTGCCTCAAGTGATTTTAAGTTTCTGCGTGGACATGCAGCCAAGAACACAATAATTGATCTAGTGTCGTCAATTTCGAATGATGTCTGAAATTTCTCCATCTCTGATGGCCATGAGCAGCAAAATAGTCGATGGCTGTATTAATATAATCTAAAATCTACAAAGACTGGCCTTGCTGAATTTACCTGGAGTGAAGCAGTTACATTCACGTTTTTATATACGAATTATTGCTTTATTTTCAGGATATCGGTTCGGTAAATGTAAGTAGCCCTATACAATCAATCATAATCAGGCCCATTGTAAAATAAATCTTCACAACCACAACGTTTTTTCCCCAAACATAAGACTACATCATCCAAGTGTTGTGTAAAATAGTCGGTGAGAACAGCCGATTTCCAGCAGGGGGAACTGAACTCACAGCTAAAAATGTTTCCTACAACTGACGAATGAAAACCCTGCCTTCAAAGCGTATCATTGAGAGGCAGGTCTCTACTATGTAGGCCGGGCTGTAGATTATAGGCTGATCAATTATTCAGGGCGGCAGGCCCGTGACTTACAGCAGACGAGACATCCACGTGTCCTCTTCGGGTGAAATCAGAACCGTTGTCACCAGCTGAACGGTTCCTGACGTTCAGTACACATGCGGATCTGTCATTTCTTGTTCTTCAATCGGATGTTTAGAGCCATTCACAGTAGAGTTCACCTCATTATTCTCCCCCCTCTCCCTCCGCACACTCCTTTCTACTCCTGACAGTAAAGATAAATTGAAAGCATCCAGAGAGCACGTGAACGCAGAGATGCGCATTGTGCCTGTCATCAGGGCGCGATTGCTCCAGCAACCTCTATTTACTTTGAAGTCCCGGGCCCTGTGTGAGAAATAAAACGCTTCGTGATTGGGGGCTGCCAGGTAGACAGGCAAACGTGCACACACACACACGTGCGCACACACGCACACACACACACACAGTCACACACACAGTAAGTGTTAACGCAGCCCGCATGTCGTGAACAATGTGAGGACTCGAGGCATGAGCCTGGAATACTTGTGCCGCCCTCGCTGTGACAAAATACCGCTGTGAAGCACAAAGGGAAAATAGCATGGGACAAATATTGGATGCGTCACGATTATCTTTAAGTGCAAAGCAGTTCTGGGTTACACCGAAATGTCAGGCATCAGTGTCTTTAAACCACACTGACTTATAAAAGGCCATGGCGGCCATGTTTCAATTGCTAGAGCAAGGCATTAGCACTAGCAGGGTTAGGGGTTCGATTGCCACTTGTGAATAACATGCCAATAACCAATGAAACAACACTTCATGTAATTTTTCCTAAGATAAAAGAATATTCAAATGTATTCCAGGCTTTATGTTGCTTGGCAACATGTCAAATATGAGTTCAACTTGAAGACGTGTGTGTGCACACGTATGTCTCTCTGTGTTCCTGTGTGTGTGCATGTGGATGTTTCTGTGTGTGCGTGTTCCACTTTGTGTGTGCATTCGCATGTTTGCGTGTGTGTGTGTTTCTGTGTGTGTGTGACGGTAGTTTTGCAGCGGGCAGCCATCCTAAAATGGGCTTCCGCAGACCGTTCCCGGAGCACAAAGGAGCAGAGATGCTGTCTGGCAGCGGTGGCGTTGGTGTCGTGCCTCCGTCTAAATCCGCAGCAGACCGGTTGCTCATGGGCACGCGAGGCAGCGCGTCTCAGACAATGGGCTCCACCTGCTGCCGCTCCGTCGATCCCCCATGTCTCTCACAGCTCGGAGCCTACCAACGTATTTTCTGTGTCTCTTTTGTATTGGGAGATGTACGGGCATTGACTGTAAATAATGAAGCCAGGGATTATGGGAAGCGGATTGGGGGTGATGGGGGGGGGGGGTACCGACCACAATCTGAAGGACCCCTCTAAAATCCCACCAGGGCTGAGCTGGCGTGGTCCTCCTCGGCTTGGGGCTCCTGCTCTGCCCCGCCGTTTGAAGCAGGCCTAATTGTGAGGCCTGTGAGTGGCAGGCGGGCTCCAAACGGGAGTGAGCGGCGGCTCCGTGATGGAGCGATACGGAGGCTGCTAGCTGCAGCCCACGCAGTTTGTGTCTGCGTGCGGCGGCGGAGGCAGTAGGCCTATCACTCTGAAGCTCCCGCTCCAGATATCGATTTTTCGTTTTATCTTATCACGGTCGCACCGCACACCATAACAGACATACACAGCGAGCGAAGCAGTCCTGTCCCGTTCCTCCCCTCAACCTCCTGGTGGTGATCAGGACGCGGACGGCGGGGGTTCGAGTCTCGCAGCGGCTATTTTGGTCTCTCGTTTAAACGGGGGTGATTAAATATGCGGAGGGGGATTCTGTCTGAGTTGGTGTTAGGTCCCAAGGGGCCGTGTGCAATTTTGCTGGCAGACAGGCGGAAAAAGCCAAAGTCCTTTGTGAGGCGCGTTGCTGAGGCTGCAGCCCGCGGTTGGCATTCAAACCAACGGGGGTCCGTTCCTTTGGTCGACCTCTGAATTAACTTACGCCTCCCATCTCCACGGGGCCGCGGCGCGACCTGCGCATGAACTTCGCTTTTTTTTTTTACGTATGCATGTGGCACACCCCAGCTGTCAATTTATGCTAATGTCCTTTTGAATCAGCCCTGGAAAACAATTAGTTTTGTGACCGGGGTGATGAGGAGGTTCCTTTGTGCCAGGGCACTTTTGCTGACTGTCAGGCTTGCATAACAACAGAAGACGCGGACGGAATGCAATTCACACATGTGTTGCTAATCAGCATAATACCCTGTTAAACAAATTTCTACATTGAGAAAGCCACTAATCACGTGTTAACGTACACATCAGTGACAAGTCGGAGCGTTGCTTTAAACGACCCTAATTAATTCGGCTCCCAGTGCTGATATAACTCTGAGCATCACTCATTTGCTCCAGTCCGTCACTCTTCAGCACACAAGCTGCGGCCAAGATAGGCCTTTGGTTTCTAAATCCGTACGTGTGTACTTCACATTTCATCACTGGAGGAACCTCAGACCCCGATCTATTTGCCAGTGACGTGCGTCCAGTCCCAGTGCGTTGCTCCTGAATAGAATTGTCACTCTTTGAGAGTGACGACCGCATCATGTTACATGTTTTACTGTTTGTACTCATCTGGCATGTATGAATTGAATATTACTATTCAACCTATGAGAACTTATAGCTATGTAAGTAGCTATAAGTCTTCTTAAAGGGGACCTTATACCCCCAGGTGTGAGTGTGATTAGCCGTTACAAGCTGTTTGTAAATTGGCCTCATCTGACGTCACGTGTGGGCAAGGGCGTAGGAACCGGGGGGGAGGGAGGGGACGTGTCCCCTCCAATATCGGAGACAGGCGCATTTGTCCCACCTAAAAATTATACCGGATCTGTCAGGTTTCCGATATGTGTCCCCCCCAATGTTAAACTCATTCCTACGCCCCTGCGTGTGGGCATGTCCACCTCGATGTAATCACACTCACACCTGGTGGAATAATATGTCCCCTTTGAGCAGATGACTGAATGAAGTTCCACTATCACCGTACCGTTGGCAAGCCTAAACCGAAACCTCAGGTGAAATGTAGGCCAGTGAAGAGTGAAGAAGGAGGAAGATTCAGGCGGTCGCAGGTCGGTCGGCGGCGCAGTGTGTAGCACGAGAGGATAAACCCTGCACTCAATCTGATGTTTAAACACACTGTGGCCGCTGGGCTGTGTGTCCTAGTTTTGTGGTATTACCTGCGGACATCAATCTCTCCCTCTCGCTGGTAAACGGCGCCACAGAGTTTAAGAAGGGAGAGAGAAAATACGTTCCTTATCTCGCTCGGCAGATCTCCAGTCGCGCTGCTGCCACTAGATGGGTCTGGCAGAGGTTTCTGCCTTGCAGATGTTAATGCACCAACTGCTGCGAAGACCGCTCGCCCTTGGCAGTCACACAGCTCTGGCTGAAACCTCAGAATCTCTTGCGAAATGGCAATGGCTGTCTCTATTGACAATTGTTCATGTATGGTGAATGCAGCCTTATTCTTCCAACCGTATTAACCTAATACTTTTTGGAATCTCGTTGCCTTTTTATATATAGGCCGCGGTTCAAATTTTTATTGTAGAATAAAATCCATTTACTTGGAAGTCCAAGAGCCTTCTGCGGCGGAGATGGATTGAGCTGTTCTCCGTCTTTCCCTCTTGGGGTTGGCTCGTGGAAAAGGCCACAAAGGGCGAATGCTAGTTTAACATCTGTGTGCAGTCTATCTGTATTACACAAGTTGAAATAGCCAAAGTCTACCATCTGGGGTCTGGCTCCCGCTCAGCCAGAGCGATGACCGGTGATGAAGCCGCCTCCATTGTTTGTGTCTTTAGACGCCGCTCTCACGCTTTGAAGGGACTCGATAGGACGTACCGGTCGAAATTAAACAATAAAGAACACGGAGTTATCGGGAAGGAGTCCGAGATGCTAAATATCTTCTTTGTTTACTGTGTTGGCACGGTGTGCGAGGTAAGTGTTGATCCAGCCCCAGCAGAGAAGCCAAGGGAGTCTAATGACAGCACAGCTGGACGCTGCCGAGCCAGGGTGCAGAGCCTATTCAGGGATTTAAGTTACTCTCCACAGCAACAACGACTTCCAGGACAGGCCCTGAGAGCAACCACACTGGGTCCTTTATTGCATCGCGGGAAAAATGCTCAGAATTCTCATAAAACCATAATAAGACCAGAAATTCAGATTTGAGGGGATACAACCTTTTTTAATCAACCAATATCGTTTTTATTTTATTTTCTCAGAGCGATACAGAGATTGTTGTACAGGGAAATCAAAGGAGAAAAAACAGCAGTATTTTAGGTTTACTAATCAGATACTTGTGACAGTAAGGGGGGAGGAATTGCTCTCTCGTGTCCCCGGGCTTCACGGATGTGTCAGTCGAGTTCTCCTCACGATTCGGTTTTATTGTTCTCATATCTTCTCCAAATGGGGGTTCAGACCTACTGCTGTTATTGTTCTAATGATGCTTGACAAAAAAAACGGCTTAATAGAAATGTCGAAAACTGTAGGTGAAAAAAGTGTAACATCCACTGAAAGCCTTTCCTCTCTAGCCCAAATCACTCAATCACGACCAGAAACTGCAGCCAAAGATGTTTCTGATTGGTTATTAACACATGCATGCGATTTATATAACAAGAGGTTGGGAACAAAGAGGTTCTTGAAGTAAGTGGGTTGTTTCCTCTGCAGACATACAGCAGAATGCAAAGGAATCATTTCAAACCTTTCTTATGTTTCATAATAGCAACACGAAACGCGGGCTTAGCCTTATCGTACTTAAGGCATTCCGCTGCTACAGTTGTGTTCAATCAAAGGAAGTGAAAAGCTCCCCTTCGTCTCGCTATAAATCATTTCTCCTCAATCCCGGGCCCTCTTCCATTTCAACAGGCTCTCCTGACGAAAAAAGTAATTTAGCCACGAAATCCTCAAAGTTGTCTAATGTCAGCCAGTAATCTGGTGGGGGGGCCGTGTGTATGGCAGGGACCCTCCGTCATGTCACTGTGTATGGGGTCTGCAGTGGAAGCGACAGTGCGTTTACTCTGACACCCCTTCCCCGCGATCCTCCAGCGCTGGCGTGTAAACAATGAGGATCAGCAGAACGTGCAGGGAGCACTTCCTGGAGCCTCCCTGACGCGTCCCTGGGCTTTGTCTCGCTCGCTCGGCACACAGTACCAGAGCTCTGACATGGAGCACTCTGGGAAATAAAACGTTGTACTGCAAGGGGAATTATTGGCAGCAGAAATGATACATTGATTTCCTGCAAGAGAACCTACCGAGGGGAGGATGACATCGCCTTCTTGGCAGCGCTCGTTAATGAAGGAACGGTCAGGGGAGGCAGGCGATGGGCGGCTCCGGGATCTGGCACCCTGCTGACAGTGTGAGAAGCCCCTGCTGGCGCCTGCGGTCTATTGGCTCCTATCAGCGAGCCGCTGTGATCACCGGAGCCGATACTTAACGATATGGATGTTACCGATCATGAAGCCGCGTGGGAGTCGTAGACGGAGGCACCTGAGGCCTGCTGGCGGTTTTCATTTGAGGTGTTAAACGTTTGAGCATTACCCATGAAGAGGAACACCTCACAAACCTATTATCCCAGACTCTTAAGTAGTAACTCTTCAGTGGCTCGTCTTGAGTGGTAATAGTTCAGTTTTTCTTGGAATCAATAACAACAACTTCAGAGATAAACCTCTTCACCCACATGTGTCTGAATCCTCTCAAACCTCACATGAGTTAGGCTGCAAGCAGTTATGCATCAGCGCGTCTTCCTCCTCTTGCTGCGTGCGAACGGACGCCTCGACTGCTTGACCCCACTTGTCTGCGGATCACATCTGTCGGTCCTGGAGGCGATGTCAGCGGAGCCAGCTGGGACTCACCGAGCAGACACACATCAGCGCCTGCTGCTATGGATGAGCCGCTTGACACTAGTAAACTAATATTTCCTTTCAGACGGCTATCTATTTCAGCGCGTTCCAAAAGGTCTGTGGGCCGACGGTGGATTTGTGTAAAGGTGAGGTCAACACATCATGTCAGCGTGCTCAGTGTCGCCGGGACAACCACGCAGAGATGTGACAACTCTGCTCGTGTAATCATGGGACAGGTTGAGTGCTCAGAGCGGCTGTGTTTGTGTATGGGGGGGGTGGGGGCTGATGTTCTAAGACGGTTTTGACAAGGAACGAGGCCGGGGCTGTCAGAAGGGTTCTAAGAGGAGTTCAGTGTTCTGTTTCACCGAGAGACAATCATCTTCGGCACGTCGGGCCAGACACCGACGCTGCTGCCGCGGCCAGGATGTGATTCACGGTCTGAACCCACACAGTCGGGGGTCAACCTCAGGTCATCAGACTCACACGCCCCCACGGCCGAAAACATCAACGCAGACCAACCCGGGTTCTTACCTCGCTGGGGCATTGGTTTGAGGATGATGATAGATTGAGCATTACCATATTCTTATTAAGTGGACGTTTTAATACATTTTTTTTAAATACGATAAGCCTCAAGCCTTTATAAAGTAGCATCACGTACACGTGTAATTTATTCCATCGAAGGACAAAGAAGTGAAGGTAAAAGTCTGAATTTAAGTAAAAACTTGCTGAACAATAACATCTCCAGATAAATCCATCAAAGCCGTTGATATGAATGATTCTGTCCTTGAGAGACGCTTCTGTGTTGTGGCTGTAATCCGCTCGGCTGACGCAAACATTCCTGTTTATGAGGCCGTGGCCTCTCACCGCCCTGTCAGTAATTATTAAGTAACGGCCGCCGCTCTGACAGACACAGAAACATTAAGGCCTATTTTTAGTGAGGCCAGGAGAGCACTAAGCATGGATATCACGTTTCAATAGAGAGGAAACGCAACCCGGTGGCCAATATGAAATCATTTGAAAATCACATGGAGATATTGTGTGGTCGCAGTAAGAACATTGAATACAAAGACATAATTAGCTAGACCTTTGGTGTCATGGGGCTCAGGAAAGTGACAGATTTATTAAAAGACAAACATGTAGGAGTCATGTTGCTTATTCATTATAGATAAAAAAGTATATATATATATACATATATATATAGATTCTTTTGATATTTTATAAGTGCTTCTCCTATTTTAGATTTTGCATATGGTGGAAAGTTGAGATCTCAAAGTGTTCCAAACTTGAAAAAAACATTAATAACAGGAAGCTCCTGCGGTTCCCCCCCGCTCTCCTCTCCCTCCTCGCCCTCCCAGCCGTCAGACGGGGAAGATTGAAAGTGTTGTTCTTGATGAGGGATCGGGGGGAATGCTCCCGTTGTCAGATCTGTGCTGTTATCTGCCTTTAGGTTCCAGGTTGTGAATTAGACTGGTGGTCCCGGCGGCCCGACTGGGGCACGGCGGCGTCAAGCACCCCCCCCGACACCATGTCACCTCCTGATGAAAATACACTTTAATCAGCGGGAAATGCTCTGCCCCCATTGGCTGTCTCCTGCTCTGTTGATTTGTTTCCACGGAGAGCCGAATAGGTCTCTCAACCGACAGAATATTAACTTTTTCCAATTTAGCAGCCTGTGATATTTTTGCGACAGAGACATCCAATACTTGTAAGCAGGAATAAAAAGAAAAGGAAAATCAATAGTTGTTTTCCGTTCTGTGTTTTTCTTCCACAAGAGCATTTGGAAAGACAGGCACTACGGCATAATACCGCCATGGGGACAGGGTCAGGCCCGGGCAGCACGCTGACCAACAGATAGTTCATACACATATCTCGCTCTTAACATGACCGGACAAAAGCTCATCTTAGACGGACAATACTGGTCTTGGTGATCAAACCATCGGAATATGTTTCCTGGCATCAGGAAAACATTGGTCACGAATATAATTAGTCAAAATGGCTTCCCTGTAGAGATCCTGAGCGTTTTAGCGGTTGTGTCCACCACAATGTAAACTATGCCAGTATTCGTCTTCGGTCTCAGATTGCGCCGGTCAGTTTGGAGTTTGTTGACAAATCCCCAGTGAATCACCATTCGAGCACTTTATAAAATGTCTCATCAAAAAGACCAAAGTGCTGTATTGCCATCACATGGGTGGCAGGCTAGCACACGCAAAAGCTCTTCTGCAGTTTCAGTACAAGGAAGCAATTTTGCCAAATTACTTCAGTAATGGATGTTTTAGTGAAGCCACGAGATACGACGATGGTGGTTTGATAAACCCGACCAGTATTGTCCTTTTAATATCCTGAAAAAATGCAGTCCTGACTAGAAAGACATGGCATGTGAGTATCTACGGTACAATGCAGTATTAACCCCCCCCACTCTGATATAACTGGAGAATAGAGCAAGTCTTTGTGGTCTGGCCTTCTGCTATGGAGGTCTGCTGAGGTTTAATCATTTGCTCTCCCTGTGAAGTAAAACGGAGAACAAGTTGCCTGCAACAGCACTCCAAGGGTGTCCTCGATGAAAGTGGGTTTTGGTTTAATAAAGCAGCACGTTTCTGAAGCTCGCTGGCTGTACGGCGATGGCGCTCGCCCACAAAAGGAGGCAGCCAGCAGCAGTGACGGCCAGGCCTTTTTGTTTAATGCTGTTTCTGCACCGTGTGCACTTGCCAATAAGAGTTGTGAAATCAGTCATGTTCTGAAAGTTGCTCGGTGCATCGTAGTGACAAGTATGCCAATATTCACCACTTAGGATATTTACACTGTCTCGCCCAGTAAGCGGTTTGTACAAAAACAGCAAAATGTGCACACAATTTAACAATCTTTCCCGGGTTAGCTGTATGTAGTGAGCCTTGAATATCCTCCCTGGTAAATTGTTGCCAATGTTCAAATCTGCGGGTTTCCTGAATATCTATCTGTTGATTATATCAGGGATCTGGGCAGAGTCCAGCATCAGCCAGGGTTATAAAGCAGAGCCAGATAGTCTTGTCAGGATTTGGGTTTGGCCAGTTGTTTACCGTGCTGGGGTGTCAGTGGACTCAGAGGGGAGAGAGGGGGGGAGGTGAGAGGGGGAGGGGAGAGGAGAGAGGGGAGAGGAGGGAGGAGAGAGGAGAGAGAAGAGAGGGGAGTGGAGGAGAGAGGAGAGAAGATAATGGACAGAAGGGAAGGGAGAGGAGAGAGGAGGGGAGAGGAGAGGAGGGGTGATGAGAAGGGAGGAAGAGGAGAGAGGAGAGAGGGGAGAGAGGACCCGGACAACAAGGGCTTTGGTCCATCGTGTATCCTCTCGCGGCACTAATCTCCAGGTCCTCTTGTGTGGCTGTGGGAGTGATTGACCACTGGCTTTAGATAGGAATTGATTGTGTGGGGTCCTTAACAATGAAGAGCCCTTGCTACTCTGGCACCAGGGGAGGAGGTGCTGTCATACTCTGGGATACTGTTGTCTGTGGCGCAACGGGGCGCTGCGTTAATGCATTGTCCAGCACTCTCTGCCTCAGGAGCCGGCAAGGTCCTTGATTTGAGTAATGCCAGGCTCCTAATTGGGTTGTATCGATCCGTGCCTGCACCTGTTCATGACCCAGCAGTCTTGATAAATGTCCGCTGGTTCCACTAAGGTTAATATATAAATAAAGGAGAGAGGAGAGAAGCCTCTGCAGCCCGGGAGGGGTTAGGACCACGTGGGAGGAGGGCTGTAAAGGACCGAGGTGGGGGTGATGGGGTCGGTTTTTGGCTGTCGTGCTCACGGTCCTTTTTGTGGTGTCAGAGGACCCCCAAGGACAGGGGGGCTGCGATTGTGCCCATGCGTTAATTGACAATTTATTTTCCTTGTTGTGATACATAAGGGCTACGGTGGCTGCGGACAACTCTGCAGGGAATAAACCCCTGCTATCCCTAACCCATACAAATAAGGGCGTTGGATTCCTGAATGTTGTAACAAAATGCCCCCAGGTACACCTCATAACCCACGGCCGTCCTGCTTTCACGAGACAATATCTGGTCATCGCTTATAACGCGCTATTCCAAAATCCAATTTGTTACAATCTCCGCAGTTATAAAAAGTTATGCCTGAACTGAACATCGAAGTGTTTAATAGATGGAGTCCAGTAAAATATCTCTTTTCCCTTCATAGTGCGGGGTGGTGGTGATGGGGTTCGATCCACTGTTGGCTTGCAGTGTTCTACGTTTACATTCCCATTTAGGGCATTTAGCAGAAGCTTTTATCCAAAGCGACTTACAATAAGTCCATTTGTCAGAATGTTAGTTAGTGCCAAGCTCCGACAATCTCTAGGAGACCTCATTCCCCGTAGACAACAGAGATAGCTAGGATAAAATGCTACACGATGCTAAGTACTATTTTGAAGTGCATGGACGTACAACATACAATAAGTGTGTACATTAAGTGGCATGAAATAGAACATACAATAAGTGCATTCATTAAGTGGCGGGACGTACAAAATACAATAAGTGCGTCAAAGGGGTGTGTGTGTGTGTGTGTGTGGGGGGGGGGGGGGGGTGGCTGGACTACATACCACTGGATATGTCAGCGATCCAGGGAGTTGTGGCAAAATTGGCACCTCATTTCGACACCTCCACCACCCCTGGAGTAGACGGAGGTTTACTCACCTCTACGTCACACCAGCATTCTGTTACAGTGGAATAAATAGAATATTGAAACCAAGCCTTCTCTGGAGAGTTGGTGTTTAGTTCAGCAAGCACAGGAAGGAGACGCTGTAGCTTATACGGTTGTGACCAATGAGAAGTAAACTTTGTTGTTGTTGTTCTTCTCTGCTCAGTGGCGCTCACTGAGGAAGTTAGAGAAGGGAGATTGTGTTGCAGTAGACCGGAACAGCAATACAATTCACAACCTCGTCTGCGCCTGATTTAAATGTATATACATATCTATCGCTGAATCCAATAAATATTCCTGCTCTACCACCCCGTCGTCACCTTACCGCTGGGTGCACCTGACCCCCCCCCCCCCCCCCCACACACACACACACACACACACCTCCAGGTGTGGAGCGCTTCAGATCTGTCGTGGGCTCGATTTAGCGTCTCACACCCTCCCGTGGCGAACCCTGTACACAAGTGAACATGTGAGGGGGTAAGCGATCACTTATAGCCGTCAGCCTATGGATTTCCCAGACGTTGTGATCGTTATTCCCCATCGTGTCATTACCGCGCTGTACGGCGTTTATAGGAATGTGCGGCATTAGTTTAAGGTAGCTTCCAACGATCGGCGTTATGATCGGATTCGACGCCGCGCGCGGCGCTGTACGCCCCACTGAGAGTTATTGCCCGGGCCGTAGCGATTGACTATTGAGCTGCCTGTTGGGCTTTGTTTATGAAGGGGTCTCTGGATTTATATTTCTATAGTTGACACGTGTAGCCCGGGCCCCTGGTTCATAACGCCGCCGTGCTATAGGCCCTCGGAGAGTAGAAGGGCGCACTTACAGGACGGCAGATTGAGTGCACCTTGTGGTACGGCAGTAGAGAGAGGAATTAACATCCAACGAGGAATAATAAAGTCGCTGAGTGGCCCCTGATTCATCGCACGGTGCTGGATGTGCAGAAGAGGGCCAAATCAAAGTGTTTTATTGTAATTTGTGCAGACAACGCAGGGTCATTCTGTACGTTGAGATACTTTTTGACCTTACGGGCAACCAATGCGTAGGAGGCATAATAGATAAAACAGTGACTGAAACAACGATGTATATGTACGATTGTGAAGCAACGTTCATACGATTAATGATTAAGTTGCGTGTGAGATATTCAGAATGTGTTCCACCTTCAGTAACTCCCCTGCAGCTGAACTTCGTATACAGTATTTCTGCCTCGCACAAACATGCCAACACAATGAGTCGGCGAGCATCACATTCTGATTCTGATGAGGTGTGAGAATAGGAAAGAAGCCAATGTCTCAGGGTGCCGCAGTTCCTTTGTGCAAAAGCTGGGGTTTTGAACATGGCACCAATGACAACACAGCGCTGCAGCGGGGGAACGTCCGGGCCACAAAGCGGTGGAGAACCTCCCTGATGCCCGCGCTGATCCGACCAGGTCCTTTGTCTAACCTTTAATTCTTATGCAACGCGATTTCTTCTTGCTAAATATTTAAGCTGGCATTGGCCTCGAAAGTTTTGAGAATATCTGTATTCAAAATGTTATCTCCTTAGTGAAGACCCTTAAGTTCTTGTTGCCATGGTGTTCTCCACCTGAGCCGAGGCCATGGCTGTCAGACGTAACGCCAGAGAACCGCCGTGAAAGAGGTGTGTGTGCGTGTGTGTTCGGTCCTTCACGCTATTTTTAGTCTTGATCTCTTTTTGTCATTATACAAATGTGTACATTTACTCAAACTCAGACGGGGGAGAAAGCAGCGCTCCCCCCTCCAGGCTCGTTTGTTTCTATCACAATGCACAATCGCTAACATGATGGAGTGCGTGCGATGACAATATATTCACCAGCCTCCTTCGCTCCAGGCCTGAGCAGAGCGAGCTGGACCTCTCTGACCGCACTCGAGCAGTTTACCGGAGACGCGTTTCACCACAAGAAAGTTCCGGTTATCCTGGAGAAAACGCCCCTGTGGGGAGCTTGTTGTTGTGGATGTTGTCGTAACGAAAGAATAATTACAAGTAAATGATCACGTGTCAAATCAAGATGAATAATAAGCATTGCCGGGGAAATGTACACCAGCGAAAGATTAGAGCGCATCATTTACTACGAATCATGAAGGCCTCCTGCAGAAGGGTCATTATGCTGTGGTCATGCTATTGTAGACATATGTAGTGTTGCATTATTATATAAATAAATATATATATATGCGAGTGAGCATTACCGCAGAATTATACAAGCAGGCAATCTTCAGGTACAGATCTTCAAGATGCTCGCACTGAGGCAGAACCATGTGAAACCAAGTGCGCCCCTTTTAATTTCCGTGTTCTGAGATTCCCGGCTGTCATTAGGATAGGCTCATCAATCAGACAACACGCCGACACCACCGTGCTGCTTAAAGCAATGGTCCTACCTTAAATCTCACTGGCACATAAGGTTTTTATGCCATCTGTATATAATATTGTGTAATTTATCACAAAAATAATAAAATGGACTTAATAACACAATCTGAGGGTAATTTGTCGACCGGTAGCGTCCTATGGTCGTGCAATGCCAAAGATAATTTGGGTTCCAGCATTGTGAAAACAAAACAAGCCCATTTAATTCACAACGGTGTGCTGTTGAATGCCACTGACTCCTGTGGACTGCTGCTCTTCCTGTGTGTTAGCACTGCAGACCCACGAGGGGGGAAGAGTGGCCCCTAGGGGCCTCATAGTGAAGGTATCGGCTCCCACGGAGAAGCCAACGCTCACCGTGCAGCTGAGTGGTGCAGTGGTATGAATGAAGGGAAACACACAATTAATCTTTCACTGTTCCTCCTGGTTAGACCAATGAGTCATGTTCTCAGACGCGGCCGTCCAAAGTGACTCATAGTGAGACTGAATTAAGCTGTTAAGAAGCTGGTGGGAGTCGGCCGTCTTTGTCGAGGACGCCTAGATGCAAGAAGGGGACATAGGGGATCGAACCCGGAATATTTCAGCTGGATGTCAAACACCCCGTGCATAGCCACTTCGCTGCCCATATGGTTGGTCACTGATCTGTAACACACAGGAATCCTGCCTGTTTGAGGTATTTTGGTCCGTGATGACTCGAGGCTGAGACCGGTAGACCAACTGACATTTACTTTCAGTTAATTCTTCACAAACGTTTTTTTAAAATGGGTCATCCTCGATTTTAACTATTTAAGATTCAATATTACTTTATTTGTCCCAGGGGAGTTTTGTCGTGAACATAAAGGACGCCACAGAAAGATTCGTCCAGTTCTAGGGCGGTTACGGACGCCAAGTGCTGAGAACCGAGAAGACACATAATGCAGTCCAGTCAGGCGACTGTAATTATGTGGGCGGAACATTTACATTTCCAGCCATTGTTTTACATCATTCTTGTTGTGTATTTCATGAACTGAGCATTAGCATTATGAACACGCATTTTCATTTCACGTGCTTCATTCACAAAAAACCTTTAAACATTGCACTTTGATACCTCCAGAGTCTGTTAAAGAAAATAACGTTATTTTGCTACAACAGAGGTCTAAATTAAGCTTTCCTGTCTTAAAAGGTTCAAATACATCAAACCAAGCCAGCCAGACTCCCATAAATGTAAGTTTAAATGATGGGGGGTTCAGTAGATGGACTCACTCGACCCCCCCAACCTATGGATGTCTCCGTGCCTCCACCTCAGGCCCAATAAGCCACTCTCAGAAGATTCGTCAGGCGTTTGTCGGCGTAATGGTCGGTAAATTCCGCTCCCTATTCAATCCTTTGTTATTCTCTCCCTGTGCCAGCCAGTCTTTTCTTTTGTGCCCTGAACCAGAAAAACGAAATAAATAATGAAACAACAAACCCAAGGTTTGCTGCCTGTTGAGGTTGAATTTAAACCGCTGAGACCCTTGGAAACACAGCAAGCTTTGAAGACATGTTTATTAAACTATGGATACATGTCTGTGCGCCCTAACAGTAGGAGAGCTCTGTGAGGGGGAGACGCCATGTTGATAATCCACTGTTGAGCTGCCCAGGGATTAAAGCGCTTGAGAATCAATATCAGCGGACAGGAAGCTCTTCATCATCATCATCATCATCATCGGCCTGCTGGTTGCTGCATGAGGGATCATATGCAGATGATTAAATTAACAATTAACGTAACCTTTAGCAGAACGAATTAAGCCTCGTCCATCAACACACACACACACACGCACACACACACACACACACACACACACACACACACACACCCACACACACATACACACACACACACACACATCAGGGGCTAGGGTGAAATTCATATAAGAAATCCAATCTGTGAAGATAAAGGAAGCATATGTTTTCATGCGATGTTCAGTATCACACTTATTACAAAGTATGGCTTGAGTAAATGCCAACCAACATCATACCAGCAAGGTGTGTGTTTGTTGTTTGTGTGTGTGTGTTTGAGTGTGTGAGTGTTTACTCTGCGTGTACGTGTGTTTGTGTGTGTGTGTATGTGTGTGTGTGTGAGTGTGTGTGTGTGAGTGTGTGTGTGTGTGTGTGTGTGTGTGCGTGTGTGTGTGTGTGTGTGTGTGTGTGTGATTGTGTGTGTGTGTGTGCTTGTGTGCGTGTGTGTCGGTACTCTGTGTGTACGTGTGTTTGTGTGCGTGTGTGGGTGGTTGCTCGGCAGTGAGTGTGTGTGTGTGTGCAGGGGGCGGGCGGAGCACGTTAACGGAGGGTAACGGCAGCACGCATGACCCACGGCCGCGTCTGGATTCCACTCCGCGTTTTGCGTCCCGCTGTGCCCCGCCAGCAGCGCATCTGATCCGCGCTCCCCCGCCTCACCGCCTCAGTCCGGCCGAGCCGCTCACCACAGGCTGTCCGCCCGCCGAGTGAAGTTGCATGACACCTCAGCAGCAGCAAGCAAGATCACCCGGATTCGTGTCGCACCTCCATCTTCGCAGTTCGGGGTTTGTATGTTTTGTTTTACCCGTTGGCGTCGCGGGAGTCTGTGTCTCCGTTCAATCAGCCGAACAGACTGAGCTCCGTGTGGAGGAGATGTACTGAGCAGACCCCGGCCGGCTGTGAGTGGTGGTACCCGGACAGCGCTACCTGCCGCGGCTGCGCTGCGGGGAGTTCTCGGCGAGCGGGATTCTGCAGGAGGGGGACTCTGTGTGAGGAAGATGTGGACGATGTTCCGGATAGAGACCGTCCTCTGCACTTTTTCTGTGCTTTACGTCGCGGCGAAGGCAGATTTCAAAGCGGGGAACTGCAGCGAGGTGAGGGAGGCGTGCGTCGCGAAGGGCTTCAGCTTCGCACATGTTCCTCTGACGGAGATATCAGGTACGGTTTATTATACTGAGAAAGTCGCCATATGCGCCACAATGCTTTATAAAAGTTATTTTGGAAACGACTCTCTGTTCTGGATCCAAAAAGTGGACGTAACCAGTGGAGACTGCTCTGTCGTTCCGTTTGGACACCTTATGTCTCCGAAGGACGCGAACAGGAGCGCATTGGTGAAGGTACCCTGGTCTTTACGCGCTGTGCGCCCTAGCGAGGATCTGCTGTGTATCTACTGACTGAAAACGGTGGAGATATGAGGGCTTCGACCACCTGTCATATTCTTGAGTTGCGATGTTTCCAGTCCGATAAAGGACAGAAGTTCGACCGGGCGTGTTTTAATGAATGTGCATTCGCCGTTGCTGGTTCATTTAACGAAACATTGCCATATTCAGCAGTCTAATTACGGCGTTAATCATTGAATAAAACATAGAACAGCCGTTCTAGCGTTAAGGGGAAAGGCCCTGCAATGAAAAAGCTGAGCAACCCTCTGGATCGCCTGCTAATGCGGCGGAATGGGACAGGAGCATCATTCACATGTTTGCCATATTTGCAGGCCTATGTGTTCAGTGATGACCGCTCTAGCGGTCATCACGCATACAGAAGTTGGACAATGCAATAGCCGAATTTTAAAGTCTGATTTGTGAGTCACTAGCGGTGGACCCATTGCTAGAAAACGCCGGATTTTAGGCGTCCAGGGGAGTCCAAGAAAAGCATATGGTTCTGTTAGGAAGGATCTGTCAAGTCTGCCAATTTCTTAAGTGATGTAAGCATGTAGTACGTATGTGTATTATTATTCCAATAACATATGAATAATGGTTTTATTGGCTCTATTTAGGCCTTTTAATTACACTATTACAAAAGTACCAACTAGGTTGCCTTCAGAAGACTTCAGTTTATGAACAGTAGTAGGCTAAACACATCGGTTCCAATAGCCTTACACATTTTGAAGGCCACGGTGATAAAATTAAACATCATCAAATATTCATGACTCCACTAACGCGGTGTTCAAGGCAGTCGTTTGGGGTCATAGTTCGCATAGTTCGCCCCCAGCGCCTGGTGAGTGCGTTGCGGTTGTTCTCGTGGAGCTCGGGGTCCCTCGCTCCAACGTCAAACCTGGCACGAGTAGAAGGCTGAATATTTGATACCGGGCCCACCTGTTTTGTCGGTGGCACGGCACCCAGACTGATTTAATCCTCCAGATGTACGCACATCTAATCTACGAAATGAGAGAAAGATCAAATGCTGTGTGTTATCTGTGAATGCGCGGGGTCCCAGCGGGGC
>NC_136936.1:50409780-50425721 GCF_949987615.1 Pollachius pollachius
ATCCATAAAAACTTTGGATTTTTTGGATGGATACTTTGGATTGTTTTAGATACATGCCGTTCTTGTATATAGAGGGTTAGCACGATGCCAAATGATACTGAAATGACTGTGGAAGCTGTGGTTGGGACCTTCTGGCAGGGAATCGAACCCTTTCACTGCCTCTAGGCTGTCCTGTGTCCAGAAAGCTGCTTCTATGAACCCCATAATACATCTCAGCTCCACGAGACTCTTCGGAATGATGAATGCCTTTGGTGTCCGCTTGGACAAATGCATACTTTGTTAGGAGAGCGTTTAATAGCTTGTTCTCTCGGTGACCCGTGCTTGCGTGTCTGTCTGTCTGTCTGTCTGTCTGTCTGTCTGTTCATTCTTAGAATCCGGTGAGCTTATGCAGAAGTTATGAGATGTTGTCTTTCCCACGCGCAGCTCTGAGCGCTCCTCGGAGGCTCGGGAACAATCCCTCAACTCAACACGATTCTGGGGGATTGGGAAGGCTTCTCTTAATGTGTTGTTCCGGCTTGTCTCACAGAAAACATACTGCGTGTGTGTCAGGAAATCTGGGAGTCATAAGGTGGACTTTGGGAGTGTAAATGTTTAGATTCTTGGCAGTAATGTCATTTGATTAATTACAATAAAATAAATATTGGTCTGTTAAAGTCGTCTTTATTTTCGTACGTCCGTTCAAGCTGGGCAAACAGCAAAAGCTTGACAAATGTTGTGTTTGCTAATGTTGATAATCATATTTGTCACATGGCTTTTCAAACTCAACGTTGACATGTGAACGCAAGCAGAATCCAATATTTATTATTTGTCAAAGGATCCGAGCGGTTTAAAGATATTCTCCTGGGACGATTTAGCAAACACTGTCTGGTTCAAGAAAATATTTGCAGTGTGAAAGAGTCTTTCTGTTGTCAACAGGCCACTGAATGAATGCATCTCCATGCATTAGTATTAGTGCCAGCTGTGGCCTTTAATTACAGTCAGAAGATCCAGAATAACGACGGGATCTGGGACTTGAGAAATACAGCGTTTAGAAAACAACAAAATAAACCCAAAAGTGTCTTCAGTTTACTGGGGTTGGTTCTGCCAGTGCTGCATTAGGTGTTTATGTGTTACTAGGCAACCTTTTGAAAACATACCCTGAAATACATTTCACAAACACACACACACACACACACACACACACACACACACGCACACACGCAAACACACACACACACACAGACACACACACACACACACAGACACACACACACACACACACACACACACACAGTGACAGTGACAGAATTGAGGGACGGTATTGACGCGTTTCGTTTCATTAATATCCGACTGGGATTGGCAGCTTCCCCCCATCCCCCGGCTGCCATGTTTTCCTGCGTGTGATCGGCCCGTCAAAAGTGCCAGCCGCCATAAAACAAAGCTCCCTCAAACGCCACATTGCTGTCGTTGAATCTATCTTTAGTGCCATGTCTGCCGCTTCCACCTTGTTGACAACGTCGGAGCGGACAAGGTACGCAACGTGAGAGTTCAGCTCACGCAGGGCCTCTGACCGCCGACACACGCAGGCCTGAGTTTTACAAGAGGCCACTCTGCCATGTGTTTATTGGGCTGGGTCTGCCATGCCCCCCCCGACACATACATCACACATATACATCACACTCCACCCCCAAGGGCGGGAATCGAACATGGACCCAGGGACCTCACGGCACAATATTACAACCATGTTAGAGTGCCGATACGATATATTGGGATTCTGAAATATCGCTCTTCTGTAAATTGCGATATCATGTTGAGATGGATTTCATAGCGATTTTGTTGTTTTGTGTGGTTTAAAGTTGCGGGTCTACTTTTATTTGTCCACTTTTTTAAAGCGACATCATTGAACCGAACCGTAGTTGCTGCAAACCGACTATTGGCGAATCTGCTGTAGCGCCCTCTGTTGGGCTGAACCGTAAGCGCGGCCGTCAACATGGTGATACAATGACTGCTGACGCAAAGAATCCCGTTTCTCACATGAATCGATTGTTGTCCCCTATACCCCTGCTCCACCCCCACCCCGCAACCGGCCAAGCCCAGGAGGGTGAGCTGATCCTGGGGACACTTGCCCGCCGTAACAGGCCTCAGGGCGCTAACAATGGCTAGCGCTGGCGAGCTAAACTGTAAATGCTGAGTGAAAGGTAATGATTGGCTTAGATCTCAAGGACCTTCAAGTTGCTCTCCACACACACACACACACACACACACACACACACACACACACACACACCAGCTGCTGCTGTGAAGTATCACTGTAGTCTCTCTCCCTCTCCCTCAACCTCGCCCTATCACTTATTCTCTCTCTCCTCTCTCTCTCTCTCTCTCTCTCTCTCTCTCTCTCTCTCTCTCTCTCTCTCTCTCACCCTGCCTCTCTCCCCCCCACGCCATGCTCCAGTTAGCAAGTTGACACATAGAGAAGTTGCTGGCTGGCTCGCACGCCCCCCAGTCGATCTTGGGGGGGGGGGGGGGGGGGGGGGGGGGGGGGGGGTATCCAGGCGGGCTGCCCGTGTGTATCACGTATCTTCTCGGGACTCCTCGATCCCCCACCCAGCCTCTTAGCAAACGCTCGCTAGTGCACCCTCGGGTGGGGGGGCGTTGGGGGGCTGTGTGCGTGTGCTGATCAGGCAGAGAATGTCACTGCAGAGCTCTCTCCGTGGGGGGGCTGGGCGCATTAATCTGTGCTGTGATGGCGCGGGCCCACCTTGCAGAATACGGCCCACACTGCCTCGGCGTCTTGCTAATGGTGCGGTTGGTGTGCATTAAGACCTTATTCGTCGTAATGGCGTCGTTTGTCAGTTCTACGGCATTGGCTAAGGAGAGTATCGTTTGCTGATGATATTTTCTGAGGTGCTATAATTGTATCGCGGCACGCAGGATGAATCGAGGCGAAGGGGGACGTACTTTGTACTTTCTTCTGAGGCGAGGAATTAAGATGTTTTTGTTGTGTTCAATTTCGCACACCGTAAATAAAAATATATTTGAAAAAAATAAAAATACATATTTATCCATATTTTTACCTTTTTCTTTTTTCTTTTGCAATGTCTTTTACAGCCAGAGTTGTTGTTTTAGTTTTATTATTCAGGCTTGGTTTAAACAAAGCAAACATCAGTACAGGATACCGACACATTGTGAAATTTGACACACTTCCAACAGCCTCTCCGTCTTTATTCCTGTCCTTTCCCTTTCTCATTTTTTCCCCTGCCGTCGTCGTGTCTGCTCCCCTGAGAACAGGGGAAAACCATGGCCGCCATTGTATCACGCGTCCTTTATTGTCTGCTGTTTCATGTCGGCGAGGGAGATATCTCTCTTCAGCCCGAACCCGTCCTCATTCACACAAGGGCACTCGTCTGTATGGGCGGCACCATGCTGCCAGCTCCTGGCCTGCGTCTTTCATTAGCACTCATGGCATGACCTGAAATCCGATAGGAATATTGTCATTCGGTCCCCATTGACGCAACTTGGGTTTCTTTCACCGAGACACTTCAGCTTTTCTGTACGCAAAACCCTCAAGAGGCCCTATCACAACTCCGAGGGGGGGGGCTCTCGATGGCGGAGACAGACTGATATTTCTCCTACTTTTGAATCATTTCATATCCTCCTGGAGGATGTGCCCTCGTGAGCCATTGTTCATGGAGATTTATTTATGCATTTCTCATTATGCATCTGGTTTCCTTCAAGCTGTGCGGTTGCCGTAGACACAGGAAAGCAATAGCCCTTCGCGGGAGCGGATCAATACTGGTCACAGAGCCAATATAACCTCCTGGCCCTGTCTGAATTTAAATAAGGAGGAGTGGGGCTGATGCAAGCGATGTTTAGGGCCAGGCTCTCCTGATGGTGAACATCACTCACAGACGCCTTCTGGTTTCTAAAGGACTGAATGAAGGACAAATATCCGCCCTGTTCCCTGTTTAAAAAACAAGCAGAAAATACAGACCTCAGAGGAAAAAGTGAATATGGCCGCTTTAATAACCGCGATACCAGATAAAACCAAACCGGTTTGCCGTGCCTCTGGGAGGCTCCAGTGAGATGATCCACAGACTAAAAGCATGTCTCGCCTCCTCGCCGTTTACCGGCTGACCGGGCGTCGCCGTGATCGTGGGCGTGTGCTGTCGTAGTACTGTGCTCATTAGGAGAGAGTGACACTTTCAAGTTGAAGGCCTTTTAAAAAAGCTGTCAAACGGCTGGGAGGGGGGGGGCTTCGGGGGTGTGGGGTGGTGCAACGCCACAGATGGCGCTGCGCATATGCCCTCCGTCGGATTGGCCAAGGGCTCTGGCAGCGGTCGCTCGGGAGGTTGGCCTAGCGCTACGGGCCCACGAGGTGAAACTTGGACACTTCCAGGCCCCTCGAGACGACTTCATAAGTGGAATCGCTGGCACGGCGCGCTGTTGTAGCGCCGGCTTGGCCGTAATCTGTCGCTGGTTCTTTTTAAAGGTGTGTCCCTTCCATATGTTCCATATGTGCCGGTCCTCAGAAGCTGTTGGGGGGGGGGGGGGGGGGGGGGGTACTGAGGAGGAGAGGAGAGGACCAGGACGGACGGTGGTCCCGACGGAGAGATGTTGCCGTGAACACTCTGGACTTATTAGAAACGGCGTGGGAAGGGGTATTGTTGATGGCGCAATCAGTGTTACAAGCAGCCTGGAGTGTATTTTAATAGTGCCTATAGTGTGAACGGAAAAAGAAACAATGCAAAAGTGTGTTCTGTGTGCTGAAACAAAAGGTTAATTCTCCCAGCAGGGGGCAATTAGGTTTCAACCGCCGTTAATCACAAGACTTTACTCATCGTCGGCCGCCACAGGACGCTGGCTGAACACACTTTGTGTTTTCAAATAGTCCGGTTTGACTGCAGGTTCAACACCAACAGCATGTGGCTGGTGCTGATTGATGGCTACATGCACTGTTTATTTACTATGAGTTCTCTGTGTTCATTAAGTCATTACTGTTCTATGTGATGCATATAGAACACTAATGACATAAGTAATGTTCTAAGTGATTTATATAGAACATTAATAACATAATTAAGGTTCTTTGTGATGTACATGGAACATTAATAACATTATTAATTTTCATAGAACATTAATAACATAATAAAAGTTATTTGTAATACACATAGAACACTAAGAACATCATTAATGTTCTATGTGATGTACATAGAACATTAATAACATCATTAATGTTCTAAGTGATGTACATGGAACAGTAATAACATACTTAAGGTTCTTTCTTATGTACATAGAACATAAATAACATCATTAATGTTCTATGTGATGTACACGGCGGCAGTACATTTCTGGAGGACGATGAAATCTATTAGACACTGATATGTCGGACTGTGACAACCCAAAAAGCGTGCTGGGAATAGGAATGTCTTGGAGCGTCTCTGGACGATCCATGGGACTCCTTCCACTGTGTCGCTACACCATATGATCCTAATGACAACACTGGGTGCTCAGTTACTGAAGTGATGTATTAAAGCCTGACAACAGCTGACGATGAGACAAGGAAGACGCACACTCCTTTCAGCCGTCTTGAATAACCACAAGACACAGGCCCCAATGTTTCTCTCATTTCTATCAATGGAACCATCAGCGCGTGTTGTTGAAGCCTATTTGTTTTTGAACACTGAAACGATTTCCCAATGAAATGATTTGAATTGATTGCTGATTATAATTATAACAACCATGATAATTAAAGTTATCAATCCAAAAAACAATTATTATTACCAATAGCTCAATTTTTTGCCATCTAATATGGACCGGAGCACTTTTCTGCCCCGTCTGAGTTTGACCTGACTGTTGAGTAACGACAAGGGCTGGAGGAGGGGTGGTGGAGAGGGGGAGGAGAGGTCGTTTGCCGTGGCCAGGTTCAGTGCAGGGCTGGGTCCGTTTGCTTTGCCCTCAGAGCCTCTTAACGACCAACGGCTGGCTGGAGGGCGGCGGCGGGGTGCTATTAGTGGGTAGAATGACTCTGTCTGGGGCGCTGAAGTATGGCTGCCCCTGGATCCTTGAATCACCTGCAGCTCAGGTGCACCTCAGCCTCAGACACTGTTCAGATTCAGAGATCAGCCTGCAGCAACGCTCTCTGGTGTAGGTCAGGTGGACCCAGTCCCGAGGCTGTTCTGGGGTCAGCCTACAGTAACACTCTCTGGTGTAGGTCAGGTGGACCCAGTCCCGAGGCTGTTCTGCGGTCAGCCTACAGTAACACTCTCTGGTATAGGTCAGGTGGACTTTAGTCCCAGACGCGGTTCTGGGGTCCGCCTGCAGCAACGCTCTCCAGAAGGTCAGGTGGCCATCAGTCCCAGACGCTGTTCAGAGATCAGCCTGTAGGTCTGAGGGTTAAGGCTATTCTGGAAGAGTCTTCCAATGCTGTATTCCTGAGATCATAGTTTCATTTTCCTATGAACCTCGACAGGACAATGTAGTGTAGCCTTATCCGCATGGAGGAGTGAAAGAGTTAAACGTGTGGTGTCATCTTGTGCGTTACATTACACGAGACTGGAACTTGTTAACCAGAGTGTACTTTGTTTGAGCAGTTGTTGCTGCTATGTTCTCAAATCTGACACCTTCTCCTCCATATGCCGCGTTGGTGAAATACCAACCAGACGGCTGAATACTGATGCCCAAACCCAGCAAGAGAGCTCCATCTCTGTATCGATTCTGACCTTCTGTTTGTGGACTGCAAAAGTAAAACTTATTAACAACACTGCAGCCAACGCTATGTAAAAACGCCCCCAGTTCTGACTGGATGACCGTGGTGTGTTGGGAGGGGGTGGGGGGGCGTGCACAGAAGGCGATGCACAGTAATTACTGTGTGGCCTCGCTACGTAAAACACTCCTCCCGGGCGCGACACCCCCAGAATCCCCCCCCCCTCCCCCGCCGGTAACGAGCCGTGGTGGCAGCGGATCGCACGGTGAATACTTTGGGATCATTATTGGTTTCATTCTTCTCCAAACACACAGGCTTCATAGCGTGACCTCGTCAGGGTAATTTGCATATGCGGATCAGTCTGGAAGCTCTCCGTTCGTTTTTCCGTTCGCATTTCCAAGGTTCATTATCTGCGGGCGCGGACCACAATGCCTCTGGTTGCGACTGGATGGACCCGCAACCAATCAGACCAACCAATCAGACCAACCAATCAGAAGCAGCAGCCAACTCTTTTGTTTATGTAAATGCCTGAACGGCGCTCCCGTAGGCTGCTCCTCTGGTCAGTCATTGTGTTAAACCCGCCCCCTATTAGATAAAGGGCTGTGATTGGCCCGACCCGGGAAGGTTGGGGGTGAGGGGTGGGGGGGGGGCAGACGCATACGCCAGAGAAAATAAACCATGAGCTTGCAGCTTCCTCTGGTGCCCAGGCCACATCCATTACCTAGTGCTCTGTAAAGGACCTGTCACACACACACACACACACACACACACACACACACGCACACACACACACACACACACACACACACACACACACACACACACACTTCTGTGCTGTTTGAGGAGAACAGTGTGCCTCCCCCCCCCTCTCCTCCACTGACAGATCATCTGTGAGACCAAAGTGCTGCACTCACCTTGGCTGGAGAGGAGGACGCCCCCCCCCCCCCCCCCCCCTTTGTAAAAGTGGCTTGGGGTGCCTCGAAACCCCTCCTTCCTTCCTCCTGTATGTTGATATACAACTGACACCTTTTAAGTGATGTTCTGAGCTCCTTGGAGAGCCTCAGAGACACACAGGATGGTAGAGAGAGAGAGAGAGAGAGAGAGGGAGGGAGGGAGAGAGAGGGAGGGAGGGAGGGAGGGGGAGAGAGAGCAGGAGAGAGAGAGGGAGAAAGAGAGAGAGAGAGGGCGAGAGAGAGAGAGAGAGAGAGAGAGAGAAAGAGAGGGAGGGAGGGGGGGGAGAGAGAGGAGAGAGAGAGAGCAGGAGAGAGAGAGAGAGAGAGGGAGGGAGGGGGGGAGAGAGAGAGAGGAGAGAGAGAGCAGGAGAGAGAGAGAGAGAGAGAGAGAGAGAGAGAAAGAGAGGGAGGGAGGGGGGGAGAGAGAGAGAGGAGAGAGAGAGAGCAGGAGAGAGAGAGAGAGAGGGAGGGAGGGGGGGAGAGAGAGAGGAGAGAGAGAGAGCAGGAGAGAGAGAGAGAGAGAGAGAGAGAGAGAGAGAGAGAGAGAAAGAGAGGGAGGGAGGGGGGGGGAGAGAGAGAGGAGAGAGAGAGAGCAGGAGAGAGAGAGAGAGAGGGAGGGAGGGGGGGAGAGAGAGAGAGGAGAGAGAGAGAGCAGGAGAGAGAGAGAGAGAGAGAGAGAGAGAGAGAGCGAGAGAGAGAGAGAGAGACCGGTTGACCCCAGCCCGTATTACAGCCCCCCTCTCCCGGCTCTCTCTCTCTCTCTCTCTCTGACAGGCGAGCGAGAGCGGTGAATTCATCAATGTTGTGAAGGGCCGACTTTACCCCCCCCCCCCCCCCCCCCCCTGCTGTAATATACCTGCACTCGGGCCCTCATCTCAGGGTAACGGCCTCACGACACCCAGAGGAGGTCTGCCTCTCCCGGAGTGAACCCACCCCGGGAAACACTTCCAAAGCTGGAAATTGGAAAAGCTTTGATCTGTCCATGACAGTGTAATGATGAGCTAGTACTGTCCTCTGTATTGATGAGCTCGTTGTACTACTATCCTCTGTATTGATGAGCTTGTTGTACTACTCTGCAGTGCATTGATGAGCTCTAAGATGTAGTACTATACTGTGTATTGATGAGCTCTACGATGTAGTACTATACTGTGTATTGATTAGCTCTAAGATGTAGTACTATACTGTGTATTGATGAGCTCTACGATGTAGTACTATACTGTGTATTGATTAGCTCTAAGATGTAGTACTATACTGTGTATTGATGAGCTCTACGATGTAGTACTATACTGTGTATTGATTAGCTCTAAGATGTAGTACTATACTGTGTATTGATTAGCTTGTTGTTGTAGTACCATACTGCGTATTGATTAGCTCTACGATGTAGTACTCTACTGTATATTGATGAGCTAGTACTACTACTATATATAGTACTATACTGTGTGTTGATGTCAATACAAAGGATGTTGTTTGTTGACATCAGTGACTGATTAATGAGCTGTGCCACAAGCGACTGGATCTTCTTTTAATGAGTTCTGATTTCAGTTTGTTTGATGCTTTGTATATCGATACAATCCATGGTTCCCACCTCAAACTACAAATACATGTACATTATAACTAGCTCCATATATATATATTTATACAACTACATGTACAGATAACAAGCTACATATACATATAACTAACTACATGCACAAATATACCTAACTACATATACAGATAACTAACTACATGCACATATACCTCACTACATATACATACAACTAACTACATAAACATAGAACTAACTGTACATACATTTAACTATCATAAACATGTAACATCTCCACAGTGTACACAGTCCACAGCTCTGATGTCGTTCCCTGCATGCATATTGCAAACAGCCGAGCTCCGGTTCCGTCGTCGTGCTACCATCATTTGTAAGCCATACATTAAACATTAAAGCCAATAACTGCAGTATGCTGCTAGCCCAGGGTTGGCTCGTATGATTTGCAACCGTCGATAAAAGGGAGAACATCAAAGCAACTCCGAGATGAGAGCGCAGCGGAGATAAGTTCAGACCAGACGCAGGCCGCCTGGTGGCGTTCATAGGTTAAGTTTGTTTAAATGCCCCGTGCAAAGTTAAGAAGATGAAGAGAAAGATGAATAATCATGCATAGGTCACAACTTTATCTCTGTGGAAGGTGGCCTCGACTTAATGCCTAACGATCGCGGTCGTGATACTCGCAGGGCATCAGTCATTCTGCTGTAAAGCCATCGATCAGATGTGTATGGATTAGAGAGTGTTGAGGGTGGGGGCTCACTTTCAGAACTCATATTTGTTTTTGATGAGGAATCCACATAAACGATGATGATTTTCCGAGTTGACCTTTCCTCCAGACCAAGTGGATGTCATCTCCTCACACCTCGATGGGAGGGAGAAAATATGGATCTTGGATTCTGGCAATCAGGCTGGCTGTTGTTCTCCCGGTGCCTCTGTTTACGATGTCAGGGATCAGCGGCCGGCGTGGGCTGGTGGTGACCGCGGGAGCGTCTCCGCGTCGCGTCTCGAGCTCCAGACCGCAGCTGATATTGGATTCAAGGCGGTGTGAAATGAGAAGCTGACAGGCGATTGGCTGAGTCAGCGGCCGTCTCTGACTCTCATAAATGCTCTGTTTGGGGAGAGGGCAGAGTGATGTAGATCATTAACTTTTGATTCACTTCGGCGTTTCCGCCTTTGTCATCAATTATGCAATATCAGAGAGCAGGCTGATATTTTTTAAGGAGATGCATTTCGTCGTCTTCCATCTCTCAGTGACTTTAATGACCCCCCCCCCCCCCCAACCCCTCCAAAGACACCTCTGTAATTCCAACAGCCAGATGACTGCAACACACTCACACAACTCCTTCATAGGCTTGATTAAAATGTTACTCATGAAACACAATGTTTCCCGTTTTATTAAATTACAATTTCTGCAGCAGAGTGTGAAGAGAACTGAACAGAGGCTGCACTGCAGTCGGTGGCAGCTCCCCCTGGGACGACTAAACAATTACCAGCAGAAGGAAATACAGTTCTGTGCTCACGTATTGATACAGAAATAAAGGAAAAACAATATAAATAACAACACGTCCTCGGTTCCAGGGTAGATTTCCGTTGCTTCCGTGGCAGGCTACAGGTTAATAGGACGCGTCTGGATATTCCGGAGGAGCGGTAATTGCTTTGGGAGCCCGCTGCCTTTATAAAATGACGATAATGTGACCCTCTTGTTGAACCCTCGCATTTATCTTCCCCCCCTCTTCACTGCTTCTCTTCCTTTGTGTGCATAATAGCCTCTTTTTTCGCTAATTTGGGAATTGCGCATTCACAAATGCAACGGAAAATAATGAATATTTGTATTGTCATGGTAATCACGATAGTGAATGTGCACGAGTTTGACTTCTAAATGTTGCCATCTCCATCGCTTATCCACAAACGAATGTTAACCAGTCAGAACAGCTGATGTGTACCATGTGACATCATCTATTGATTAGCTCCTCCTCCTGAGGGAGGGATGGTTGGGGATAGAGAGGATACATTGTAAGGCAAGGAGAGTGTGTTTCCATAGCAGCATTCCAACACCAGGCCTTTCATGGTGCTTTACAAAGGAAGAACTCACATGTAAAAACATCCAAAGCCAAATCATTAAAAAGATAGGAGAAATGTACAATTCATGAAATGAAAATCACACACTGGTGTTTATGCAAGATGCTAAGAGCATATATGTAGTGCAGATATATATTTTTAATTAAAGCTGACCTCACATGTTCTTGAAGTTTGTTCCAGATCTGTGGACAAGCACACACGCACTCACGCACGCACACACACACATGGCCACGCGCACGCACACACATACATATATATTAATACACACACACACTGCACATCTCAAATGCTAGGATGTGTAATGAGCAGTGTGTTTCCTGCCTGCAGGCGAACATCTCCGGGTGTGTTCCCGTGGGAACACGTGTTGCACGCAGGAGATGGAAGACTCCTTCGGACAGCAGAGCAAGCAGGACTTCGAGACTCTGGTCGACGAGACGAGCCATGAATTACGGAGCACCTTCGTCTCCAGACATGCAAAGTTTGACGGTAAGTGGACTAAATATTTACCTGCAAATGGATGTTTTTTCGATACAATTTCCTAGGCGCCTTTCATTATGCAGCTGCAGCGTTGGAGGAGAAATAAAGCTTTTTCTGAGGACGGTGTCAGAACGAATTTGGACAGGCTGCTGTTTGCCGCTCCCCACAGAGGAAACGGCAACACGAAGCTGCATCTATGTGTTTTGGGGTGAAGCCGGATTAAAGCCGGCCGGCCGCTCGCTCAGCAGACTGACAGGGGCCCGGCCAGGGGAGGGATGCATTATTCAGGGTGCTGGCCGCGGTTCTGCTGGGTGTAAACTCGGCCTACCCCCTCGCCGCCTCGGCGCCTCTCCGCCTCTCTTGACCACACAGTCTCCGATAGGCTTGAGGTCTGGTCGGAGGGGGGGGGGGCGTCTGGTCGATCCCACTCTCCCCTCGCCCTCCCAGGGTTCACTTTATACGGGGGGGGTCTGTCGGACGGTCGAACAGCAGAATTAACACATCCAGTTCCTCGCCGCAGACCTGAGGAGATGGAGGCACCGCGAACGAGAGGGAGGGAATGAGTTCTCAAGCAGAGTCAATCAAAGAGCTGATGAAGGAGTGAGTCACTGAATCAAACCCCCTACCAGCTCCTTAATGCAGTTTGATAGCAGAGTAGTATAGTGTTAGTGAAGTATAGTATAACGTAGTATTATTGGGTTATATATAGCATTATATAGTATAGTATAGAATAAAGTAGTATAACATGGTATTATTGTGTAATATATAACATAGTACGGCGTTAGTGCAGTATTAGTATCGTAATATACATAATATAGCACAAAACAGTAGTATAGCTTGTATATAATATCGCATAACATAGTATAGTATTATTGTATAATATATTGCATAGTAGGGCAATACTGTAGTGTTAGTACTGTGTATTTATAGTATAGAGTACCATAATATATAGAACAGAACAGTTTAGTATATTCTGTATATCATATTGCATAATGTAGTATCGTATAGTATTACCTAGTGTAGCATAGTATAATTGTGTAATATACAGCTTAGTAGGGCAATAGCGTAGTATCAGTACCATGTACTTATAGTATAGCGTACCATAGCATAACGTAGCTCGTAACAGTGTAGCATATCCTATATATTGTATGGCACAGAACAGTATATCCTATACATTATATAGCATTACATGCTATAGCGGCGTGGAGAGTGCAGCACAGTGAGCAGAGCATCGGAAATGCATGAGACATCGAACACGACTCGGTGTTCAGCATTCTGCGGGCTGCAGCCACAGTATTATGGTATGTTTCAGTCCATTCCAGTGTAGGTCACGGACACGGAGGACAAACAGGCCATATGCATAATGCCATGGCAACCTTACGTCACGGCCTTAATGAGTTATGCGTCCGCCCCAATTACCTATGGCTTCATATGACGGGTGGGAGAAAGTGAACCCGCCAAATTGCTGATGGAGCTTATTAATTAAGTACAGCAGAAGTGGTGACACGTAGCGTGTGTTTTTGCCTGCGTCGTTTAGTTCTGCAGATCCTCTCCACTCTCCCGCGAACTCCGTGCTCCACTCTGCACCCTGTGCTCCATCCGGTGCCCTCTGCGCTCGGCTGTGCAGGTCTGAGTGCTGCTGTGACACTGAGCTGTGATATCAGCAGCCCAGCACCTCGGGAGCTCTGGGCTGCACCGCCCGCCTTTCAACCCTCTCCCTGTTTTAACAGCGCTCTCTCTTTACTCAGTCCCTCTAACCTCTCACCGTCACTCTCCCTCTCTCTCTGTCCGTCTCTCTGTCTCTCGCTTTAACGGTCACCCTCTCTATTCCACCTCTCTCTCTCTCCCTCCATCTCCCTCTCGCTCTCTGTCCTTCTGTGTCCCAAACCCCCTCTTCCTCTTGTCTCTGTGATTCTCTCCCCCAACCACACTGTGTCTCACTCGCAACCGCCCTCTTTGTCGGCCTCCAGAATGTCTTGGTACAGAGAGTGATAACCGTGGTGCCTGGAAGTGAAGTCCCATTCAGCTCTAAGACTTTGGTCTCTCACTGTTTCGCTCAGACATGAAACCCAGGTTTGGTTTGTGAGACTCAGGCAGAGCTGTGGATACGAGCCTGTGTGCAACCAAGCGGTCATATTTCTTTCAGTACGGAGGATCAGGTAGATACACTGAAAGGGCGGGACACCACGGTGGTAAGATGATGCAGTAACATTTATGAAACTGAAGTGACTACCTGCCGTCTATCTGTGTATCACATGTGGTTTAAGGACTCTGTCTTCCTTTAGTATGTTGAGCATCGTGTTGTATTCGGTCAATCAATGTTGGTCTCATGTGTATAGCTAATAAATCATTGTGTTTATGGTCCACTTTACAGAGTGAGAGAGTGTGTGTGCACAAGTTTGTTTGTTTGTGAGTCTGTATATGTGTGTGCGTGTGTGTAATGAGTCTATCTAATCAATTCAAACTTGTGTAACAAAATGTCAATAAGATCACGATGCTTTTTAGAACCAAATTGCATAACTCTCCATGCATGAGGCGGCATTGTTTCCAGAAGAACCGAGTGGTTTTTGAGGCGTGTGCGTCCAGGAATGCATCACATGTGCCTCTCTAGTGGCTGACAGCCCGGCAGACCATGACAGCCATGAAGGCACTGCGCTTGAAGAGGATGGTCACGTTCCGTCCTCCTGCACTCGCAGACACAGAAGGCATCCACCGAAATGTTGACGGGAAGAGTCACGCGTTTAACCGTGATGGGCGAGGAGCGGATTAGCAATTAGCTCTATTAGCAAAGCTAATGCCTCCTCGCAGCCCACCCTCTGGCCGGCCTCTCTCTCTGGCACGGGGTCTTCTGTTGTCTCTAGCTGCACATTATGAAGCGCATTAGATTGGAGTGTTTCAGAAGGAAAACAGCAATCAATCCTCCCTTGGAAAATAGATTGGCTTCATGGCCAGGCTTTTAAGAAAGACACTGTGACAGGAGTAGCTTGGCCATTCTCGTCTACATTTGGAGGCAGAGAGGACCGAGGGATAGAGGCAGAATGCTACTGGTCTGCGAGGCTCTGGGATTGTAGAAGACTGAAGCGGGGAACCGTGTGGGTTTGGTTTAAGACACTGTATGAGAGGAAACAATATGAACAAACAGAAGTGGGCCGAGTCTGATTCCTAAGATTACGTCCTTTTCGCCTTCTGTCCGTCTTTCTTTCTTTCTTTCTTCCGTCTGTACTTCCCTGATTTGAAGCGTTTTGTATTCTATATGAAGTAGTCAACCAGGCTATCTACAGCAGCTATCTAGTAGCATTTCTCGGTGGACTGCTCATTCTCCACACCAACCCCCCTGAATGCTCGGAGAAGCTAATAGCGCGTTAGCAGTACGGACGCTCGTATCTCACGATGACACGTGGAACAGAACCTCAGTGTCAGGCTTCTTCGTTGACAACTGCCTCATGTTCCTTCTTCTCTTTTTTGTTCTCCTTCCAAGGAATGTATCTCGGTCGTGTACATGTGATTCCTGGAACCATGCATAAATAAATAAGTGTTATTTTGATCGCCCGCTGTCAGGACATGGAATGTCAGACAGGCAGAGCTCTGGCACTGAGAGGAAATGAGATTTGACCAGTAGCACTTACAGATGCATGACTCCAGTCCCTCCTCTCCCCAGCTATCCTCTGCTCCACTCTGCTCTCCCCTCCCCTCCACTCCTCTCCTCTCCTCTCCTCTCCTCTCCTCTCCTCTCCTCTCCTCCCCTCTCCTCCCTCCCCCCTCCTCCCCCCTCCTCTCCCCCCCTCCTCTCCTCTCCCTTCCCCTCCTCTCGTCTCCTCTCATCTCCTCTCCTCTCCTTTCCTCTCCTCCCCTCTCCTCTCCCCTCCCCCCTCCCTCTTCCTCCCCCCTCCTCTCCCCTCCCCTCCTCTCCTCTCCTCTCCTCCCCCCCTCTCCCCCCTCTCCCCCACGCCAGCCCCATCCCCAGGGAGGCCGTGCCACTCTGGATAACGTCACCAGAGTGGAGGGCATCTGCCCGGTTGTGCAGCTCCTCCGCTCCAGTGTCTTGGAGCAGAGGGGGGGTGGGGGGCTCGGTCCAGGGGCCCGGCCGACCCCAGACACGCGCCCGGGAGGACGGGGAGACGGAGGAGAGGAAAGCCGGGCTGACGTGGGTCTCTGGTTGTGTTCACTTAATCCCGATGTAACCTGACGTCGCTGCGCTGCGCTGGCGCGGCGG
>NC_136936.1:50425921-50430921 GCF_949987615.1 Pollachius pollachius
TGCTCGCTCTATGATTAGATCCAGCTTCCACTCACTTAGCCGCTCGCTGCGGCGCGGGGTATTCTTAATGTCGGACCATAATGACATCCCTTGATAGCGGCGCTGAAACACAGCCGAGCGCACGCTGCCTTTATTAGCCCGCTGATCCCTCTCTGTTCAACGGGCTCCCAGGGCCGGCGTCATGTATAATGTCATCCATATTCTGAAGGCACCTCAAAGAATATAACAGATATTAAAAGGCAGAGCCTGAGAATGACAGCCCGGGTGTGAAGTCGAACGCGTCGCGATCGAGAGACGAGGGAGCGAGACGGAAGTGAGAGAAAGAGAGAAAGAGAGAGAGGGAGAGAGAGAGAGAGAGAGAGAGAGAGAGAGAGAGAGAGAGAGGAAAGGAAAGAAAAGGAAGAAAGAGTGAAACGGGCAGAAAGGCCACAGGCGCCCTGAGAGGCGCCGACCCCGGCGGAGCTCTCTAAGTGGGGCCGCTCCGTGTGTGTCAGAGCCCGCGGTGCGGCGGGGGGGGGTTCCTGGGAGCCCGGCGGGGGTGTCTCTGAAAGGGGGGAGCCCTACATCTATTATGTGTGGCAGTGGGGCCGAGGCGCGACGGTTGAAAGGGCTCAGGTCTTGCTGCCACTGTGGCGGTTTCAGGCCGACGCTTCAAAGGGCGATTGACGCCTCGGCTTCCGATCCCCGCGTCGCCCAGGACATCAGAACACCGCCGGTCCGGGGGAAGTCACCTCTCTCTCACACACTCCAGCTCGCTCGCCCCGCTCTCTCTCTCTCCCTCCCTCGCTCTCTCGCTTGCGCTGTAAGATTGCGCACACAGACACACAAACACACACCACAACAAAGCACTCGCATGCAGACGTCGGCGCGCACGCAAGCCCACACAAACACGGCGAGGCACACACAAACACGCACAAGGACAAACAGATTTGCATCCACCTAGACAAACAAAACACATGCTGATACCGGTGCACAAACGCACACACACACACACACATACACGCACGCAAACACAAACACATACACGCAGACACACGCACAGACATGCGCGCATGCACGCATGCACATGCACGCACGCAGACACATGCAGATACGCACAAGCAAAAACACCCAAACACACACATTCCTTAACTAGAGAAGACATGCCCACACACTTACACAAAAACCCACCCACACTTTTACATTTTTAATTTGTGTGCAAATCAGAAATCTTTACGCCATTCACTCTCTAATGAGCTAATATCGTCACATAACAATTATCCGCAAATATTTGCTTGTGGCTCATAACAACCCCCCCCCCCCCCCCCCCACCGGGAGTAAACAAATGGTCGGTGGGTTTGTTTACGTTGGCGTGCGCGGCCGTTACCGTGGAGAGCAGCTGCCCGCTGAGCCGCACACGCGTCGGGTACGGGGACGCCATCGCAAACACCGGCGCCGCCGTCGCCGCGCGCTACCGCAGAGCGCTGCATGAGCACACGCTCTTAATGTGATACCAGCGCACGCTCTTAATGTGATACCAGCGCACGCTCTTAATGTGATACCAGCGCACGCTCTTAATGTGATACCAGCGCACGCTCTAAATGTGATACCAGCGCACGCTCTTAATGTGACACCAGCGCACGCTCTTAATGTGACACCAGCGCACGCTCTTAATGTGACACCAGCGCACGCTCTTAATGTGATACCAGCGCACGCTCTTAATGTGATACCAGCGCACGCTCTTAATGTGATACCAGCGCACGCTCTTAATGTGATACCAGCGCACGCTCTAAATGTGATACCAGCACACGCTCTTAATGTGACACCAGCACACGCTCTTAATGTGACATCAGCACACGCTCTTAATGTGATACCAGCGCACGCTCTTAATGTGATACCAGCGCACGCTCTAAATGTGATACCAGCACACACTCTTAATGTGATGCCAGCACACGCTCTTAATGTGATACACGGTCCCTTGTAAGTCGTAATGATGTTTACTACTTCGGAATTCTCCCCAGCCCCTCCTCAGCCCCACACACACACACACACACACACACACACACACACACACACGTCATCTGGGAGGGAGGGGGAGACTGATAGAGAGAGAAAGTGAGTGGGGGTAAAGTGAACGAGAGGGAGGGAAGAGGAGAGAATCAGAGAGAGAGTGATGAGGAGAGGGAGAGAGGGGGAGAGGGAGGGGAGAGAGGGACAGAGAGAGAGAGAGGGAGAGAGAGAGAGAGAGAGAGAGAGAGGGAGAGAGGGAGAGAGGGAGAGAGAGAGAGAGTGATGAGGAGAAAGAGAGGGGGAGAGGGAGGGGGAGAGGGAGGGGGAAAGAGGGACAGAGAGAGAGGGAGGGGAAGGGGAGAGAGAGAGAGAGGAGAGAGAGAGAGGGAGAGAGAGGGACAGAGAGAGAGGGAGGGGAGGGGGAGAGAGAGAGAGGGAGAGAGAGAGAGAGAGTGATGAGGAGAGAGAGAGAGAGAGAGACAGAGAGAGGAAGGGGAAGGGGAGAGAGAGAGAGGGAGAGAGAGAGAGGGCGAGAGAGAGAGGGACAGAGAGAGAGGGAGGGGAGGGGGAGAGAGAGAGAGGGAGAGAGAGAGAGAGAGGGCGAGAGAGAGAGGGACAGAGAGAGAGGGAGGGGAGGGGGAGAGAGAGAGAGGGAGAGAGAGAGAGAGGGCGAGAGAGAGAGGGACAGAGAGAGAGGGAGGGGAGGGGGAGAGAGAGAGAAAGGAGAGAGAGAGAGAGAGTGATGAGGAGAAGAGAGAGGGAGAGGGAGGGGGGGAGGGAGGGGGAAAGAGAGACAGAGAGAGAGAGAGAGAGAGAGAGAGAGAGAGAGAAAGAGGGACAGAGAGAGAGGGAGGGGAGGGGGAGAGAGAGAGAGAGAGAGGGCGGGGATGAGGCTTACGGCTGAGAGGAGGTTCAGCCACTTGAAGAGAGTCTGCAGCAGCACCAGGTAGAGATGAGGCCCAGGAAGCTTATTTACCGAGTTACCTGGATTAGCCCAACAATGGGGTCTGGCTGCTGGGACCACCTCGGGGTCCGCAGCCTCTCCCTCCATCAGCTCTGAGGAGGCGGAGCAGCAGAGATGGGGGGGGGGGGGGTCAGGCTGGGAGAAGCTAGTATTGGAGATAGGAACGGCTCAGGCCTAGCATTGCCATTAGCCGCAGTCAGAAGCTGCTAAATATAAATGTATTTCAGAGGGAGACTCTGGGGTGTGCTGCTCTCTCCCTCCCTGTCTGCTTTCTGTCTCCATTCCTGTTTTCTCTTTTACTTTTACTTTCGTCTCAATGAAAGCCTGCGGGGTCATCAGTTAACCCCTCGACCTCGGGTGAACGTTCAGAAGAAGGGAAGAATAGATCAGGTGATCGGTTAAACGGCGGGCGTGAGCGGAATAGACGCGGGAGCGTGAGGAGAGGGGTGGGGGGGGAGGGCGGCGGTATCGAACGACAGCGTCCTGCGGTGACAGTCAGGCCGACGGCGCGGGGAGGAACAGCGAGGGCAACAGAAGCGTGCTCCTCCTTGTCGCCTGAGGCACGTTCACCGGTGGTCGGCGGTTTCCCCTCTCGCTGCGTCTCAGCTGGCGTGCGCGACCCGGGCTCGTGCGATGAAGGCCTCCGTGTTCGTCCCTCCTAAACGCCCGTTACCGGCTCTGGCCCCGGAGAGACCCCGGGGCCACGGCGCCACGCTAGACCTCTGCAGCGCGGGCCGGGAGATCAGAACGGTTGTTTAGTCGTTTGTTGTCGAAGGATGCGGCCGGTGTTTCCTGATGTTGGAGTTCAGATCCTATCAACAGTCAGGTGGGGTTCGGGGGGCCCCTTGAGGCGTCCCGATGCAGCGTTGTCGCCGACACGCCCCTGCTCCTCGTACGATGTGCTTAGAGCTGCTGTTCCTCTGGCTGATGGCCCTAGTCTATCCCCTCCAAGATCTCCCTGGTATCTGTCTAACACCCGACTGCTAATTAATGAGCACTCAGAGTGCTTAATGCAGATAATCACATTTGCTGTCTTTGGCAATTATTCAATGGAGGATGTTGCCCCCCCGCCAGTGGTAACATCTGTTGAGAGAATCCTCTTTTCAACAGACTGTTTTGGTCTGATATGTTTGCAGGTTGTGATGTGCTAAAGTGGTTAATAATATACTTAACATTTAAATGTGTTGTTGTGTCTTACGGGAAGCAATTTGCAGTGGTGTTACCGACTGCAAACCGACTGTTTCTTCCCCTTTTCTCTTCAATTCCCTTAAACTGTCGCGGCGCTTTCTCATTACTCACCCTGCAGTGCCATCTAGTGGTGGATGCACGTCATTGCACGTGTGGATGCTAAGCGCAATCTTTTTATATATTCATGGGAAAAATACACAATGGAGGGGATTGAAAAGCATTTACTGAAGTAAAATGCCCATTCACTTCTTCTCTCTATATATATTTGTATGTGTTTATCGCTATTTGACCTTCTTGGCTATTTAAGGTGATACGGTATTTGATTTATTTCATTGTCATTCCCAATTGTCATGCGATTTGCATTCCATGAAGATAGATATTGATATATATATTTTCTTATTTAAATGGCTGCTTTACATAATCAAATATAACACATCAATTTGATTTTGAAAAGCCCTTTACCAGACTCAATGACTGCTCCAAGCCAAGAGCATTTCTATACGTCTGTATACATTAAATATGGGCTCCCGCACTTCCACGGTGTGACAGCAGAACGGCTGTGGGGCAACGGCCTCTAGGCAGGAAACCAAAGGCTGGAAGGGGCGGAGTCTCGCCTTGCTTCCTGTTTCGTTACGGAGGAATTCTACCAAGATAAACTGACCTGGGCGACTGGACGAAGCTTTCAGAAATGGGTTTTGATTAGTCTGTTCCTACAGTGGCCAGTCTACATGGTGTTGATCTGAAACCTTGACAGATACTTTTCTTAGCTGTTTGCTAATGCTAGCATAGGTTGTGTTCACTGATACGAGCCAATTAGCCAATGAAGCAGTGACAGTCCCCGCTTCCTGCCACTTGATTG
>NC_136936.1:50435921-50443421 GCF_949987615.1 Pollachius pollachius
GGATTTAAGGTTATAGTACAAATACGGTTTGGTTTTAGGGTGATGGTAGAGTTATGGTTTGGTTTGAGGGTAGGGGTTCTGGGTTTTAGGGTTTGTTTCTTCAGGTAAGTAAAAGTGTCAGGATAGGTAAAGTATTAGGGCAGCAGGGTATTACAAGAAGCATCTGAATAAAGAATTGAATAGATATACCTAATTAGAACATTTTTTTATTAAAATCCAGTCATTCCTTTTTTTAATGGACGCAACACTTAATTTGTCCAAAGGAGATCACACAGGGATCGGAACATGTAGAATTCCCACCTGCCCTCGTCGCCATGGTAACGCGTGGATTTATGAGGAAAGAAAAGGGCTTGTGGGAGAATTAGCGAGGAATGTCCTCGCACAGAGAAACACACAGGAGCCGGTCAGCTGACGGGCCCCGGGGCCTCACAAGGCAGTCAGAGGCCGGACAAGGCTCGGACGCCCCCTCAGTGCAGATACACAGGAGGAAAATAGTCTCTCTCTCTCTCTCTCTCTCTCTCTCTCTCTCTCTCTCTCTCTCTATCTCTCCCTCTCTCTCTCTCTCTCTCTCCCCCCCCTCTGCGTGAGACCTTAAGAGTCAACAGCTTTTTCTGAATTCTCTGAATTCCAGGAGATCAGAGTTTCTAATCTAAACGACCTCAGATTAACCTTAAAGCCTACTTATTTTTTTTACAACAACAGTGTATAATTGTTATTCATAATGTGCTTTGTGTGTTATTATTATCATTACTATTATGATGATCATTGATATCATTATTTATGATATTATTGTTGTTGTAACAAATGCACTTATTGTAAGTCGCTTTGGATAAAAGCGTCTGCTAAATGCCCTAAATGTAAATGTAAATATTATTATTATCAATAAAATAAGGTGTAGTACTACATCTTCAATTCTAGACAGAAAATTCAGCAGATAGTAAAAGACAGTCAAAATACGTGACGTTCATTAGGTCTGGTGTTATGATTCTGATATTTATTCATTGTATATTTCTATTGTTTAGGCATAGGAAGTGTTTATTTGAAATAATGTCCACATTATGTTCTGCATTGTCATTATCATTATCATCATGATTTTAGAAGTGATTATTTGACCATCATCATGGTAGTATTACGGACTGTTCAGTCATCATTAGGTGTTGATTGGCCCGTCGTCATGGCAACATTATGGTCCGTTTCTTCATCATTACTGTAAGTGTTTATTTGACCGTCGTCTTGGTAATATTATTGTCTGTGTCGTCATCAATAAGTGTTTATTGAACTGTTGTCATGGTAACATTAGGGCCTGTCTTATCATTATCATTATCATCATGATTTTAGAAGTGATTATTTGACCATCATCATGGTAGTATTACGGACTGTTCAGTCATCATTAGGTGTTGATTGGCCCGTCGTCATGGTAACATTACGGTCTGGTTCGCCCCCCCCCCCAGGTACTTCCCTGAGGTGCAGAAGGACGGGCTGACCAGCCAGGTGAACAACCCCGAGGTGGCGGTGGACATCACCCGGCCCGACACGCTGATCCGCCAGCAGATCATGGCCCTCAGGGTGATGACCAACAAGCTGAGGAACGCCTACAACGGCAACGACATCTCCTTCCAGGACACCAGTAAGTCCAGTAGCCCCTAGACCAGGACTCCAGTAAGTCCAGTAGCCCCTAGACCAGGACTCCAGTAAGTCCCAGTAGAGGGCTAGACCAGGTCCTTCCAGGCTCCTGTCAGTCCCTGTAGGGGCCCCCCCAGGTCCTCGTGACTCCTGTCAGTCCCTGTAGCGGCCCCCCCAGGTCCTTCTGACTCCTGTCAGTCCCTGTAGGGCCCCCCCAGGTCCTTCTGACTCCTGTCAGTCCCTGTAGGGGGCCCCTCAGGTCCTTCCGACTCCTGTCAGTCCCTGTAGGGGGCCCCTCAGGTCCTTCCGACTCCTGTCAGTCCCTGTAGGGGGCCCCCCAGGTCCTTCTGACTCCTGTCAGTCCCTGTAGGGGCCCCTCCAGGTCCTCGTGACTCCTGTCAGTCCCTGTAGGGGCCCCCCCAGGTCCTCGTGACTCCTGTCAGTCCCTGTAGGGGGCCCCCCAGGTCCTTCTGACTCCTGTCAGTCCCTGTAGGGGCCCCTCCAGGTCCTTCCGACTCCTGTCAGTCCCTGTAGGGGGCCCCCCAGGTCCTTCTGACTCCTGTCAGTCCCTGTAGGGGGCCCCCCAGGTCCTTCTGACTCCTGTCAGTCCCTGTAGCGACGCCCCCAGTTTCTGTCAGGACTCGAACATTAGAAATTTCAAAAACTTTTTTTGCTAAAATTCTCTTGATCATACATTTTTGGGCAAACACATTTTTGATGAAAAAAGATAGATAAATAAAAAAACAGATGACCAAGTTTTGGATTAAAACCTTGCTGCTAAACATTAATAACAACCTCCTGTGTCTTGTGCTTCAGCCGACGAGGGCAGCGGCTCGGCCAGCGGCAGCGGCTGCACGGAGCCCTGCACCACGCCCGACCCGGCCCTCAGCGAGCCCACCGAGGGCCCCGTGGTGGGGGCGGACCGCGCCGGCCCCGTGGAGGGCTCGTCCGGGGCCCCGGGGCTGCTGGGCCCCCGGCCCGCCCTGGTCATGCTGTCCCTCGCGGCCCTGGTGCTCCACCACTGGCTGGGGAGATAATGGTGGAGGCGGAGGGCCCAGGTCGGGGTGGGTGGGAGGGTGGGAGGGTGGGAGGGTGGGAGGGGGGGAGAGACACTTGACATGGACAGCAGGGTTCTCTGTACTATTGGGGGTCTGGGGACTGGACTCTGGAGGAGGACCAGGAGGAGCGCTGACGTACGCTCACGCTTCATCACGGCCCGCACCATCTTAAACAAACCTAGGGGGATGGGGGGGGGAGACAGTGGGGGAGGCGGGAGAGGAGGGATGTTTCTTGTTTTTTTTTTTAACACACGGCAGACACTGATGTAAGTCCCTGTGTGAGCCCTTGCACTTTGAATTTCTTTTGCTACGGAGGACGGTGTTGTTGTCGTGTCGGAGCCGCGTTCAAAACGCGGCCACTTTAGGAAGCGCACGGCGGCTCGCGCTATTTTCACAGCGCAGGTCGGTCGTGTAATTTAAGAGGAGGTGTGCGGGGAGGAAAACAGACAAACGACCTGAATAAGAAACGTCTCAAAACACACATGGCTTTTCCTTTGAATGTTCGATTTGATTTGAATTTGTCTATTTTTATATTCCTGATGTATTTCTCTACGTCGTTCCACATGTGCCCATCGTTACAAATGACTGCAAGTGGAGAATGAATTTGTATGCGCATATTTCATCGGAGGTCGGTGCGAATGGAATCACGATCCCAGGGAGCCCCAGGGAGAGGGTTTCTGAGGAGCTGTGAATGGGTGGGCTGTTCAGCGGTCCATCACTGACGGCTGGGTGAACGGATGCCCTCCCTCCTGATGCACAGGATACTACAGTCAGCATGCTTGTTTTCATTTGAGTGTGGAACCGAGTCTCAATGCCTCATTAAATGACGCGTTGTTATCGGAAGATCCCTTCTTTTTTTTTACGCAAAAAAAACAAATTTCTATTTTACTTGGTGACTCAGGATTATTTTCTTACACAGTTATTATTAGGCCCACCTTTTGGTTTGCACATGGATACATCTCTGTAGGATCACCTGGGCCTCGCATTGCATTCTGGGAGTTGGTTTTGGGTGGGAACAGATTTGGACAAACTACAGCTCTGGCGAGGGAATACTGGAAGGTTCTGTCAGGAATGATCAAAGTACGCCAAGCGTCGACACTCCTCTGGGCAGAATGTCCTCTCTCCTCTGTCCTCTGTCCTCTCTCCTCCTTCCTCGCGGTTCCTCCTCGACTCGTTCTGTGTTTCTTGATCTTACCCCGCGGCCGTGGACGTGTCCATCAGCTGATGCCCGCTGCACTTCCTCCCTGTCGGCCACGTAGCATTTTTTTAACGAAAGACCCACCGTCGTGGTTCGCGAACTTGGAGGTACCGTTGAGGAATCCTTGAAGCTCTCATCTCTGAAGCGTTCCACCGCTGTGGGAAAAGGTCCCCGGTTTGAAACTCATGCCAGAGATGCCTGGTGTTAGTCTGGCTATCGCCAGACCAAGCTCAATCGTAGATTGCACGTTGGTCTGGGAAAGCCGCCGTCATTTTCTTCAGCACAAGCGGCGTGATCAACGGGCCTAGTTCAACTGACTCTGTACGCGATTGGCTGCTTGCCGTCACTTCCCTGTCGTCATCGTGTTAAACCAGCCAATAGCGCGCCAAGAGGAAAAGCCAGCTTGATGATTGGATCCCGCAAAAACGTATTGGAAGCAGAAAGAAATGTATTGCTCTTCTCCAGACCCTTGTGCAGGGCGGACTCAAATCACCGGCAGAATGGGCGGGGCTACCCAGTCGTGCCTGGATGTTTCACCGGTCCTTTCCCCGGTAGCTCTCCAGGTGATTTAGGCGCAGGGGGAGACGGAGGGCCCTCAGCCAATTAGGCCCCTCAGCGCTGGGGAGAGCCTCTCAGCGTGGTTTATGGAGCTATTGACCGGGCGATGGGGGGGCTGTCAGTCGCTGCCTCTGGGGGCCGGATAAACTACAGCGCCGTTTGGAGAGAATTATCTCACCAGGAAATAAAAGACCATAAAACGTTTATATATATATATATATATATATATATATATTGCAATAGGGCTTCCAAATGGGAATTGAGATGACTTTTTTTGAGCAGAAGCAGGTAGCTGAATCGATACAAATTCATGAATGACCCTTATTGAATACTAATCACATTCACACACACATTCACACACACACACACATTCACACGCACACGCACACATTCATAGGCACAAGCACACACACGCACACACACACACACACACACACACACACACACACACACACACACACACACACACACACACACACACGCACGCACACACGCACGCACACACATACACACACACACACACACACACACTATTTTGACCTGGAGCGTTGCTTTGCGAACCGTATGGGATCACGCTGTCTTGAAAAGTCTCTCGCTTTTATTATTCTCCCTGTGATTTGTGTTTCAATTGACTCAACCCAAATCATGAGTACCGTCCATGTTATTAACAACACGGATGTTATTAATTACATCCATGATATTATTCATGTTATTAATAACATTAACCACATTCATGTTATTAATAACGTCCATGTTATTCATGACGAACAGCAACAACAGCAAAAAGAGGCGGGAACGGGGGGGGGGAGGGGGGGGGTTAAACCACATGTTAGCGACAAGAAGGAGGAAGATGAAGAAATCCTAAAGAAGCCCCTCCATTTATCTCTTCAGCTCGGGGACGAGCAGCACGGACACGCTTGAAGCCAACCACAGTCACCTGTGAAATGAGAATGGCTGGAGAGCGGACGGGGATGACTGCTCCACCTAAGCCGACCCTCGGAGACGGGGAGAGAGGCCGCTGTTGACGGAGCGCTGGGTGGGGGTGGAGGGTGGGGGCGGTGGTCGCCGTCCAGCCGCCTGACTTAAAGCCAACAGAAAGTAAAACCCCCCAGCCGGGAGGCGCACTCTGCCCGCTGTTCTCAGCCAGCTCGATAAACTACAAAAGCGGGAGGGCTAAGCTTACAATATCGAGGGAATTAGCGCGTAATATACACTATATCACGTCCCTCATCTGCTCGGCTTTGCATATGTCAATCAATAGTTGTGGGTTCTTTGATGATGTGTTGCCTTTCGAATCGGTGTCATGCGGGGGGAGATTTGGGGGAGAGACGGGGGAGGAGGAGGTGGTGTGTCCCGGTGTTACTGTGTCTTTAAGAGAGCCAGCAGGATTATATTTATCGAGCAGGATGGATGCAAGAATGCCCTTTTGAGTTTTGTATCATTGCACTTTTAATGGTGATATTTTTGCAATAAAAAAACTAGACACCGAGTTCTATGTAAGTATATCAGATACAGAAAATCTCCAAAAACAGAATTAGCAACAACTGTTTTTCATGATTTGTTTTTTATTAGAAGTAATGAATTGTTGTTTGAAATAAAATGTCAATTGCATAATAAGTGCTTGGGGTTTTGAAACGTCATTTCTAGTTTACAAGAGTCATCATCAAACAAAAATACCAGTTTTTCAAATGCAAATGCAGCGAAGATTTAATTGTGTCCTGTCACTTTTTCTTCTGAATTCATATTGATTGACAGCTGATATTGTTAGCTGAATTGTTGTCTTGTAAAAAATAATTTGTAAGAATGCAACGTCAAAATCCTAGCAAGTATCCAGACAAATTTGGGGACAATGCTGATTCCAGAAAATGTATTTTTATTCTTATTCTCAATGCCGTTTCATATTTACAGCGCTCTTATTATGAAATGTACAGTCTTTATGCTTCTGTAGGCCCTCCAGGTTCCTGATTGGACGAGCCTTCTTTCGTTGTGTAAAGTGTGAGCCAATCAGCCGCCGTCGCCGGGCAGTTCAGGCCTCCTCCGTGTACCGCTTGTTACTGAAGTCCGCCTTGATCAGGGGCTCGAACCCGCGGCTCCTCCGCTGGTGGGCGTAGAGGAGGAAGAGGAGGAGGAGCCCCACGAGGCCCACGAAGACTCCGCCCAGGGTGGAGCCCAGCACCAGCACGTTGGCCCCGCCCTCCTCCACTGCAGGGGGAGTTACACCGTCAGGATCAACCGCTCGTGTCGGTTGGTCGAGCCGGTGCTCTGCCAGTTTATGCTCCCTTGTCAGAGACTAAATCGTGCTGCCCTGTCAAAAAGTGCTACCTCATGTGTCTGGTAGCGCGTTTAATCTGTTGACCGATTGCCTCTATCGAACGATACTCCCACTACAGAATCACGCCATTTTACACCGCTACTCACGGCATGTAGACTATAAGACGTTGACCAATATTAACCAGCGCCGGCTAAATAGGGTAGGGCAGAGCGGGGGTTAGACCTACCTGCTCCAAAATGTCCTGTACTAAAGCAAAACTGTTGAACAATATGCAACAATGCTACATTCAATAGCATTAGTTAATGAAGTAGTTAGCATTAAGTAACCATTATTTAAGGGGAAGTTTAACCCTAACCCTGACCCCTACGCTAATTCTATATAATAACGCTCATTGCTACACTAACTAATGTTAAATAATAATTCATTATTGTATCCTTATTGTTAAGTGACCACAAAACCCTTATTTAGCTCAATAAGGTCCGCTAAACCACCAGAATGTTAAACCCTTATTATCGCACTGACTAAAGTCAAACAATTGTTAATTAACGTACCCTTATTGTGAAGTGTGACCACAAAACGCTCTTATTTTGAAGGAAGCTAAACCACCAGAAGGTTAAACGCTCTCATTTTGAAGGAAGCTAAACCACCAGAAGGTTAAACGCTCTCATTTTGAAGGAAGCTAAACCACCAGAAGGTTAAACGCTCTTATTTTGATAGAGGCTAAACCCCAGAAGGTGCCCCCCCCCCCTCTCGGCCTGCGGCTCACCCTCCAGGTCGATGGCGTAGGAGTA
>NC_136936.1:50448421-50475921 GCF_949987615.1 Pollachius pollachius
GCGGAGAGACACACACTGGAAAGCATAAGTATACTATGTTCCACTTATCTTCACGCCCCTTTGGAGCCGCTGTGATGTCAGAGGAACCTCTCAGTGGGCCCGGGAGGATTAAGACGCCGGTCTTGTGAGAATCACCTGACAGCAGAGCCTGGAGGGGGGAGCCCTGCTGGAGTACAGTACCCTGCTGCACGGAGCCTTCAGCCTCAATGGGGGCCTGCAGCCCCACATGATGGCATACTGACCTAAATGTATGAGGAAGAATGGAGCGGCAATGTGAACACACAAAAGATAGATCAACAAACAATGAGAGAGAGACAGAGACAGAGAGAGCGAGAGAGAGAGAGAGAGAGACAGAGAGACATATATATATATATATAGAGAGAGAGAGAGAAAGAGAGAGAGAGAGAGAGAAAGAGAAGAATAGAGAGAGAGGGACAGAGAGAGACAGAAATAGAGAGAAATGGACAGATACAGAGGGAGAGACAGATACAGAGAGAGATAGACAGATAAAGATTACAACATGTCCTCATGGGAACACACTGTCACACACCGTGACGACATCTTCTAATGTTGTTAATAATGTGATTGTTGCTACGCCTCTCTTCCAGGTTGTTTCAAAATAAAGGCTCTTCTGTTCCCTGTTTATGGCGGCTTCCTATGTGATCAATTGAGTTATGGAAACATACAATAAGCCTCTCTCTCCCTCTTTCCCATGCCCCCCGATCAAAAGAGAGGAAGACAGGGAAGGCATTATCCAGACGTGCATGAGGTGTCACCCGGCCATCTTGGGATAAAGAGCAGGAACCATCTGACGGAGGCGAGGGTCTGACCACAACAAAGACAAGCCCCTCCCCCCAACACACACACACACACCCCAGCCCCTCCTGATGTATTCCACTTGCCTTGCATGTGACCGACGATGATGATGTTGACGATGATTATGATGATGATGGTGCTGGTGGTGGTCAGGGTGCTGGGAGGTGTAAAAGACCCAACGCTCCCCACGGATCAGAAGAACTGTCTGTCTGACCGACAAGTGAATGGGTGAAGAGGCTTTTCTTCTGTAAGAAATACATTTCTTTGAGTTCTTATTTATTTCCTTCCCCCTGACGTCGAGCCACTCTATATTTTCAGACACTTTCGAAATACCGTATTACGTGAAACTCCAAATACTTGGAATAGAGTTTTCCTTCCACTTTTGTTTCGGTATCGTGGCTCTGCCTGGCTGGGCTCTTAAAGCCATCCTCCCTTGATCAAGGTGCCAGTCCTGGCCAGATACCTGATATTTACATGAGCGCGGCCGACTGCTGGATGTGAGGCTACGGTGAACAGGGCAACGGGCGGTGGGGGGGAGCGGAGCTCTTTATACAGCCCGCTGCGGTTCACCGCCCTCAGCAGGATTAGCGCGAGACCCTGGTCCAGCCAGGGCCAAAGAGGACCGCTTCCAAAGAAATGGGATTTAGTCAACAACAGGTTACATGGAAATGAGTGCATTTGTGAGGAAAGGAGCAGCATTATCGTTTGTTGTGGGTGTGTATGGGATCGTATTCTTTCGGTTTAATTTACGATGCTATCTCTGTGGAAACAAAACTTCCATATGGTTTATTCAAGTGAATGCTGGGACTTATCTGAGGCCCATCTAGCGTTATGGTTTGTGTGTGTGTGTGTGCGCGCGCGTGTGTGTGTGTGTGTGTGTGTGTGTGTGTGTGTGTGTGTGTGTGTGTGTGGGTGTGTGTGTGTGTGTGTGTGTGTGTGTGTGTGTGTAAAAGTTTGGTATGTGGATATGTTCTGAGGAAGTATCATAAGACTTGCGGGTGGGTGTGCATGTGTGAGTTTGTGTGAGAGTGTGTGTGTTAGGGTAAGGAAAGACTCGTGAGTGCATTTTTCTTGGAATATCTTGAATGTAATGTGTATTCTTTCTATTCTAATAATTTTGAATACAAAGAATAAAATTGAAAAACATTATCCTAAATATGTAATCCAAAAAAGTAATCCCAAAAAGAAATCCCGGAAATTATACAAAAAATATATATATAGAAAAAAAGAATCAAAAGAAAGTAATCCAAAAAATAATACAAATAGCCTTTTCAAAAAGTCATCCAAAAACGTAATCTGTACCTTTCGAACTCAACAGCATTTTTACAGACATTTGCTTTTAAACCTACGTTTGTATTAATTTGTTACATGATGATTTTTATTGGTCTGATTAAAGTGGGAACGGAAACCCCCGACCTCTGCAGTGTTTTTTGTCCGTTATTTTAGTTCAACTGGTTACTCACAAAAGTTAGCAAATAAAGTACTGAAAAAAAATTCGCAAAAAAATTTAAATAGTAAATTTACTTTTTATAAACATTACAGAGATCCGGTGGACACAGTTTAGTGTTATGAGAGTGGAACCACACTGGTTGTGTTAATGCTGCTTCAGGTTGAGCTATGAGGAACCACTCTGCAAAATCTTTATATATTTTTTTATACTTAATTGTATTTATTGAAAGAATATAATCAAAAATGGAATCCAAAAAGTGTCGCCAATTATTAAACTTTTACACCTTGAAAAAATATTTTACAAGGGTTTGGTTCAAACCTACTTTGGTATTAAGGGCGGTAGGCTATATAGATTTGTTTGAGTCTTCTAAGCGTGATTTGGTGCTTTTTCCTCATAGCTAACAATACAATTACACTAAGCAAGCCTAGCAATCAATTCCAAAAAAATATTCGAAATATACAACGCATTTTTCAGATTTAATCCCAGAAATGTATATTTCAAATGTGGGCCTACTTGAGTGCAGATTGGGTAAATGACCACATGGTGGTGCTAAAGAGCTGCGATATTAAAAGCAAACATCAATTTCGGTGCTCATTTTGATCCCAGCAATAATGAAGATATTTTGTAATGTTGCAGTTGAATGTATATCATTCGATTTAATTTTAAATAAGATTTTTTTTCAAATAAATACACACAGGCACGTGTGCTTTCTAATTCAAAAATGTAATTGAAATTAAAGACACGAAATACCAGGATCCTGTTTAAAGAAATCTCTCGGGATTATTAATATATCATTATATTGGATTATTTTGTTAGATTGAGTGATAGAGGACCTTGTCATCTCCCTGAGTATGTTTTCAGAATAAGCCTATTTATGATAGCCTACAGCTTTAGAAGCTTCACCCATAGATGCACAGGTCGGCTGCCTTCAAAGGAGACTCAAATCTGTGTTCAATTGACCTTATGATGAGGAAAATAATGTTACATACCAATACTCTGCTAGTAACATGTCCCCTCTGTGATTTCATCTATCACACGTGCACTTGTTAATAGCCACTGATGCCGAGAGCGTGAATTTGATGTGCATCGGAACAATGCTGGCTGATTTTCTGAGCGGCCAAAAGCGGCCAACATAAGCAACAATCAACTGTGATGCTTATTAAGCGTGTGGTTGGGCCCATGATGTCGAGGGTCGTCCAGAGATGATCACCGACAACAGAGGGTCTTAGCGACGACCAAAGGGGTGTGGGGGAGACAGAGACAGAGAGAGAGAGAGAGAGAGAGAGAGAGAGAGAGAGAGAGAGAGAGAGAGAGAGAGAGAGAGAGAGCGCGTTTTCGTGTTTGGATTTCAATTCGAGATCTGATCTATTAGACGCTGATATTCCCCGGTTGTTTTACTGTAGGCCTATTGATGGGAATTTGGCCACTTCAGGCCGAGATGATTCGCTCAGCAGATATTTTGAGGGGAGCTGTGGCGAGCCGAGCCAAGGGCTTTCATATTGTAATTGAGGGCTCTCCACTTTCATCCGTGTTGAATAAAGCCCCCAACAAAATGAAGCAAAAGTGAATTATGGCCAATTTACACGCAGCTACGGTGCGGTCTTAATTATGAATTATGACTCCACATATGATTTAAAGACACATCAACCGATATTAATTATTGTTTCATTTCAAGAAGCTCACTCGTGCTGTTCGTGGCTGCATATGCACACAAGGAACCATATATATGTATATATATATATATATATATATATATATATATATATATATATATATATATATATATATATATATATATATATAAATGAATAGATAAATTAATAGATAAATTAATATATATATATATATATATATATATATATATATATATATAGAGAGAGAGAGAGAGAGAGAGAGAGAGAGAGAGAGATAGATAGATAGATAGATAGATAGATAGATAGATATCATTAGCATAAAGCTCATTGTTGCTAGTTTAAATGCTGGTTTGACGTTGATGAGGTAACTGATTGCACTGATATTCGTTATAGTTTTTTTGTTTTCTAAATGGCCAATCAGAGCAAAGCAAAAGTGAGATCATGCAATAAAACAATTCACAATGCACTGAAAACAGTAACAGTGACTGTGATAACAGTTTGAGTCTGAGAGCGAGCGAGAGACAGAGAGAGGGGGGGGGGGGATATGCGAAAGTGACAGAGAGGGAGGGGGGGGGAGAGAGAGAGAGAGTGAAAGTGAAACCGAAAGAGAAAGAGAACGATAAGGAGGGAGGGAGAGAGAAGGGGAGAGACGGCGAGAGAAGAAATAGAGGGAGAGAGCGGGAGATAAGCAGGTGCAGTATCTCTAAACATTGTGTGGGGGGCAGTATTGCTGTGTTTGGTGGCCCTCATTCACAGAACTGATTGGGTCTAATTCTCGCGTCCCTGTCAGGATTCTCCCCAAACACGCCATGAAATAGTCTCGAATTGGGCCTCTTTGTACTTTAACTGTCGCCATTTAAAGTCTCAAGCATGCCGGCCGCTGAGTGACAGTATATATACACTGGGCCGGATGGTATGCGCACGTACAAAATGGGCTGCCTGTATGGGGATTTTAATCCCTTTTAAGACTCCTATATGCACATTGAAACCTATATCTGGGGGGCGGGGGTGTCTCTCTCTAAGGCTGAATCTAGCGTAACCCCCACTTCTCTAGCAAAAACTTATCACATGATTCAGTGGAAAATACGATTAATAGTTGTGCTGTGAAACTGGCTGGAGGTGCGTTATTTAGCAGATCCTGCGATATCCTCTTTACACAATAAAGCCAATTTGAAGGACGCGCAGCATGAAGAAGAATCGCGTGTGTTTGCGATTAATTTTCCGTTAAAGGTCAACAATGCGTTTAAATCGGGAGATGCTATCGGTCTCCTATCAGAAGAGTCGCGGAGTATATAGAAAACCTATAATGTTCATTACATGCAATTAAAACAGGCCTGTCCTAATTACTAATCAGCCCCTTGTAACATTAGAGATGGGAATTAGAATGCTTCGGCCCTGGGGCCTCATCCACTCTCTGCATATATTAGTTTGCATCGACGTCTTTAAAGTCGTCGGAGAAGATGGGACCTGAAATAAGCAGTAGAGTCATCACAGCGTCGTGGGAGCCCTCAGCAGCACTGTCGAGGACTATAACGGACGTCTTGGCGGAGGACAATAGTTTCCCGAATATAACAACTTCACAGGATGCATATTTGTGTGGCGAAAACAAAACTCTACTGTTTATTTCCGCTATGCCCCAATCAGAAATATTGGCTCCAGTGGTTCCCTCTTCACTGATTCCCGCCCACCTCTCTGGCTTCTCAGCAATTTACATTCGAGCATAAAGCAAGGCATTAGAGGAAGCGCCAGGCAGGCCTGATAAGTTACAAAGTGCTCCGGGGGTAAACCTCGTAAGAGAGAGAGGGTTTGGAGTTATTTACAGCGCTCAAATCCTTCACAACATTCATGTCTGCAGGATGAGATTGGTGGGTTCCTGCAGTCGGCTCCGCACACACAAAGCCAACACAATGCGTGTGGAGGCTGTTTAGACCGCGTATGACCAGATGACATTCATGCTAATTGACTGATCTCATCCCCCGTGCCTTACGACCACAATGTGCTGCGCACATTGTGGACACACGGGGCGCCATGAGAACGAACATCAGCCATGTTATATACAACACCAAACACATGTTATATACAACACCAAACACATGTTATATACTGTATACCACCAAACACATGTTATATACTACACCAAACACATGTTATATACAACACCAAACACATGTTATATACAACACCAAACACATGTTATATATACTACCAAACACATGTTATATACAACACCAAACACATGTTATATACAACACCAAACACATGTTATATATACTACCAAACACATGTTATATACAAAACCAAACACATGTTATATACTGTATACCAACAAACACATGTTATATACTGTATACCAACAAACACATGTTATATACTGTATACTAACAAACACATGTTATATACAACGCCAAACACATGTTATATACTGTATACTAACAAACACATGTTATATACAACACCAAACACATGTTATATACTGTATACCAACAAACACATGTTATATACAACACCAAACACATGTTATATACTGTATACTAACAAACACATGTTATATACAACACCAAACACACGTTATATACTGTATACCAACAAACATATGTTATATACTACACCAAACACATGTTATATACAACACCAAACACATGTTATATATACTACCAAACACATGTTATATACAACACCAAACACATGTTATACAGAACACCAAACACATGTTATATACAACACGAAACACATGTTGTATACAATACCGGACACATATTATGTACACCACCAAACACATCATATGCAACACCAAACGCATGCCATTACAACAAACACATGCTATATATACTACCAAACACATGTTATATACACCACCAAACATGTTATATATAACATCAAACACATGTTATATATAACTCCAAATACATGTTATATACAACACCGAACAAATGTTATATACAACACCAAACACATGTTATATACACCACCAAACACATGTCATATGCAACAATCACTATGCTACGTACATCGCCAAACACTTTATATACGACAAACACATGTTATATACATCACCAAACAAATGTTATATATCACCGAACAAATGTTATATACAATACCAAACATGAGTTATATTCATCTCCCAACACGTGTTCTACACCAAACACATGTTATATACAAACTTGTTATGTCCATCAACAAACACATGTTATATATACATCAAACACACTGTTAAGTACATCACCAAAAACATGTTATATATAACACCAAACACATTTTATGTACATCACCAAAGACATGTTATATACATCACCAAGCATATGTTATATACATCACATATCACAACTTATATACACACCAAACACAATGTATATACACACCAAACACAATGTATATACAACAACAAACAGTATGTTAAATACGACACCAAACAAAATGTATATACCGAAGTAAACACAATGTATATACACCAAACACAATGTACATACATCAAAAACACAATGTTATACACAACACCAAACACAATGTATACAAAGAACTAAACACAACGTTTCATACAACAAAGTACCAACAATTGGACCAAAGAAAAGAGGCACACGTTTTGCAGTGAAATGCAATTTAATTATCAATGAAACAGTGGTTCAGCGGGGCACGCCCCCGCTCAGAGATAGCGTGGGGGCCTTGCCATAACAGGAGAAATGGCCACAAATGCAAAAAGGAGAAGAAAACCATTACAAAGGGACATTAAAAGCAATGGAATTCTCCGGTGTTATCGGGCCTGCTTCCTGTACTGTTGTTCCATTTGAAATGCATTTAATTGCAAATAGAAAAGAGCAGAGAGAAAGGCAACAATGTGAGCGGCTGGAGCCCTTTTCTCATCTGCACAGAGTGAACGCATGCAAATCTGAGAGTGCAGACAATGAGGGAAAGGGAATCGTGTTCTGAATAGCCTCTCTTTCTCTCTCTCGCCCCCTCTCGCACTCTCACTCTCTTTCTCTCTCTCACTTATTGCTCTTTCTCTCTCTGTCCCTCTCTTCTCTCTCCCTCTCTTCTCTCTCTCTCTCTCTCTCTCTCTTCCTTTCATTCACAGGCCAATCCAAGGCCTTCTCCCCTTTCTGCTGCGGTCGGGCGTTCTCTTCTCTCACCCACCCTGAACTTTTCTCTGCGTAACAACTGGTCCATCCAGGAGAAAGGTCTGCGGCCTCCATACTCCACTATACTCCACCTATAGTCTAATACTAGACCACATACTATACTCCACTAAACTATAGTCTAATACTATACTACACTACACCAAACTATAGTCTAATACTATACTTAATGCTACAATACACTCACCTATAGTCTAATACTGTACTGCAAACTATACTACAGCATACTATCCTACACTCTGTTATAGTCTGATACTATACTATATATTATACTACACTAAACTATAGTTTAATACTATACTACATATTATACTACAGTATACTACACTACACCAAATTAAAGTCTAATACTATACTACATATTATATTAGAGCATACTATACCATCCTAAACTATAGTCCAATACTATACTTTGATACACTATACTATATTATATTACTATACAATACTGTAATATACTATACTACACTAGGATTTACCATACCATACTGTACTATATTATACTATACTCTACCATAGTATACTCCACACTGTACTTTATTATACAATACTATAGTATACTCCACATGTACTACATTATGCTACACTCTACAATAGTAACTCCACTATACTATATTATACAATAATATACTATATTACACTATAATGTTACCATACTATATTATACTGTATGTTGCCATACTATACCATATTACACCATATGTTACCAAACTATACTATATTATACATTATATATAATATATATTATATTATACTATATGTTAAAATACAATATTATATTATATCATATTATATTATACAATATGTTATCATACTATACTATACTAAATTATACTCTATACTCCCCCAGCAGAGCTCCAGCTGAATCTGCCGCTGTAGAAACGAGCGAGGTCTCTGAGACACAACCAGAGAGAACCTCTGTTGGTGGGACTCTGGTCGGGTGGCTGTCGCCCTCCTCTCTCTGGCTCTCCCTCCCTCCCCCTCTCCCTCCCTCTCTCCCTCTCCCTCCCTCCCCCTCTCCCTCCCTCCCCCTCTCCCTCCCTCTCTCCCTCTCGCTCCCCTTCCTCTCTCCCTCCCTCCCTCCCTTTGTCCCTCCCTCCCTCCCTCCTTCCTTCCCTCCCTCCCTTTTTCCCTCCCTCTCTCTCTCCTTCTCCATCCCCCTCCCTCTCCCTCCCTCCCCCACCTCCCTCCCTCCCTGTCTCCCTCTATCTCCCCCTCTCTCGATCTCTCGGAGGTATGACACAAGCCCCTGAACGAGACAACAGATATGCTGACAGTCCTCCTGGGTAGAAGGACACAAGTTGGGAGGTGGAAAGTGCAATCCTTCAAACTTTCCCTCCGTGTGCGAGGCTACGAATTCTATTTTTTCCCCCTCAACAAAGATTTATACATATTTATACAAGCCCAAATACTGATAGGAACGCCGGGTGAAAAAAAAAATCTAAGAATTGCAGAGGTAAACTATATGTAAATGCTATAAAGTAATAGACTTGTAGTGCAAATCACACCATTTTATCTTTAATTTTGCTTTCGTAACCTCCTACCAACCAGCGCCCCCTCCCCCCTGCCTCCCCCTCCTCCCTCCCTCCCCCAACCTCTTTCCCCTGGCTTAAAGGTGCATCAGAGATATGCATTTAAGCATATTCAGAACACCGGGCGTGAAATTAAATGTGTGGCAGAGTGAGAAAAATATACAGACGCCAGAGATGCCTTAAAAATAGTCATTTATGCAGATGGGGAGCAGTGAAATCATCTGCAATGGGATGACCCTCTCTCCAAGCATTTCCCTCCTCACTGTTCTTCCCTAATCTCGCACTGTATCTCGCTTTTTCATTGAACTCGCCCGTTTGCTGCTAAGCAGCGTTGTAGATAAGGCAGCGAGCTGAAAGGAGCCGGCAGAGGCGCTCAGCGAGCTCGTTTCTATTGCACTTTCACCTAAGGCAATGGGCAGAATTTAACGGATTCCTCCCAACATATGTTTTTGCCAGATAAGTAAACAGTGTGTGTCGGAAATGAAAAAAAAAAGCATTTGCAATTTAATGACATTACAGCTCCCAGCTTAGCCTGGCGCGCCTCGATGCGCGGAGAAAGGGGAGAGCAGAAGAATGGAACCGGGTGTCACCACTCTGTTTCCTCTCTCTCTCCCCTTGCAAGGAGCCGAACTGGATTCTTCTCATTCTTCTCAGACCCTTCCCTGCCTCTGTCCTTACCCGCTATTTTCCTCCCTCGCCCATAGTTTTCGCTGCCTTTGTCAGGGTGAAATTATCTATTATTTTATTCTGAACAAACTCTGCCATTGCCGGCGTTGTACCCCCTCGGAAAAAATATCTGATTCTCAAGGCGGGAAATAGATCTAGTGTGGCTATGAGTGCACCCCCCCCCCCCTCTCTCTCTCCCTCTCCATCTCCCTCTTTCAATCATCACTCTCTTCTCTCCATCCCTCCCTATTCTTTTATCTTCCCCCCCTCTCTCTCTGTCTCTCTCTGTGTGTCTCTCTCTCTGTCTCTCTCCCCCTCTCTCTCTCCCCCCCCCCCTCTCTCCCCCTCGCTGTCCCCCTCTCCCCCTCTGTCTCTCTGTCAGGATATTTTATTTCCCTCGCTCTATCAAAGTGAAGAAGACGTCTGGCAGAATAATAAGAAGCCCCGGCCCCAGTGAGCCGCCGTCGACTCTCTACTCTTCTTCGGTGGTGTGGTGCGGGTCTCAGCACAGGGGGCCCCGGAGTCACGGGGGCCCCGGAGTCACGTCGGCTCGGCACGCCGAACTCGGAGTCATTTCGTCGTTGGCGGTGGAGGATCCAAGCGTGTGATTCCTCTCCCCTGCTGGCCGGCGGCGGCAGACAGCTGTCTTATTACAGCGGGCTAATTGTGCAGGAAAGCAGATTAGGGGGGTGTCGTGCGATGTACTCCTTGACCATGTGCTAATGTGATGACAAGTTTGGGGGCCCTCTCTGGGCGCGAGCGCGTCGCACGCCAGGGCACTCTTGGCAGCGGCTGTAATCTCCCCGTTCGGCGCTAAGTCGGCACACCGGCTTGCCGGAGTATGGATCAATCGCTGGCTCATTATTTTCCGCATAAAGCCTTGTATTGGAGTGGCTCCCCCGGTGTTGATCTCTCATTAAGCGTGCTATGTAAATGCTCTGGCGGCCCTGTGTAAGCGATACGTCACCCCCAGGGCCCGCCGCTTGTTAAGGAGGGCAGGGGGAGGAGGGCTGGGGGGGGAATTGGGTCAGTCGCCTTCGCCAGAACTTGAATTTCAGGTTCTGCTTAAAGCCCCCCCTCCCTCCCTGCCGCCGCCGCCGCCACATCATCCCAGATCGGCTTTTCTCTGGTAATGTGTTTTTTTGCGCGCGCCGATGTTGTGTTTTAGATGTCAGCCCCGGAGCTGTCCAGGATTCTCCCGCAGACACACAAAGCCGTGTCGTCTCGGTGTCTGTTTCCGAGTGTTCGTGTTACCTCTGGAATCGCTGCTGGCTGCCCACCAGCACACAGGCCTACATGTTCACCCCTCGTCTGTTCCGCACCGCCTCCCAGCAGACCCAGTTTGCTCCCTGCTTCCACTGGGAAGGGGCGAGGGAGGCGAGAGAGAGAGAGAGACGATATGGCCGGCTGACGTGTTTGATTTCATGACCGGAGAAGACTCGTGTGCATCGTGGTGTAGTTTGCTTCATCGATTACGTGTATATAAACATCTCTGGTAAGATTCTTGAAAAATATCCCTGAGGTTCATTACTGAAATCTGAATCTTCCTCACATCGAGGACAGCCGTCAACATCTATTGTGCGTCAAATTAAGAGGGAATTTATTTTTTTCCTCCATCTTGTTTACTTGCCAACATGACAACAATTCACGAAGCTCTAACTACCTGTGTTGACTGACACAAGACTCTGTGTGTGTGTGTGTGTGTGTGTGTGTGTGTGTGTGTGTGTGTGTGTGTGTGTGTGTGTGTGTGTGTGTGTGTCTGTGTGTGTCTGGTGTGAGACGTACCGGCAGAAACATTGTACCCCTGCCGCACAATGTACACTTGCACATGGTGAATGACGCAACAGGAAAACACACTTGACAGCCCCAGTCGTCTCTCTGGCGCCCCACATACATAAATCTGCTCCTTATTATTGCTCCGTGTCAACCATGTATATTTTTACACACCCTGCGTATTATCAAAGTGTGGCTCCGCACGCTCAAAGAGGGAGTAAGTCAGGTTCATCGGTGTCAGGTGAGTCTTTAAAGGAGTCGACTCCGTTTTGGGGGAAATAAATAAAAAATAAAGCCCGTCGCCTCGTTGTGGATCCACTTTGAATAAAGTAATTTAAGGCCCTCACAGGTGTTCCGCGTGGCCTGCTCCGCACAATAACCAACAACATCAGCATGTTGGGGTGCGCCTGGAGGCGGGAGGAGATTATTCCCCTGCAGCCGCCGCCGCAGCCCGGCGTGGAGAGGGAGGAGCGGTGGGAGAGAGACGGGAGCTGTGGGAGAGAGGCGGGAGAGAGAAAGGATTTGGGGGAGAAAGGTGGGAGAGGTGGGAGAGAGACAGGAGCTGTGGGAGAGAGGTGGGAGAAAGGTGGGAGAGAGGTGGGAGAGAGACAGGAGAGAGACAGGAGTGGGGGAGAAAGGTGGGAGAGGTGGGAGAGAGACAGAAGCTGTGGGAGAGAGGTTGGAGAGAGGTGGGAGAGACAGACAGGAGAGGTGGGGAGGGAGGTGGCGGAGAGCGGCTCAACTGGTGGAGCAGGCCCCAGACTGGGAACAAATCAAACGGTGGCACTCTGTGATGTGTTTGCAGCCGAGGTGAAAGCGGCTGAGATAAAGCGTTTCCAGAAGACTGGCGGACTCGAAGTTAGAGACTGAACAAGTGAGGGAAATAAATGAAGAGATGAGAGTGAGAGGGAGATACATTGAGTCATTCTAAGGAAAGAGTTAAATCAACTCACCTCTTCCCCAGAAATTGCCTCTTTAACTGATATTATAGTCTAACCTTTCCATTGTAAATACACATTGAAACGCGTATCACTTTGTATATTTGAAGATTGTGGGTCATTTCCTTCTGAATCTAACTACTATTGTAATTATTCTGTGTCTTACATTGAACTCCCTCTGCCTTGGTGAGGTAAGAGTATTCTTCGCCTGCCATTGAAGCCTTTGAAAGTTGCGTCTTGAACGGCAGAGCTGCAGAGGTGTGCGGCTCCGTCTTTGTCGGCCTTGCAGCGTTCTGTTGTCGGCCGCACAAAGGCGGCCCAAGGTCAGAGCCTTTGATTGCTTTCAATGCGTCGAATTCTCTCCTCCAAATCTCTTTCTCCCTGCAAACATGCAGACAGAGAACAATACAGAACCCTGTTGGAGAGTCATTACCTCTTAGTGTATTTCTGTGTGACTACAGAGCACACAGCGCAAACGACCACACACACACACACACAAACGTGCAGACACACATATGCACACACGCACATGCACAAATTTGCACACACATGCATGCACACACGCACACACGCAAGCACACACGCAAGCACACACAAACGGCCGCACAAATGAAGACAGAGGCAAACACACACATAATAACAGAAACAGGCAAACACAAATACACACACACGTACAAACACACACACACACACACACACACACAAATGTGCACACACACACACACACACACACTCATACAAACACACACACACACACGCGCCACATGAATATGTAGTAGGATGTACAGTGTTGTTCCACAGCAGAATGAGACCATTCATAATAGATTTACCTTGAACACCTTGACATTACCTCCAATTAGGGTAAGGAGGCCGCCGCCGCCGCCGCCGCCGCTGAGAGGAGAGGAGTCACTCTGAGGGTTCCTGTTGGCTCAACGCGACAAGGCTCCTGTGCGAGGGACACTGCGGTCGCTGGAACAGTGAAGTCATTATTTCTGCAGCTTTCTGGCGGTTAAAGTGAATCGGTCACGCTGGGAGGAACACGAGGAGGAAACAAAACAACAGATATTTGTTCAGTCACAGTGACAACACTGACTGCAGCCTCTTATGTTCACACTTTATTACTGTTGCTGGGAGAACAAGTGTGTCCTTAGTTCAGCGTGTTCCGTGTGAGCTTCTGACTTCCATCTTGTCTCTGATGTCGCTGTAGTAGTTGTGTGCCTGGTGACGGTCTTTATAGGGCATTAATACTCCAGGACATAGTGATTCGTTATGGAAGACTATGTACCATCGCGTAGAGATTTGTCTCCCTTAGCCCTTAATTATAAGTCTATGAGATTTGAGCGCAAAACCATGATATCACAACGCGTAGGAAATCTCAGATCAGGCTTCACAAATCATAATCCTGTTAACAACGAGATCATAACTGCCCTATAAATAATGCAGACAATATTTAATTCAGCCTTTCCCCCTTAATAATGATAATAGTAATCATTTCTATTTAGAGTTCTGGGGAAAAAATTGAGAAAGGGGAAATGAATAGCATCACGTCGTACTCCTTCAGAGGAGCTGCGTCACACTGGGGGGAAGAGGAATCATTCTTTCTCATTAAAGGTGTAATCTTACAGCCCTCATCCTACCACTCTCTCTCCCTCCCCCTCCTTCTCCTGCTCTTCCTCCTTCATCTCCTCCTCCCCCTCCTCCCCCTCCTCCTCCACCTCCTCCTCCTCCTCGTCTCCCTCCTCCTCCTCCTCCTCTCCCTCCCCCTCCTCCTCCTCGTCTCCCTCCCCCTCCTCCTCCTCTTCCCCTCCTCCTCCTCCTCCTCCTCTCCCTCCTCCTCCTCCTCCTCCTCCTCCTCCTCCTCCTCCTCCTCGTCTCCCTCACCCTCCCCCTCCTCCTCCTCCTCTTCCCCTCCTCCTCCTCCTCCTCCTCCTCTCCCTCCCCCTCCTCCTCCCCCCTCCTCCTCCTCCTCCATCTCCTCCTCCTCCTCCTCCTCTCCCTCCCCCTCCTCCTCCTCCTCCTCCTCTTCCCCTCCTCCTCCTCCTCCTCTCCCTCCTCCTCCTCCTCCTCCTCCTCCTCCTCCTCCCCTCCTCCTCCATCTCCTCCTCCTCCTCCTCCTCCAGATCCTCTGTGTAATAACCAGGGGAAATAATCTCTTCATTGATGGACACATGTAGTGATGGAGTGGGCTATTAAGTGGCAGGTACTTATCTCGTCGCCTCTGTCCTGCGTTACAGAAGGATATAATTCTTTCTGACTGTTCCTCGGGGCTATCAGCTACTTCATTATTTCTACTCATGATAGATACGTTATTATTTTTTTTATTCCCTCCCACCCGCGTCCTCTTAAAACCTGAGCATTTTAATACGAGAGCCAGCCAATCACTGCCAACGGTCATTTGGAAATGGGACAGAAATGTCACGTTAGTTTACCAAAATGTTTTTTTTTTTTTTAATGCGACACACCAATGTTATTCAAATTTATTGACGGTTAATACTATAATCCGATGCTTAATATTTTTGGTTCATCAAAATGGATGATTTGATTTATTTCCGAGCCTTGCAGGTATCTTCGTGTTGGCGCGATGAATACTTTTCCATAAGCCTGCACAATGTGCCCTATAATGTTGGAGAGCACCTGCTCTATGCGTCTGTATGTATTTTGATTTATTTTACTTCATGGTCCTGTTCAACAATCATGGTACAGTTATATTGGACCCTTTAACACAGTTACTTGGGAAATACTTGAAATTATGTTTTTGCTTGATTTATGTTGAATATATTTCGTAAAGGGTAGTTGACCGTGTAGTACGTCCTTTTAGCCAGCAGTGGGCGCTGTAGAGTCGGGCCGCTGGTTGAGGGCACAGAAGAGTTCAAATTGTATTGGTTTAACACACATGTTAAACTATAACTCTAACTATCCTCATGAACACGTTACACTACAACACTAACTATCCTCATGAACATGTTATACTATAACACTAACTATCCTCATGAACATGTTATATTATAACACTAACTATCCTTATGAACACATATGTTACACTATAACATTAACTATCCTGATGCACATGTTATATTTTAACACTAACAATGAACATGTTATATTATAACACTAGCTATCCTCATCAACACACAAGGGATTTGATTTTACATTTTGACATTTTCATGTTGCAATTATTCCACTCAATTTTGTAATTAAACACAGTTACAATTTCCAAGAAATATTGCATGTTGTTATATTACGTATACCATCTATCGTATTCAATCAGATTGTTGTCAGTCCTTTAAGTGTTGCTGGTGAATAACCAGTGATACCAGTGGAAAAGTGCAATATCACGAGAGCGCGGAGCGACGACTAAAAAGATGGAGCTGAAAAGGCCTAATCCTTCGCGAGCATATTCAAATGGGCCACAAAGTGATCGCTGTACTTTGGCAGGAGTTATTAATAGCAACAATCTCCCGCACGCACACAAGTTGTGCACACAATCTCAGCACTACAAGAAGTGGACCTCTCAGCAACTCCCCGAAAAGCGCTGCGCCCCTAATTCAAGCATTCCCTTTCTGCGGCCAGCCGCGGCGTGTAGTCGCTGCATTATGTGCTATTAAACAAACTTGGGATCTCTTTAAAGCAGAGCCAGACTTCAGAGGCTGTGTGGCATGTTTATGGCTGTATGGGCATGTACATGCGCTGATTTCTCATTTCATTTGGTGACCTTGGGCGGGAGGGAGGGGGGGGGGGGGGCGCGTGTTGGTCTTTGAGGCTTTGATTTGTTACGTTAAAGTGTTGGTGGGTAAAGGTGCAATGCGAGATAATTTGGGGATTTTTTTCTTGCTCCCGAACCCCTCCTGGGAGCATAGAGAAGTAAGAAATGCACCTGGCTCTCCCCGGGAAGATTACAGGTAATGTGGCCCCCACTGCCTTCATAAACATGCCCACCCCCTCCTCCTCCACCTCCACAGCCCTGATGCGGGAGATATTGCTTCAGGTGAGACTTTTCACACTTTGATTTACCTAAAATGAGATGGAGGAGGCAGTGATCACACTCTTTGAGGTTCCAGAGAGAGGGAGAGAGAGACCGGCCCTATCAGGTGTGTGTGCGTGTGTGTGTGTGCGTGTGTGCGTGTGTGTGTGTGTGTGCGTGTGTGTGGTGTGTGAGAGAGAGTGTGTGTGTGTGTGTGTGTGTGCGTGTGTGTGTGTGTGTGTGTGTGTGGGGGTGTGTGTGCGTGTGCGTGTGTGGGTGTGGTGTGTGAGAGAGAGTGTGTGAGTGTGTGTGTGTGTGCGTGTGTGTGTGTGTGCGCATGCATGAGTGTGTGTGTGTGTGCCTGTGCATGGTTCAACAGCACAGTATGCCACCCTGCACACCTAATGTTAACCAGGTAACCCCCCCCCCCACACACACACACACACACACACACACACACACACACACACACACACACACACACACACCTTGACACCACCACCCCCAAAAGCCAAGTCTTCTGCAAACAAACAGAGGAACCTTTACCTCAAAGGGCGGCCAGGTTGATATTTTATTCATGGGGAAAGGGAGAGGGGCTGTGGGGAGGGGGGTTGCTAAATGTGATCCATCTCAAGCTATTGAAGCTCGGTGATAATCCACATCCTCGGAGGGCAGCCCAGGGCGAATTAGGGATGTGAGGACCATTGTCGTTCCCCTCTGAGGTCAATATGGTTGAACCGCGGCTACATATGTATGTTAATTTGCCTAATCTCGCCGCTACAAATGTCTTACAGGCACATAAAGGGTTTAACACTACGACATAATGATATCAGGCCATCGGCTGGCAGTTATGAGAACGCGGGGGGGGGGGGGGGGGCGCTCGTCTTATAGCGGGATCGCTTTCAGGTCATCTGGCGACGCCGGTGTATACGGGACTCGGACCCGGACTCGATAGACCACCGTTTTAGAGCCGGAGAACACGCAGAGGGTCAAGTGGCGCTGCGTTGTTTTTATCCTGTCAAGACGGAATACTATTCCTGGGGATATCTGTGTTGTGTATCTTGAACCAAATAGGAGGTGTGATTGACGCTGTACGTTTGGTGAATCCAAACTTGCGCTTTTATTAACGGGACGGCAGCTCGTTGCAAGGTGCAGAGGGAGGGGTGTTTAATTTGAGGCACCGCAATTTGTCTAATTTAGTTGTAGAAGAAAATACCCTGACACTGACAGGACTAAAATACAAAACACTGAAGGCACATAGGCCTGTACATGTTTATCCCTAACACGGACCCTTTAGCGACGGATAGGGCTTCGGTACCCGAGGAGGTACAGTCAGATATAGGACGCACACGGGAATAATGACTTGGACTTGGACTTACTTTGTGTTACAAAGTTGGAAGCTGCTGGTGTTGGTGGAATGTCTCAACATGGGGATTTAGAGGTCAGCTGCAGCAGGAAGCATCTCTTCCGCGGTGCAATGTTTGCGTATGGAACCAATGGGATTGCGTCAGAATGCCTCCGCTCCACCTGCTCCGCTCCTACCGGTGCACGCCATTTAGTGAAGGGAAATAAAACCATGGAAGAGCGAGTAAAGTTGTGTTCAGACGAAGGCCGGTAATGATGGGCAGAGCGTTTCGAATCGCGTCTGGAGAGACGCCAGGTGCGTCTCAGGACGCTGAACCGACGATTACTCTGAGAATACTGAATACGACAGTGGCATGTAAATGCATCGAAAATAATAATAATAATAACTATTAATATAAGGATAATTATAATTAAAAAATGCATAATTCAGAATAATAATAATAATAATAATAATAATAATAATAATAATAATAATAATATTATAATAATACTGATTATAATAATAATAATAATTAAAATACGTTTTTCAAAGTGTGCAGCTAGGTTGACAATCGGATGATAATCTTGGACACAATACTCGTGGTTTATGAATGGTTTATGAGTGGTTTATTTTTAAAAATGGTTTATGAGAAAAAGTTTCCTGAGATATTTTCCGGGTCGATCCCACCTTTCCATTCACTTCCCTCGTCAGATACAAAGAAACGCACAGGCTATCTATTCAAAAGGCATTTAGTCCATTTCTTTCTTGGCCGGTAAACCTATTCATCAATTGTTCTGGCTTGTCGATTGCATTCTAATGCTAATCTGCCGTGTTAAATATCTTTTTGTTCCCCTTTCACCGTTTTGTCATTCAGTTTATCCAGTTTTGGCCACCCATTTTATTTATTTATGCGCCTGCTTCTATTCATGCGCTCATGTATTTTTTATTATGTTGTTTCACTGTCATGCAGTGTCGACTCACTCCATTCACGGTAGGCTACTTGAAGGGGCCTGCAGGGACAATGCGTGTACACATTGCAGTGCTATTCAGTCCGGCCAGCTGGATCGGCTGAAAAAAACCTTGTGAAAAGAATCGCTCCACAATGGACACAGAAGAAGTGCACAATGCTAACAGTTTTCCAAATACCACTGATTGCTTTCATCACAATGAGGGAAAGCAGCCGCTTTTGCAGAGCTCCACTTCAACAAACAACGCTCGCACAAAACCTCCCAACCCGGGTTTTGTTCCCAGACAAAACCTCCTCGACCGTCTAAACGCTCCCAGAGCAGACAGAAAGCCTTTCAGTCTTCTTCCCTTTTCCTCAAGTAAAACCCAATAAAGGCAGGGAAGAAAGGGAGGGAAGTGGTCACTGAACTAGTAATGCGGGTTCTTTCCACCGACCTGACAACCTTTCATGTGTTTTAAGCACAATGTTCGCTATAGCCGTGTGGGTTTATTTTTTAAGAAGCAGAAATATATATTTTGACGCACATGCCCTTTTCTTGCAAGTACACCCTTTTCAAGATAAGAGAAACAATACAGCCACCGTTATGTCATTGACAGTTTTTATTCCACACACACAAAAGGCCAGAAAGAATCAAGCAATTTAATATTCAACACATTCCACGCATGTACCGGGAGAAATGTAAGTATTTGGAGTGCGTAAAAGCCGAGGCTCCTCTCCTCGGAGGTCACCGCGGCGTTATTGTCGGGGCAGAGCGGGAAGTTCCATGGAGCGAAGTGATCGGCCTCACACAATGGAGGATACACCGCCGAGAAAGGCTTTAATTAACCGTGACCGAGATAATTATCCCTGGACTGTCCAAATTAGTTTTGCATAATCGCTTTGATCCTTATGAATTAATCTCCTAATGTAAACTGGGGAGGGCTGTCTTTCTCTAAATAGTGGGGTCTTCTGTGTTATGAAAGGTGTGGGTGCTGCTAAAATAAATGGGGTGCACTAGAAACACGCCCCCCCCCAAAAAAAAAAAAACACACATACACACACACAAATACACATGCACAGGCTTACACACACACACACGCACACGCACACACATACACACACACACACACACACACACACACACACACACACACACACACACACACACACACACACACACACACCCTCCTTGTAACTTGTGTCTATAATTTAATTTTCGGTCATTTAGAAAGTATTCCATTTTATGTCGAAAGCGTTTCTAGTTTTCTTTTGTTTGGCGTTTGTCAGATGATGTAAAAGGATCCTCGCTCGACGCTCAGAGCCTCAAAGACACATTTGTTCAGGAGTCTCAAAGCAGCTCTTTTCTCTCCCTGAGAAAAGAAAGATTAAAAGAGAAGCCACTCTATTTTATCTCACATCCTACTGGTGATTAAAATGGTGATAAATAAGGTTTGGTTTGTTGGCTCACAATGGGCTGCTTGAGATTCCCCCGGTCACGCCATTCACGGGCCGGACAAAAGCGCCCGTTGGAGGATCCCTTACACCTCACCTGGACCGTCCGGTCAGGGGACAGGGGGCCATCTGGGCACACAAGAAACAGGGCCATGCCTTCCGCTTTCCCGCATTCGCTTTATTGGAGTCCGCTGCTCAACGAGCAAACAGTTGTGAGTACATAACGGTGTTAAAGGAAACACAAAACATACAAAGTCCATATGAGTTAGTAGGACGCGCTCTGCTGCACACGAGAGCGGAGACGTCGAGAAGTCATTTAAACCCCCGACAAATAAAAAAACCAAACCACTTTCCCACGACCCCCTGGGGAACTTTGATATTCTTAAAAACAGGGCAGGGAATCCGACTTTTGAATAGCAGAAAAATGAGATCCGCAGTAAATGAATCAACTTGAATAAATTACATCCTCTACATTTTATGTGCAAAATGATACAGAGTTATTTTGTCCTCTCGAATGGCCTCAAGTCTCCGGGATGATTCCACTAAACAATAAATATTACAGACATCTATAAAACGGCTTTTAAAACTTAAAATATAAACCCAATTTCTAGTGAAATACGCAATTCTCAGGCCCTATCCCAAACGCTAAGCCTAGTGTCCAATTTCCTAGAGTTTTTTTTTATCTGTACAGATTTACAATTGTTCGAGGAGGGACTGGGTCGGCCTCATCTGGAGTTACAATAAACCGGAGGAGGAAATCAAAGTCCGAGAGGGTGTTAATGACCGCGTCGCTGTCCGTGTATCCAGTGGTGAACATGACGCTCCCCAAACAGGCGCACCTGTTGGAGCAGGTGCGCCAGTCTGACGCAAAATAAAACAGCAATAGAGTAGCATTTGACGGAGTATTCACATTGATAAGGACAGCTTCCCCGTCTACCAGCTAATATATCCTTCAACCCTCTAGGCTCTGAGGTGGCCCGCAGAGCCCTTAACTTAGAGAGGGACTTCCAAATAAACATGACCTTAGATGAAGGTACTAATCAACATATACACGTGATATCTGGGAGGGACCACGAGCACTTCATCACATGAACAAGTTTGTGCATGCATAATAAACTCTTGCATGTTATTTTTTTTTCTTTTCCCATAAAGTCCAAAGTGTGTCTTGGCGCCGCTATCATAAAGCCGCGGCATACGCCGGGTACGAGTCGAGTTGAGGCTTGCCCATCCCGGGCAGGAGGATGTACGCCAAGGGGGGCTGGAGTCCCGCTGAAGGCCAGCCCGTACAGTTACAGGGGATCATGTAGCCCGGGTTGCCCGGGGAAGGGTGTGTGTGGGTGTGGGCGTGGGTTCCACCGCCGCTCCCGGAAAAAGCCGTCGCGGCGCCCGGGTAGCCCAGATGAGATGCGTACGGAAACGAGTGCGGGGAAAGCTCGGACATCTTGGATCCCAGGTCAAAGAAAGAGTACGGGTTGGCGGCCATGGACGGGTTGAAGAATACCCGTGCGGCCGCGGCGGCAGCAGCAGCGGCCGCCTTGTCCGGGTTCCCCATCAGGGACTCGGACAGCGAGCCGCCTGTCAAACCGGACACCTTCAGCGCGTCGTGCTCTCCGAGGTTGTACGGCACCGGGAAGGAAAACTTGTCCTTTTTCATCAGCGTTTTGGGCTTCCGCCGCGGCCGGTACTTGTAGTCTGGGTGCTCCTTCATGTGCATTGCCCGTAGCCGCTTGGCCTCGTCGATGAACGGCCTCTTCTCGGACTCGGTGAGAAGTTTCCACTCGGCGCCCAGCCGCTTGCTGATCTCCGAGTTGTGCATCTTAGGGTTCTCCTGGGCCATCTTCCTCCGCTGGGCTCTGGACCAGACCATGAACGCGTTCATTGGACGTTTGACGTGATCCATCGGTTTAGACATGTTGGCACAGAGTTGATCTGGAGGCAGAAGCGCGAACGACAGAAAAGTCAGTTTGGTGCGTAAAGCGGAGCCACTAACAGCCACACCGAGATAAACACCGAGATAAACACTGATCGTGAATAAAAACACAGCGCCGTAAGGAACGGGAGGTTACTTACATGAACTTTAATTCTTCATCCCACCGTCGGATATCCTCTCGAAAAGTAAAAAGTAGCCGTTGTCTCTCGATGCTCTCTTCAGGTCTTCTGACTCATGACGACATCCATAGAAGAGCGCAAAGCTGAATAAAAGCTGGAGGGGACTTGTCTTCTTCCAAAGTGTCTTTGTGTCTCCCTCTGTCCGGTGCGTAACACCACCACACTGCGGCTCGCTGTGTCCGGGTTCGTGACTGAAGTACCCGGGCTGTGTCCAGGCTCCTGACTGATCTACCCGGGCTGGGGCCCACTGTGAAATACTGGCTTCGGCAGCAGGTAGCGTGGAGGAGCCACCGCGCGCATGCGCAGTGGCTGCGACACAAACAGGTCTGCGGAGCGCTCTTTGATTTAATCCCGCCTTCCGCGAGGCGAACGGAGCGGCCGCGTCTCCTCCATCCTCTGGATCAGCATCTCCTCCTCCTCCGCTGAGAGGTGGTTCAGCCGCAGACGGACCTTATATTTATATTTATACAGTGGAACACAGATGAACCCGGTTCTATCATGACCCGATTGGACCGGATGTAGGCCTGTGTGTGTTTGTGGATGCGAGTCACCTCTGACATGTTTAAAACCTAAAGAGAATAGTTCGTAATGTTTTTTAAATTAGTAATTGACGGTGTAAATATCGAGGGAGTTATTTATTGAGATGGTTAAATGCAAACAAACGCTTGTGTACGGTGCAGGGAGACAAGGGGGCGAATTGTCACGTCAAAAATAAATGTTAACAATTTCAAAATTTGGAAGCAGGCCTTTGGCTATTAACAATCAGGTTAACGTATAGGACGAAGGAATTGCAGGCTCTAATCTTCATTTGTGTTATCTCTGTGCAGCCTGGATGGTTGACATTCCTATAAAGATGAATTGGCCGAAGTGTCGACTATAGGCGTCCTCACAAGGTAAATAATTCCTTTAATTTTCCAGCTGATGTTGTTCATTTGTCACATGTACAATTAAATATTGAGCAGTGCTGAAGTGTTTCTAATCGTGTATATTGGTGAAATTAATTATTTTCCTGAAATCCCCCCTTTTCACTCCGACTTCAAAGGACTTTCCCAAGGGCAGCGAATCGACAGCTGGAATTACGAACTGCGGAATATTCAACTAAGCAGTAATACTCTTATCTGTGGAGGACTTGTTGCGTAAATTGTGCGTTTAAGTGGTTTGTTTCCACACCTTCTGTGGGGGGACATTAGAAAACAGAAGCAGCGGGGAGGCGGGGGGAAAGGCTGTATCAAACAATATTGTCAAAGGCGAATTAAGCTGCAGGTCTTCGCGTTTAAATGAGGATATAAACGAATGTCAAATTCAATTCATGGGAATGGGATCCTTTTCCTCATTCCGCCTCATCCAGCGCCCAGAACCACTTGACTTCCTTATTTGCGTCCACTATTATTCATGTTATTTTGGTGATGTTACAATTACTAATATAACTATTATTATAATTATTTGAATAAATTAATAGCATACACACTATTGATCGTTTAATAAAAAAATACAAAATAAAGAATACACAATGCACGGATGAAAGAATACAGCGGCGTTTGCATCCAGGCGTATCATTACTAATATTAGTGGCCTATAATTTTAATATTATAAATATTATAATTATTAGTATTATTATAATTATTATTATTTGAATGGACGTCACTCTGATCGCGAGCACCGCTGAAAATCTCACGAGGGTTCCAGCGTCTTCTCTCCTCTATAGGAGGGGCCGCGCTATTGTCTGAAGTTGGAAACCCGACGACAAGGTGGAGAGATGATGATGCTGCTGCGGCGCCACCGGGGGGCCCTCTGGGGGCCCGCTGGGGGCCCGCGGACGCCGGCCACCGCCGACCCATTGTCCCGCCGTCCCTCAACGCCACGGAGCGTCCGCCTCCTCGTAGCCCACTTTCCTCAATCACTTTGATACCGTTACACTACGACGACCCGCAATCCGTCCATCCCGCCTCTCTCGGTGTCACTCACACACACACCGGCACACACACATGCGCGCGCAAACACACACACACACACACACACACACACACACACACACACACACACACACACACACACAAACGCACGCATTTTATTGTATAAAATGTTGTTAATACACGTGGAGGAAAGCGGTTCTGAGGGCTGTGCAATATTTAGGTTTTGAGTTTTATGTTTAAATTGTTGTATAACGTCATTTCACTGCAGGCCTCCTCACTGCACGTTAAGAGACCATGGCACTGTCTCTCTCTTAGAGGAAGCACTGTCTCTCTATACGAGGAAGCACTGTCTCTATAGGAGGAAGCACTGTCTCTCTCAGAGAAAGAACTGTCTCTATGAAGAAACACTATCTCTCTTAGAGGAAGGACTGTCTCTCTTAGAGGAAGCACTGTCTCTCTATAGGAGGAAGCACTGTCTCCATAGGAGGAAGCACTGTCTCTCTGTAGGAGGAAGCACTGTCTCTCTTGAGGAGGAAGCACTGTGTCTCTCTAGGAGGATGCACTGTCTCTCTCTCATAGGAAGCACTGTCTCTCTCTAGGAGGAAGCACTGTCTCTCTGTAGGAGGAAGCACTGTCTCTCTCTAGGAGGAAGCACTGTGTCTCTGTAGGAGGAAGCACTGTCTCTATAGGAGGAAGCACTGTCTCTCTGTAGAAGGAAGCACTGTCTCTATAGGAGGAAGCACTGTCTCTCTGTAGAAGGAAGCACTGTCTCTATAGGAGGAAGCACTGTCTCTCTGTAGGAGGAAGCACTGTCTCTCTTGAGAAGGGAGCACTGTCTCTCTCTATGAGGAAGCACTGTCTCCGTAGTAGGAAGCCCTGTTTCTCTCTAGGAGGACGCACTGTCTCTCTGAGAGAAAACACTGTCTCTCTCCGAGGAAGAACTGTCTCTCTCTCAGAGGAAGCACTGTCTCCTTCAGAGGAAGAACTGTCTCTCTCAGACGACGTCCACTCCTTTCTGTTCGGTCATCATAGGAGTCTGAATGATCGCCAATCCGTTTGACGAAGCAGCTCGATACTATTTTCCTTCCACTCGCGGTAACACACTGCCGTTATTAAACTCATAACTGCCAACATCAGTGTCAGTGACATTGATGTTTTATTTGATGTGTTTTATTGGGGGAGGGTTTTCCCCCCGGTCCCGAGTGTTTACCTCCGACCCCCGCACGGTGGGAAACAGCACTTCAATAATTCAAGATGAGTTAGTGGGAGCGGGAGAATTACCGGCCGATAAAGCGCTCAGCACCAGAGCTCCGGGACTCCGAGACGGAGTGCCGCCCCCCCCAGCCCCATGGTGATAACACTCAATGGATGGGAACTAAATATATAGCATGCAAATAGACGGCCCGGTCTGACGGCAGCAACGGTAACACAACAATCCAGGCTTCCTATCCCCCCTATGCCCGGACACATCGTTCGACGTGAAGATGTTACAGCCGTCACTCTAAAATGAAAGCCCCCCCCCCCCCCCACACACACACACACACACGCACACACACACGCACGCTCCACTCCGAGGCCGTCAGCATATTTAAGATAGTGTCGTCTAGTTTATCCTAACACTTGTAACTCCCTGATGAAGAGCGAGGCCATTCACTGTGTTCCTAAACAGGCACTCGTACCTCTGGGTGTGTATAGGCCAATACCCTTAGCCTTTACCCTTAGATGCTCCTTTCAAAGAAGTGTTTACCTTATTTTTGTATGAAATAAAAGCAGTCTTAGACATAATGGACACTTACTCCCTGCAGGAGGGAGGTGACCTTGCGGGATAAGAAATGTTTTTCTTCCGAGTAGGCCTTAGAAAATCATATTTTGCATTTTTTTCTTTCAGACATTTGAAATGCTGCGGGAGGTAATAACGCCCGTTATCGCGAGATTAAAGGGTCTAATTATCGCGAGGTGTTAGGGCGCTGGGGCGAGGGGTCGTCTGGATGGGGGACTGGTTAGGGACCCTATCGGTTCCCCTGCTCGTTTTACTGCGATAAAATCGTGTCAGGAACCGAAAAATGCGACATTAACCCCCCTCTAGTCGGCCTTTTTGTCCATTGTATTAAACTATTACAATAAGCTCCTTATTTCCAGTCTTTAGGACTGTGCTAACCTGCGCTCAACCGTTCACCGGTGGTCTGAGGCTTCATGCTGGGAATTAAAGTCCTACAATTTAATTAATTCACAAGAAAATAAAAAGTTAAACTAATAGGTTTAAATATTTTAGAATATTATTTGATCATTTATTTTGATTAATAATTAATTAATTATAAGCATCTCGTTTAATGAACTATAAGACAAATCAAACCGGTCAAATCGTACAATAAGTCCCAGAAATGAACCGGGTTAACTTTTACTACTCTTCCCTATGGAAACAAAAACGTAACAATGCACTTCAATGCATTCATGCAAAATGAAATTATTAAATGTGAAGGAGAAATATGCAAAAGTTCTCCGCGCTATGAGCTGATCCGGGCCGCCAATCTGTCATCAACAGCTCCTGTTATCCACACAATCTTATCTGCAGCCTGCCATTGATAAAAGCTAATGACAAACAGTTTAGTGTTGAGATCCAATTGATTTCCATTGAAAGATGGCTGCCCTTAGATCACAAGTCTAATGGGGACGTGGCGGTCTTAGTCCCTACAACACAAGGGGAAAATGAAATATGCTTAATTGCGCGGCGACATAATGACGGGATCGGTTCAAGCACAATGCCGGTTTGTGCTTCCCTCCCTGTGAGTCACATAGGACGCCTGAATAAATGCATAATTAATGTTGAATAAAGTT
>NC_136936.1:50477594-50552594 GCF_949987615.1 Pollachius pollachius
CACAGCCACCCCCCCCGGAGAATAATGGAGATCTGCATCTTCAAGGTAGAGTGCTGCTTTAGGATGGGAGAATCCTACCAAAATAAAAGCCCCCCCCCCCCCCCCCCACTAGGAACAAAGGCATGAGGGGCGCCCCTGAAAGGCGATGTGTTCTCCTGCCAAAGGGGGGTCCCGTTAAATCAAAAACAAAGACGAGAGGTTGGAACGCAGAGTGGAGAGGCGGGGGTGGACCTGTTGTCCGTGGGCCGTTGTTGTGTTCCCAGTCAACAGGTGGAAGCGTAACGTCTCCAATCTGCTGGGGAAGATAGGAGTTGTTTTGCGTCACAAAACAGGGGCATGAAATAGGCTACCCATAATGACATGTTATTTATATTCAGGAATTAAATGGAGGGAAATTTGGAATCATCCTTAATACTAAAAGATCACATTAGCCCAATCATCGTTCTTACAGGAAAAAAATCCTAATCCATCTTTAAATGAGCTGTTCTGTTTTAGAGGTTGTCATTCAGACTCCCTCTGCGTTACAGAATAGCTCCCAGAATACATAATACATAATAATAATAATAATACATAATACGGCTTATCGCTAGCTCCCACAATGCGCTTATCAAGGGTAATCTCACATCTTGGGGTTTCCACAGAAAACACACTTGGATTATACACTCTGATTGTGTTTAAATCCTGTTGAATGAATATCCAAAAGCTGGGTATCTTTTTGTACCTTAGTGTTCACAAAGATGGACCTTTCTGTTCGAGGTACAAGAACTGCAAGCAGTGTTTCTGTGAATCCTTCAAGTGTCTACAAACAAAATGGAGCCTGTTGATCTAAACGTACATCCATCCATTAGTGATCCATGGTGAATGAATTGCAAGAGCATTAACACAAACATACACACACCCACACACACACACACACACACACACACACACACACACGCACGCACACACACACACACACACACACACACACACACACACACACACACAAACGACTAAATAGGCTAAAGAACTGCGACATTTTTACAAACACTAACCTCACCAACTGTAAACTGTAAATGCATTTGGGTCAGCTTATTGCCATTTGTTGTTGTTTCCAAAGAAGTACAGAAGAGGTTCAACTAAAAGCCGTACCGGATAAGGAACTTTTCTTTCGGGTAATGGTGGTGGTGGGGTGGGTTCCAACTCCACCCAAACGGGCTGAGATCCACTCTTCTCCTCCTCCGCCGTTCCCGGTGGCTTCGGCCCAGTCAGTCCTATTTACTCCATCTCCCCGATTCATAGATGCTGCTCAGCGGACCGGAACGTTCCAGCTGCCACCTCCACATCTCATTATTTTCCCCCTGAAATATCAAGCTTGTATCGTCTTGATAAATAATTCTCACTAGTATAATGTGTCCCACTAAAACATATTTTCCAAGAGGCCACAGAGGTTAAAGTGCCAATCTCACCTTTTTTAATTTTTTTCAGGCCTGAAGACAGAGATTTCCATATATAGAGTGACCGAGGTATGTGTTCAACATGAGCAATCGGGATGAGGCGCGCTGCGACACATATTGCTGTCAGAGATTGGAAATGAGGCACACTAACCTGCAGGGGCAGACAGCCCTCCCTCCCTCCCCCCCTCCCTCTCCCCCCTCCCTCCCTCCCCCCCCCCACTAGACCAATCAGCTCCGCACATTGCCAATACATTCGCACGCTTCGGAAAAAAAGGATTGTGACTTGAAGTTTTTATCTAGAGTCGTTGACAAACATTACTCTTTAATGCAGTTTTGTAGAAATGCATTCTTATCCCTCTTGGAAGGCATTTATCTACTTGAAACCTGCAAAATGGTGGCCACAGGGAAGAGCTGCTTTTAATAGACTACAATGGGCCCAGTATGGCACACTGGCTGATTTCACTGGGAGATAGGGGGGTGGGGGGGGGGGGGGGGGGGGGGGGGGGTGGGTGGCGTATATTCATGGGAAATTGTTTATCTTCAAGCGGGGAGGAGTGAAAAGGGGCATTCTACAATAGCGTTTTTAACTTTCATCAGAAATGATTCTTTTCAGTCCCATAAATTGTTGTATAGAATTTCAGACAGATGCTATTCAGGGGATAGTTCAATCTGCCCGAAGGAGACAACAGGCCGGATTCAATGGAGAACAGCCCCATGGGAGGAGGCAAACACGTTTACAACAACCAGCCATGACAACAATGCTGTGGGGAATTTCTCCTTTCTGGCTGCAGAATACATTAAACACGGTGGTGGTGTTTCTCACTATTTCACGTTTCACTGTGATCGTCATTATTAAGACATAATCTTATGACTATGCTGTAATTGCAAACATTTGAAGGCATTATTATAGAATGAATAAAATAAATACAATATGTAATCACTTGCAATAATAAATGATAAAGGGGTTCAAAATGAGGAAAGAGTTGAAAGTGTCACTAAAGACCAAGTTGTGTTTGTTTGAGTACTGTCCTACACATCTGTCCCTAGAGGAGGTCTCCTGGGCAGAGACAGAGAGAGAGAGAGTCAGAGACAGAGAGAGAGTCAGAGAGAGAGAGAGAGAGAGAGAGTCAGAGAGTCAGAGAGAGAGAGAGAGAGTCAGAGAGAGAGAGTGAGAGAGAGAGTCAGAGAGAGAGAGAGAGTCAGAGTCAGAGAGAGAGAGAGAGAGAGAGAGTCAGACAGTCAGAGAGAGAAAGAGAGAGTCAGAGAGAGAGAGAGAGAGTCAGAGAGTCAGAGAGAGAGAGAGAGAGAGAGAGTCAGAGAGAGAGAGTCAGAGACAGAGAGAGAGAGAGAGTCAGAGACAGAGAGAGAGAGAGAGAGAGAGAGAGAGTCAGAGACAGAGAGAGAGAGAGAGAAATTCAGAGAGATAGAGAGAGAGAGAGTCAGAGAGAGAGAGAGAGAGAGAGTCAGAGAGAGAGAGAGTCAGAGAGAGAGAGAGAGAGTGAGAGTCAGAGAGAGAGAGAGAGAGAGAGAGAGTGAGAGTCAGAGAGAGAGAGAGAGAGAGAGAGAGAGTGAGAGTCAGAGAGAGAGAGAGTCAGAGATTCAGAGAGAGAGAGACAGAGACATAGACAGAGAGAGAGAGAGAGAGAGTGAGGGAGAGAAAGAGAGATAGTGATGGAGGGAGGGGTGGTGGGAGACGACAAGAGAAGGGGGTCCACATTTCCATGCCGGCTCCCAGGAAGCAGAGACAATAAATCAATAGCCTGTCCCCCTCTCTGCCAGGGGCCCGATGTAAACAAATTGCAGCAAGGGGGAACAAAACAGACTGGGAGCCGCGACGAGGCGCTGCATAGTGGGACTCCCACGGCCCGAGGGCCTCCGTGGGCGCCGTCCGGGCCGGCCTGCCGCGATACGCCACGACCCGGGGCGAGACACGACGGCGGTGCCAAGCTGACACCCTCAAGCCGGAAACACGACGCTCAGAACCTGGCAACGCAGGGCTCGGAATCTGGCAACGCGGCGCTCAGAACCTGGCAACACTGCGCGCTTCAAAAACATAATTTAGGGCACAGATCATTTAAGGCTGCGCGCCTCCTCTTTCCTCCTCCACTTGGTGAGAGCGTGTGTGTGTGTGTGTGTGTGTGTGTGGGGTCGTGCACGGCGTTGCACGCATTGCCCAAGGGCACTGGCGGCGGCGGTGGTGGCGGCGGCGGCGGCGGCAGGCTCTATGCCGCCTGCCGCCGTGCGTGTCAAAGCGGCGTGCCACAAGTTCAATTAATGGATCTTTTAGAAGGCCTGTTTTTTTCTTTTTTTCTGTAATGAGAGTATCTGTTGTGGCTCTTTATCAAGCCTCTTCATATTTCACTGAGGTGGAATGGTGCACTGCATTTGCCAGGCAGAACTAATGCCACAGAGTAAATCTCAAGTAATAAGGAGCCCCAAGGGGACGCACTCTAAATGAAGATTTTACACCAATTTGAACCTGCCTGCAATTTATTTTCCCTCGCCCTGAGTGCATTTGTTTAACAGGTGCTCGAGATACGGCGGGAAGAGGGGCCGCCGCCACGTCCTCCTTTATTAATTTCTGGATTGCAAGGAGGAGGAGGAGGAGGAAGAGGAGGCGGGCGTAGGAGGAGGAGGAGGAGGAGGAGACAGACAGAGGAGAGAAAGGGGGGGTTGTTGACAAACACTAATCAAAGGTGGTGTACATCCAATGTACTCTTTTACTTCATTTGCAAACTAATGATTTTAACCCATCTCTTCCCCCCCCACACACACACACACACACACACACACACACACACACACACACAATCTGTTTAGGGTCAGCTCCAGTGTATTTCGGATACGCTTGGCTATTAGCATCAGAGAGCGCTTCAGATGTGACAAGCTCCCCCCCTCCAGTGGTAGTCACCTACTTTAATTTCCCTGCAGGCCACAGAGGGGGACGGATTCAACTAAAATCACAAGCTGTTTTGTTGGCAAATCCTTTGTGGGCCCATAATGAATCTAATGAATATAAAGAGAGGGGGGGGGGGGGGGGGGGGGGGGGGGGGGCGGCGGGCGAATACATTTCGACCACGCCGTGTTGCCTTTTACTCGGCGATTTGTGACCCCGGACAAAGGGACAATGGCCAGTGTTTTTGTACTCTTAATTTGCCTTTGTGTTTCGGCTTCATCACTTTCACTGCAAAGCACTGAGAGCCACAGGCTGAGAGTTACAGCTGACCGCGTGGTCCACGGCACAAAGGGAGGCATTGGGACGGGTCCTAACTATCCCTCTGGAGTCACAAAGCACCGCAACGCAGCGAAGGGGCTGGGGACAACACACACACACACGGGCAGGCACGCACACACACACAGGCTGGCACACACACACATACACAAATAGGCAAATACACATAAGCACAGGCACACAAACACACACACACACACACACACAGGAACACACACACACAGGCACGCACATAAACACACACACAGGCAGGCAGACACACACACCAAAGCACACACATACACACAAACTCACAACCCCTCCAAAAAAACAGCAACTCACAGGTTAGCATTAGCCAGGCGATCTGACACTAAGACTCTCGCCCAGGAAACCAGCGATACCAACACTACTACCACACAGAACCACCTTTAAAACAGTGCTCAACATTAGAGAGAGAGAGAGAGAGAGAGAGAGGAAGAGAGCGAGAGAGAGGGAGAGAGAGACGGAGAGAGAGAGAGAGACAGACAGAGAGAGAGAGAGAGACAGACAGACAGACAGACAGACAGACAGACAGACAGACAGACAGAGAGAGAGAGAGAGAGAGAGAGAGAGAGAGAGAGAGAGAGAGAGGAAGAGAGCGAGAGACAGAGAGAGAGAGAGAGAGAGAGAGACAGACAGACAGACAGACAGACAGACAGACAGACAGACAGACAGACAGAGAGAGAGAGATAGAGAGAGAGAGAGAGAGAGAGAGAGAGCTGAGCTCGTTAATTAAAGTGGCTCATCTGATAGGGTGATGGGAGCTGAGCCTCTTTCAGGTAAAGGCCCAGAGGTGTTTGCAGTGCTGCCGTCAGGACAGGCATGTTTCCCAAGAAGCACTGATTCCACCCCCCCTCCCCCCTCCCCTCTCTCTCCCTCGGGGGGGGGGATTGTATTAACAGCTCCTCATTGTTCTCCCCCGAGCAGCTCTGAGATCAGCCACCTCAAGTCGGAGGAACGCTTAAACAAATGCCAGCGAAACCCCCGACGCCGGTGACTTTTATTTAATCACATGACCACAGGGAGATCAGGGAGGAGAGGGAAGAGAGAGACAGACAAGGGGAGAAAACTTCCACACAACAAAGTGACCATGGTTCTAACTGTGTTGCTGTTTAGGTAGATAAACTTTGAGGGGTGCAGGCATTAGGGGGGGGGGGGTAGAGAGAGAGAGATACAGAGAGAGAGAGAGAGAGAGGGAGACAGAGAGAGCGAGAGAGAGAGAGAGCGAGAGAGAGAGAGAGAGCTAGAGAGAGAGAAGGAGATGGAGAGAGAGAGGGGGACAGAGAGAGAGACAGAGATGGAGAGAGAGCATCATTAAAAAACACAAAGTTGTTTAGCGTGTGGTTTATGTCCCCTTGCATTCCTCGTCTCCCAGATGGTCCCTATTCATCAGCGCGCCGTGTGTGTGATAGTGGAGCTGCCAGCTGCCTCTGTTCATAGGAGATTACTATTATGCATCTTCCAATCCCTGCTGGATAAACATCGCAGCACTCTGAAAGTTAGCGAGCTGGAGGTTCATGCTGACGCCAGGCGAGGCCAGCATCCCTTCAGGTATCCGGCGGCAATCTGCCTCTCATTCTATATATTGTTCAACTTTAACAGGTATCTAATTTGTGTTATCAGCCCACGGGGGCAGTAAGTAATAATTTGCATGGCTGCCCTAAGCAAACGTGCCTCCATAAGCAGCCGACAGTATAGACACAGGGACGGATTAACAGCCATATTGGCTATGCCCTGGTGATCAATGCTTCTGGAGGAATAAGTACGACACATCGTTTCCTGGCAATCTTCCGGTTGAAGAAAATAATTTGAAAAAATCAACACAGATCGGTTTAAAAATTATTTTGGATAAGACCTCATGGTGTGAACACACACACACACACACAAACAGACACACACACACACACACACACACACAGGCTCTTACAAGCGGCCTTCCTGTTTCCAAAAGATTATATCGATAAGAAAACCTTGCTACAAAACCTTGACTTTATTTTACCACAGAATAAGGGTTTGCAGCATGAAGTGCCAAAAGTGGCATGTTGCGTGTTTTCTGTATTAAACAGTAGCGCCCTAACCAGTGAGCAACATCAGCCATCCTTTATAGCCTCCGCCACCGCAATCTGTTCATCTGACTCCACTGGTTTAGGGGCGTTCTGGTCCCCCAGTATCCCCCAGTCTGAACTGGTGAGACCCATCTCAGCGGTAGGAAGGTCAGAGTGATTCCTTTAACGTGTCAGCTCTCACAGTGCCGAGAGAGGAGTCTCTATCGCGCGCAGATAACCTTCGCCACACTCAGTGCCGCATTGCTAACAGCCCGTAATACACCAGAAATACCAAGGGAGAAACAAACACCACCTCCTCTCCGACAGGCAGCACCACCACCCACCTTCTCCCGCTACACATCCCCGGCCACACAACCGCCTCCTCTTCTGCTCTTTCAAACAGAGAATGTCTATTCTACTTTGCTCAACCTTGATGCCGATAAGCTGAGAGTTAACCTGGCGCAGATAGCCAGCTAGTCCAAGATAGCAGGAGGCTACACAACACAAGAATCAACAACAACAACAACATCACCAAAAACAACATGAGCAAACAGGCCCCACTCTTCCCTGTGGACGCTCCGAGGGTAGCTGGGGATAGGTTTTGGTGCAACAGAAGCTTAGCATCTCGCTGGCTTGCATCAGACACACGCGCTACGCTTGTTAGATTAGTAGACAGCTAATTGCCGTGGTGGGCGTTCAGCTCACTAGCGGCCCGATACTGCAGTAGGCCTACGTCATAATTGTTTACTGGACAGGCAGACGTAAACGCTGGGTGACAAGCTGTGACCAACGCGCGCTGAACATAAATAATGTTAACTTTAGAGATGTTCTTGGCGTGGGAATGTGGCCAGCATAAAGGCTATAATGGCCACCCACTGTTTATCGATTTATTTATTTTGTTTAGCTATTTCTGTTCACGGGCAGAGATCACAAAAGGCGACTAACAACACGCAGACCTGTGTACTTTGAGCATGTCAAAATATGCTCACACAGCCCCACGTTATCAGTGAATTCTGGAGCCTTTTGCTCAAAGTGCATAATGAAAGGGAAAGCATGCAAGGCCACATTAGTTCAAACCCACATTAAAGTGAGCTATCTGGGATCTCATTTATATTCTCTTAGTGTTTTGCAATTTGAGACTGTTATCAAATAACTGTCAGCCCCGGCACAGCCTGTTTAAAAGTGTGTTATTCAAACTTCTACACACGAGGTTTGAAAAGCTTGTCCATAAAGATTGATTAAAGTTGTAAAGATTTTGTATCAAAAGGAACTCTGATTAAAGCTGTCTTCCTGAAGAGACGAGACTCCTCTGCATCCGTTTGGTAATCTCTCGTATGCGGCAAAATGGTGGTTAATGTGGAAATAACGTCAATGCGGACGATATTAATATCCATGATAGAAGAAGCTTGGGGGATTGTCACTAAATCAATGGAAACAAATCATGTAAACATCACTGAGATTATGTGGAGGAGAGTGAATATTAATGGCTGGACTGAATCAATGTTTGGGGGGGGAGGGGTTGCATATATTGCCTCCTGTGTTTCCCCCATTTCTTTATTTTACATTTAATGGAAATGCATCGCCGCAGAATCGATGAAATGCTAAATAGAGGAATGATGCCGGACATTATTGTTATTCAACGGGAGTAGCAAAACACCCGTTGATTGTGTTATTGTAAACAATGAAGACAAGATGTTCAAATTTCAATTAACTTTGGTCGGTATGTACTGTTATTAATTAAGAGGGTTTGCGCGCGACACAAAGGAGATGGCTTCCATTGTCTCGGAATATTCTCATGAAAGTGGCATTTAGTACGGAGTCCAAGAGTGGCTAATTAACTGGAACGGGAGGCAAGCCTTTTGCATTTGGGAACCTTGTGATTTGCGGGTGGGTGGTATAGAAGCACTGGGCAGGCAAATAGATTCTTTATTTCATTATTTGATAAGAAGACCCTTAATGAAAATATCAGCCGCCGGCGAGGGGGAGTCTACAGCACTTGTTCAGATAAAGAAACCAAGGGAAGAAATAAGTCCCCTCTCTAAGGAGTGCTGTTGGAGGCGATGGATTACCATGAGACCCAAGTTCATTAAATAAAAATAAAATAAACAGGGGATACACCTGCGAGGCTAATGGAGGTCAAATGAGTTATCAACGTTAGAGCGGAGAACTCTGCTCAGCATAATGAAATTATGCTGCAGAGGTGGGAGAACTTCAGTACATCAAGATGGGTACTTATTGTAACATGTAAAGACACTTGTACTTATAATACATCAAGATACTTGTACTTATAACGTATAAAGATACTTGTACTTTAATACATCATACTCATGCTTACTGTATTATAATATATAAAGATACTTATACTCTAATACATCAAGATGTGTACTAATAACATAAAATGATACTTGCACCTATTATAACATATAAAGATACTTGTGCTTATTTAACATATAAAGATACTTGGACATATTATTATACATAAATATTAACGCATTATATACTTATTATAATACATAAAGATACTTATACTTATTATAATACATGAAGATGTGTATTTATTGTAGCATATTAAGATACATGCAGCCTACTTATTATTAAACATAAATATGTGTAATTATTACAAAACATAAAGATACACTTATTATAATAAAGATACTTTTATTTATTATAATACATCGATAACACATTATAATACATATTATGAAACATCAATATACTTACTAATATACTTACTTACTATATTATTATATAATATTACTTATTATACACAAAGCTGTGTACTTATTATAAAGCATGAAGACTCTTGAGGAAGTCTACGCTCCAGCCTGACCCTAGCTAGCTGTAGCTTAGCGGTACAGATGTAAGCCAGCTAGCTCTCCCCAGCCTGATCCTGGCTAGCTGTAGCTTAGCGGTACAGATGTAAGCCAGCTAGCTCTCCTCAGCCTGACCCTAGCTAGCTGTAGCTTAGCGGTTCTGGTATCCTTCAGCTAGCCTCAGCTCAGCGGTACAGGTGTCCTACAGCTAGCTCTCCTCAGCCTGACCCTAGCTAGCCGTATCTGAGCCATGGAGTCGTCTAACGTGACACTATTGTGTGGGTGTCACCGAGACCTATCATAACAATCCTCTCCTCGGGGCTGCTGGCCTGTGGTGAATTCCCTCAGTGGCTCAGTGCTTGAGGGGGTCAAACACACAGAATCTCCCCACAATAGCGCGCCGCGTATCGCTTACATCTCTCACCTGTAATCACCCGGCGACATTAAAAGAGGTTTTTTTTCTCCCTGCACCCACCTCATTTGAGGTCTGCATACTTGACTGTGAGCGCTTTTGAACCGCTCATAATGTAATCGCTGCGGCGGGTATCTTGTGCTTTTGTGCGTCTCTCCGAGCGCTGAATGGCGGTGGCCTATCGCTTACACACTGGAGGTGATGTATACGGTGGGTAGAACAATGCTACAAACAGATAGCGGCGATACGCAGGCCGCTGCTGCTCTCTCCGTTTTCAAGGCTCTTTTTGGGGCCTTTGTCAAGGAAACATTTCAACTGTGGCCAACTTTCTTTAAAAGGGGGACAAAGACGAAGGAAGAAAAAAACAGACTTATCGTGCTGAATAAAAATGGAGTTGACTTAAGAAAGTTTATCTCCCTAGAGACTGGGAAAGCACCTTCAAATACCTGAACTCTGAGCCACTCTCCCCGCAAATAACCAGAATCATATTTCCTCTGTGCAGGAAGAAGAAAAGGAGAAAGGAAAAAAATAAAAGATTGCAGAATGATCCTGCCTTTTTTCGTTTTACGATTCAACAACTTTTACTCGCTTTCAATTAACTTTTGTGCTTAACTGATGAAGGCCAGATGTCAACATCACACTAAGTGACATGTCATTTGAAAACATATCATAAGAGATTTAAAAAGGTTTTATTCTTCCGCAGAACTGACGGTTTGTGGGATTATCCGCCCGTCTGTCTGAGTGATCCTTTCTCTCAGAGGATGAAGACGCCGCCGCCCGCTGACGCGTGTCCTGTACCAACAGCGTCTTCACGTTCTGTTTACCTCACACAAACAACAACAACACAACGAACTTCAGCGATGACAGCCACATCCGGATCCGTTTATGCGGTTCCCATTTGTTTTCTCGCATGAACGGACGCCTTAACAGAGTTCGGCGGCGACCACATGACGATGTGGTTCTGCCAAAACACGAAGCACGCCATGACGAGAGTGCAGAGTGTGAACCGTATACACTTACATGCGATGTGGCGTGTGTGTGTGTGTGTGTGGGTGGGTGGGTGAGCGGTCACACACACGCGCACGCACACTCACACAATGTGTGCGCACATGTATGTGTGACCACTCACACTGCCTCTGCAACAAGCGGTTCAGTCGTTGAGCACGGCGGGTTCCCTCCACTCTATCAGCCGTCTCCAGGCATTGTCCGGCGGGAGTTAACTTCTAGTCTGTTTACCGGCTGGATCGCCCGGTCGCGGGCCCTCCGAGGGCCCTCCGAGGGCCACATGGGCGAGATAAAGTGTCCCAGGCTATGAGCGCGGGGGCAAATCACTGCGCATTAAGACCGGCTGCACAATAGGTGACAATGGCTTGCATAAACACTATTTAGAACTATTCACATGGCATTGAAGAGATGGGCGTCGACACACTATTGCCGCAAAGCCGGCTCATTGTGCCGAGGTGAAAAGAAGTCTAACGAACAGGAAGCCTTACTTGAGGGAGCTGACAGTGGCCGCACAACGGAGGCATTGTGCGCTTGCCACCGGCCCTGTGGGTCTTTACATTAGGGAAAATGATGAGAAAGTAACCCCCACAGACCACGCCAGGCCTTGGACTGGCGTAAATGCAACCAGACAATGACGGTGGAGGGATGGGGGAGGGGGGCACCCTGCACCCCTGCCCAGCACGGTGGTTCATGTGCAGAGCGCATGTGCAGAGCCACCACTCTCATGGCCATGGATGAGACCCCCCCCTCCTCACCCCCCCCCGGCCAGGGGGAACTTTGAAGTTTATTTGAGGCATTTTCCCGCCAGAGAGGGGAGATTTCGGCAGAGCGCTGGATAAATATATATCATACATTATAAATGATAGGATGTGTGTGTGTGTGTGTGTGTGTGTGTGTGTGTGTGTGTGTGTGCCCGGGCTCTCCTAGGGAAAGTTAAGACTTTAACTGAAGAAGTGCCACCACCACCCCTTCACGGCTCTCAATGACACACACACACACACACACACACGCACGCACGCACGCACGCACGCACGCACGCACACACACACACACACACACACACACACACACACACACACGCGCGCGCACACACACACACAAACACACAGAGAGTGGCCCCTGGCTCAAGCTTCATCAATCTTCAACAAAAGGATGACATCACCAATAAGCATTCCCTTTGTGGCTCAGAGCAATAAGCCTTATTTACTGGTGAAATAAGCCCGGCTCCATTGTTCAGCTCCCCACTTTGGCTCTCTCTCCCACAGCTTAGGAATCAAACAGTATTTTGTTCTGATGTCACAGACCATGGCCAGGATTTAAGGCTAAGACATGCAAAGGGGTTTCCTATTTGCTGTAGCGTCCCTTCAAACGCACACGATTGAAAGCACCAGGAGCCGGTTAAAGCACGATCACAGTAATTATTACTGATGGTTGTTTCCCCTCTTCGTGTTGAGGGTATTCTTTGTTTATTTGATTTAACATTTTGGCAGTATTTCGGTAAGTTGTGAAAAATTATCACTCGCTCAACGTATTTTGACACGAGCGATTGAATAAGCCAGCCCTGGGCCTATGTTTACACGCAGAGTCATAAATGACATCTGTTGTCTGTAATTACTGTTTGTCGCCGTATTAGAAGTCAAGGCTGCAGGTTAACCAAAGTGCTGATGCACTGTGATACACAGCCGCAGATTAAGGCTTTACACGGCCCTGTGTGCATGTCTGTGGGTGTATGTGTGTGTGTGTGTGTGTGTGTGTGCGTTTGTGCGCGTGTGCGTGTGGGCGTGTGTGTGTGTGAGTGCACACGGGTGTGCGTGTTTATGTGTGCGTGCATGTGTGTGCATGCATGCATGGATTGTTTGTGTGTGTGCATGGGCGTGCGTGTTGGAGAGGTGGTGTTCGCAAGCAGTGGAAAATACAAGACGGTGAAAAGTTGCTAGTTGTAAATTGTTTGGGAAGTTGTTCATCCCGTGGTGTTGTTTGCATTCTGTGCACTTTGTACGCGGCCCTGTCACAAGCATAAAACTAGGTCTCACTTTGTGTTGTGACAATCTTAAAAATACACAACATCAACACGTCCCAAATTGAGTGATGGAGGGAAAAGGCCCCTCTATTTTTAACAAGATAAAAAGTCACTTTCACACCTGCAGCCTGCGTTCACGCCCTGTGTCTAAAGCAACCGTTTGTTGTTGCTATGTACGCTTTCTTTTTTTCTTTCTTTCTTCCTCTCGATCTCTAAACACACACACGCACGCACATGCACACACACACACACGTGCACGCACGCACACACAGCCATGCCAGGCCTTGGGAACCTGTCAGGCTTACAGTGTGTTTGCAGTCACTTTAGAAAGTGCCTGAGCACGCAGTCCCGGGGGAAACGCTCACGCCTTATACACAAGACACCCCTCCCTAGCCCCCCACCACCCCTACAACACCCCATGTCACCGGGAGAGGGAGGGGAACAAAGCTGCCATAGTCAATTCTCCTAATTTCACCACAGCCTGTCGAGAATCCCCTACTCCCTTTTTTTCCTCTCCCTCCCTCCTCCCTTTTGCTCTCTCTCTCTCCTTCCCCCCCCCCCCTTCTCTCTCTCTCTAACAAGTACTTTATGTTGGGATCAGGCAGGTCTGAGTTGCCCACAAATAAAGTACACACTGAGACTCTCACTCACTCTCTCTCTCCATCTTCTTTCAGTCACTCTCACCAACGCCCTGTCATTCAGATGCCTGCACCATGCAATTTGTATCCATTTGTCAAACAGCGGAATCTGCCACAAAGGAAAATGCCTGCGCCAACATAAAGTTACAAACACACACATCTGTCTCTACGGTCCAAAATGGCTGCAACGTCTATCCCATTATTAGTAATACACTATAACTAACCCTCAGCGTTTTTAGCCACGTTTTATTGTACCACACGCACTTGTTACATTATGCCTCTTCTGCAGAGGGAAGAATGGCCGTGTAACAGAATAGGACACGGATATCACATCCTCCAATCACCTGCAAACTTGTTGTGTCTTTGGGATGAAAACTCAGAACGGACGCCATTTAAATCCCTCCGCCATTGCATTCGGGGCCGCCTCATTGTGCTGACACTGCTTTTGTATTTTATTTATTTGGGATTACCGCCATTGTGTGGCTGCCCAGCCAGGTCCCTCTCCCCCAGCGCAGACGGACCGTTTATTAAAGCCACCTCAGCGATACGTCCCCGTCGCTGTGTACATATATATCCCCACCTATTCAAGATGTGGCTTCAAAAAAAATGCCCCTATTATGGGATGTGCAAGGCAAGGTATCAGCTTTGAATAATACTTATTGTGCAAACTTTGTTGTCGCCATTCTTGCGCCAGGGCCTGTTATCTCGGGACGCAGCACACAGGGATACATGCTGACTGCGCCGCAGATAGCGGCTCGCGCTAGCAGCCATTGTGGGCCCCGTGCCGGCTGCCGGGCTGCGGGGCTCCCCCAGACGGGAGCCCCGCAGCCCGGGCTGTCAGCGCGGCGGTGTCAGGTGGCTGAGCGGCGCGGGGACCCAGGATGCCGCAGCTGCTGCAGGAGGCCCTCCAGTGCCGCTCCGGAGCCCTGGGGTCCTGACACGCGGCACAAAGTAATCACAGATCACGGCGTTTAATCACCGAAAACAAGCACTCAGGAGGAAGCCCCACTGTCAATATCCCTCTCTCTCATTATCTGTTTGGATGGCACCAACACACTGTCAGATAAACAGAGTGGAAAATTAAGATTAAAAATATGGTAATTTCATTCCAGGCAGCCGGCTTCTCTCACTCCCCATTATGCTATTGATTACCTCTGAATTCAATTTCTCCTTTCAATGTAAACTTTAATCTATTCGCCAGCCCAACAATTCATCTCCCGAGGGGCTATTTCAGAGTAAGTAAGCATTTAATATGACGCTGTCTGAAGATTCACTGGCTTTAATGAATTGTGTAAATCACTCAGCTCTAAAAGGCGACCATGCCCTGGGTTCACAGCCCGAATGTGATCTCTCGTTAAATACCGTCTCTCTCTCTCTCTGTGTCTTTCTGCCGCGATGCTAAATGCTCTCAGGCAGCAAGGGCCTCGTGAACGGGGAATATCTGCCCGTTTTGTTTCATTTGGAGCGAAGCAGCCCCCGATGTAACTGAGGCGCTGATGAACATAACACATTAAAATATAGGTCAGGGAATTAAAGACGACAACAAAACACACATTTGTAAGAAAAGCAGGGGATTTCTTCACAGGGATTGTTGTCAGTGGAGCGTTTGTGGTGATCTGCATAAAGCAGGCAGACATTAGGGGACGGTGTCGAGGCTGTGAAACTGAATCCCAATAATGTAAACACACAATGCCCGCTAATTAAAAGACATGGTTGCGATATCAGCATTCGTTTTATTTAGTAAATGAAATTCAACGAGTGTCATCTGGTGCTACGCTGTATTTATTACTTAAAGCAATTTGGCTCTACGTGAATTACAAAAAAATACAGATGACTTATTGCACTTAAAAAAAATAAAATCAAAAATGCACACACACAAGATGCAAGAAAACACATGTTGTAACTGATAAAATATTTGAAATTAATTATTGATCATAACCATCACACTATGGAAAAAATAAAAGAATAATAAATAATTGTAAGAATTAAAAGAGCACCACATTCAGCTGGATAGTTTCAGGCTTCTCTTATCGTTGTTGTCGTGCTCTCCTCTCTTCCGGCCATGTTATTGTAACACATTGACCGAGGGACGGCAGCGATGCAGATCGTTACAACCAAAGTGCAGGAGACCCACCAGCTTCGGAGCGGATCAATGGATTCAGTGTAATTAGAAAAGCATCGATAGCTAGACGAAGGCACGGTAACGACTGGGAACACTGGCTCCTCTGTCCGACTCCCGCCTCAGGAAACTTCTCCTTAATCTTTGATTCTTTCCTCCAAACTTAAATCACTTAGCCCGTCTGTAATGAATTGCATAAGAGGACGGGGACACACGCACACACACACGCACACACACACTCTCTAAACACACACACACACACACCAAACACGCAAACACACACACACACTCTCTAAAAACACACACACACACACACTCTCTAAACACACACACACACACCAACCAAACATGCAAACACACACACACACACACACACACACTCTCTAAAAACACGCAGACAAACACACACACACACACACACACACACACACACACACACACACACTCTCTCTAAACGCACACACACACAATGCATCAACCCCTTTCCAGTGTCCGTGAAGGATTGACGCCACCCGAGAGAATAGCACACACACACATAAACAGTCGATTAGAATCAATAAATAGCCGTAATAAGTCATATACTGCCGACGACGGTGAAACCAGCATGGGGAGACCCCCCCTCCTGCCTCTCTTCTGCTTACGGCTACACAACGTGTGGCTCCGTGTTCCTAACAGCAGGACGGACAGACCGGTCCACCCTGATTGAATGCAAAGTCCCAGCAACAGCAGCAGCAGCCCGACGGCCCTCTCCCCGCTGTCAGAGAGACGTCTCGTAGCTGACTGTGGTCCCCCTGGCAGCCTGCTCCTCACCGTCCCTCAGTCTCTCAGACAGACAGGGACGGCTTTTGTTCATGTAAACCTGGAAGGGGGTATTAGGGGTGGAGGGTCAGGGATCACACACGCAAACACCGCAGTCGGAGCGCCCGGGATCCGTCCTGACACACGATGTCAGACGGAGGATTTGGGAGTACGCCGGGAGCGAGGGAGCGCTGATTTATTTGCCGTCGGAACAACTGAGACAAGATTTCGCGAGGGAGATAACGGCGGGGGAAATGTACCTTAATCTCCGGCGCGATGGACTGCGCTGATAGATGTTTGTGAGAGAAACACAGAACGCATCACGAGTGCGTTTCCCACAAAGCGCCGGTGATAAACTATTATATTAGTCCCAAACCCAGTGGAAATAGGGCGAGATAGGTATAAAGAAGTAAAAAATAACGGGTGTGCCTCACTTTTAGATTATGCTGCAAACTCAAGGATTCATCTTTCAGGAGGCACAATGGCGCCAGAGGTTGTTATCAGATAATTTATTGTATTTTCCACCTTGACTGACAACTAAAGAAACTTCAGACTCACTCCGCAGACCCACTCAGTATTTAATAAGTGGCGCTCGGCAGCTATGGATGCTGCGGCAATCTGATCCGAGGAGAGCGCGGTACCAAATAGAGAAAAGGAAACATAAGGGCAGGGACAATGTCAGGAGCAATCCGCCAGTGTGAGACGCACAGACGATACCAAATAATACCACAGCGGGGCCGCGGCTTTGGAAATCACTATTTTACCCATTTCACTCTCTGGCTGAGCAGATACACTTCCCCAGATAAATTTGTGCGAGGGACAGAGAAAATGAAATGATGCCTACTTTTCTTCCGACTTCACAAAGGCCTTTTTGAAGTTGCAATGCAATGGTATCTGTGCTCCCAGACAGATGCACATACAGAATGGAATTGAACAAAGACCGGCCCGCCTCTTATCTGCCGAGTGTGTGAAGGGGAAAATACATCACAAATGAATTTCACAGAGAAAAAAAAATCTCTCCAATGCAGTAATCCCCCATAGAAAGTTACCCTGAATCACGATGAAGTTAAAGCAGATATTTCTAAATAGACACACGCGCAATGAAAGCCGCTTTTCTGGAATCATCTCTAAAATGATCTAGAAATTACATTTCTTTGGGGGGGGACAAGGAGAGATTATACTAAGGGCCGCGGCGATAGCATCAACGGATGAAAATCTACAAAGGGGCATCTTCACCAAGGCAATCGCCAGACTGCAATGCATTGTGGGTCTCGTGTGAGCGTTCCACTGTTCCCCAACTCTCCTTCTGCACGCGGGCGAGGTGCCACGCAGTTAGAGCGAGAATTTTGGGTTAGCGGTGCGCCGCGGCATGGTAACCGGGAGGCCGGACACACACACACACATACACACACACAAACGCACACGCGGACGCGGGCCACCGGGGGGTGAAATGGTGTGTGTCTGCGGCTGGGTACCTGTGAGGCGGCGTGGTGCAGGGAGGCGGCCTCCTCGGCCCCGGTCTGCTCCACCATCTGGTAGAGCATGCCGTCGCGGTCCTGCAGCAGCACGTGGGGCTCGTCAAACTCCCGGATCCTGCCGGCTTCCAGGACCTGCAATCAGAGCGGAGCGCCGGGAGCTGGGCGTCGCCCGTATACTTTACCTCTGGGCGGAATCAACCTCTAGGCTGTTGGGAGGCTGCTGAGCAAGGCAGGGAGACGGCCGAGGTTGACGCGGGGGGGCCACCCTCAGCAACCCTCCATTTGAGGTGAGTCACCCGGCGACAAACACAGGGAGGGCATGGGGGGGGGGGGTTGGACGCGGGTCGGGCGCGGAGGACAGCCAGCTGACGCTGACAGACGTGGATCTGTCCTTTATCCACGCGTTCATCCGGGCGTTTCGCCCGTGGCTCAAAGGTGGTCCTCAGTCAAGCCCACAATCACAGCCCAGACAAACACACACACACTGGAGGGGATGACTAGCACCACTCCGTCATCGCGCCGTGTAAACCCCGCGCGAAGAATAGCGCCGGCTCCAGGAGAGCGAGGTAAAGGACTACCATTACCGAGCTGACAAATGTAAACAGATAAAGACGAGGTGGAGGGGAGCACAGTGCTTTGTAAGAGAGAAAAACACTTAGAAACAACAACGCAGCAACTCATTATAGCAACTTGCCGGCGTGAAAGGAAAATTCCACAGCTGCCACAGCCTTAATTCACCGTGGTTTTGTTAGTTCTTTGGGGGGGGGGGGGGGGGGGGGGGGGGAGAGGGGGGCGAGACACCAAGCTGGGAAGTTTCTAATTTGGAAAACGACGGCATTCAATTAAAACACTTTGGAACGACGGAGCGGAGACGGGCCAGGTGAGGCCTCCAGCGCAGCTTGACAATCTGGGAGCGTTTAACACGGGCACAGGTGTGGCGCCGCCCCTGCTGGGCCATATCGGAGGCTCTCGCTCCGGCTCTGCGCCGACCAAATGGCCGCGAGGTCACGCTCGGCCCTTGTGGGCAGCGGAGAAGGGCTGCCAAAATCGGCACCAATTGGCACCTCTGTAGGCATCAGCGGGGAGGGGCCGGCGGACAGAGGGACACGGGCGGGACGGGTGGACGGGGGTAAACAATCAGGAAACTAGTTACTGAGTTAAGTGCTCTGTGAGTAGAGCGTTAAGACCGCCTGCTGGCTCTCATGGGCTGAAGATTTGTTTGGTTTTCTCTACAAAATGTACTGATTCGTTTCACGTAAATGGTTGCTTGCGAAGCTGCTATTCCGTGTGTCAATTATGGCACCCATTGATAATAATCTATGGAGTTAGGCTAATACCCTGATAGTAGAAGACTAGTGAGGCCCTACTCACTATTCTGACACAGTGGTGATGGCGTCCTACTCACTAGTATCCTGTCACAGTGGATGATGGTGTTCAGCCTGTGAGCGATGGTCAGGACGGTGCAGTCGTCAAACTTCTCCCGGATGGTCTCCTGGATGAGGCTGTCGGTCCTGAGGGCGACAGGGGAACACGACACCTTAATGGCAACAAGACCTTCCGCCTACAGGCCCTTGGGCAGGGATCTGAGGCTGGCTCTAAACTATGTCTAATCCTCTGTCAGGTTGATGCTGTGGCGACACAAAGGTGATCTGGGAAGAAGAGCAACAGAGGACAGTTCAACGGTATGTATGAATGGGCCGTGGTGTGTCGACCACTACAGCAGAGTAGTCATGTATCATATGTTCTGGTAGTTGTGTTTGCCTAAACTCTGAGAACCCACTGAGTGACAGCACTAGCGAGAGAATTTAAAAGACAACGAAAGTCCGCCTTCTTTAATCACCTTCCTTTACTGCACCCATTACATCACCATTACATATTTTCGGCTTAGCTCAGGAGGAAGAGCGGCTGGACTTGTTACCGGAAGGTTGCTAGTTTGATCTCCTCCTAGCCGAGTGTCGAGGCGTCCCTGAGCGAGACGCCCCCCCCCCCCCCCCCCCCTGACTGCTCCTGACCAGCTGGCTGTCGCCCTGCGTGGTCGACTCCGCCGTCGGTGTGTGAATGTGTGTATGAACCGTGGTGAGGTTACATAGATAGATAGGTACTTTATTGCCATGTCAACACAGTTGATTGGAATTTGTCTTAGTGCCACACAGGTTAAAATAAGGCAATACACACACAGTACATACAGTACATAAAAGACAATGACACATACAATTATTCAAACCAGTAAAAGATAAAAAGATCTTGCGCTATCGCAACAAACAAAAAAGTGTTTGTGCATTCTATAAAGTGCATTTAGCACGGGTTTACTCCTGAGAGCCTGAGCATTGAGGTTGCTTTGGATGAAAGCGTCTGCTGAACGCCCCGAATGTGAACGCACATCTCAAAGATGACCTCATAGGCTCAGCCCGAAGGCGGGGTCGGTGTCAGACCTGGGGTCCACGTTGGCCGTGGCCTCGTCGATCACCAGGATGCGGTTCTTCCGCAGGACGGCGCGGGCGAGACACACCAGCTGCTTCTGACCCACGCTGAAGTTGGAGCCCGACTCGGCCAGCATCGTCTCCAGCTTACAGGGCAGGTCCTCCACCACGCCCTTCATCTGCACCTGAGAGAGGGAGGGGGGGGGGGGGGGCGGAGAGAGAGAGGGAATAAGAGAGGGAACGAGAGAGAGGGGACGAGAGAGAGGGAGAGAGAGAGAGGGAGAGAGAGCGCGAGAGAGAGAGAGAGAGAGAGAGAGAGAGAGAGAGAGAGAAATGAAATAAACAGAGACAGAGATATAGAGATAGTGAGCGAACGAGAGAACGAGAGAACGAGATAGAGAGAAAGAGAGAGAGAGAGCAAGGGGTGAGACAGAGCAGAGTCCCCCCATCAGCCCTTCATTACCTCTGGATAAAGGCGCCCCACAGGGAGGTCTTTAAAGAGCCATCCAAACACAACCATTAACCGCGCGGCACAATGCCGGGGCCAGGCCCGCTGATGACCCGGGCCACTCACTTCCTCCTGGCCGGCCCCCCCGCTCTAATCCAGGCCACCAACCCCATTGAGGCCCGGGCACCGGGACCCCCTCTCTCTGTGGGGACAGAGAGGGGACTCCCTCGCTACAAGTTGGCCCTCGACCGCCCCCCACCCCCCCCCCCCCCCCCCCCCCCCCCCCAACGAAACCCACCTCGCACCCACCAGCAACTTTCTCAACGGCTCCCAGCTATACGCCACACATCGAGCCGGGGCCCCACGGCAACTAATGGGATTTCCCCCCCATGACTTGTGGCGAGCACGCAGGCTGAAAGGCGGGCATTGTGCTGCGTGACAGAGGGATCCCCCCCGGGCCGGCTAGGGGAATCATTCAGAGCCGGGCTGGAGTACCTCTTGGAGGGCATTCCACAGGTCCTTGTCTGTGTGGCGGCTGAAAGGGTCCAGATTGGTCCTCACGGTCCCGGTGAAGAGAACCGGGTCCTGGGGAGAGACGGATATAGAAAGAGAAGGCCGTGGCCGGGAAGATAATGACGGGGAGAGGATGTGTGAAAGGGTTAAGACAGGCTTTATGGAGCGCGGCGCGGCAATGTGTGAGGGAAGGACGCGCACAAAGGACTCGCTACACTCAGAAGCCGCCATTCAGCGGCTAAAGCACACTGTGCTACAATAAGTTGATCTTCTTTCTTGAGAACAGAATGGGAAGAGACGTTCTTGTGCTTTAGTGTTTGTTGAAGGAGGAGGAGAGAAGAAAGGAGCCCCCGGAGGTGATGTGAATTTTAAATATGAATATGGAACACAAAAACGTGACTGTGTGCACACAAAGGCACGGCATTCGCTCTCCTTCCACAAAGCACATGAAAGCGTTTTTCAAACGTCTGCCAAAAAGTCAGCCCCACTCCCCATTGAAACACACCAGTGTAGAGGTCATCCAATCAGCTCTGGGCTCCTCTGAATGGATCCACTCGGTTCTGAGGCGGCCATGATTCCCTGGCTGCGTATTGATGGCGGGAACACACGTGTATCAAGGTTCCGCCGCACTGCCATCAATCGGAAGGAGGCTCTTTATCTGCGTTCAGTAGGAGCAGTCACCAGCCACCAGTCTACCAGTCCATTCTCCTACGTTTGTCGGAACCCTCAGACAAACGGCGACAGAAATATGTTTTATCACGGATCGGGGCCGATATTTATTCAAACCTATTTCTCAAACAACTTTGCACACTAGACCCTTGGCAGCAGGAGTCCTTAGTCATAAAAAGCCATTGGAGCTCTAACAGAACAATAAAACCCTAGATAAGGGTGTCACGGCTCTAGTGTCCATATTGTTCTAACAATGAGTCAACAGCGCAGGGAATCCACCTGCACAACCTCACAAAGGTGAGGCCCCTGAATGGACACACCGAACACGTTCAAAACAGCGCTTGAATACGAGAGCGTCGAGGTACAGTGTGGCTGCGAGCAAAACCTCCGACACGTTCGCCAAAGAGCAAACCTTCCCCGTGCCCGGCCGTGGCAGAGATCCCCGTCGGATCACAGCCTAATCCAGGTGACGGGATGAACCCTGCTTACCCGACTCATTAATAAGAGCCACGTATCAAGATAGCAGCACAGCACTGACGCCTGCACCTCAATTAGACCGGAGAGCAGCCCTAAAGTACACAGTGACGGAGAGAGGCCCGGTGCACCCGGTGTTTAGAGGGACGTGAACAGCCCCACGGGGTGACTCAGCCGTCCTGATCATCGCTCTTATGCAGCAGATCAACACCGGTGATCAGGCTAACGCCCGCAGCAGCGCACACAGCACCATGCGAAGTCACACTGTGTAAACCTTCACAGGAGTGGGGGGGGTTGATGGCGGAGCTTACCCAACCTGCACATTAAAGGGACACCATTATCAAAATCGACCCTCACTACCCTCATGTATTTATAAATGATGGTTCTACACAGTTAATGTTAATGTATATATTTTTGCTTTTGAAATAGATGGATTTCAATCGCAATGGTCACTGTTATTTTTACCACTTGTGGTGGTAAAATAGTGGCCATTGCCATCTATTTCAGAATCACCCCTCTAGTGACATCACAAGTGGGATTGTCCACCTGGATGTATGATGGACAGATCAGGACTGTACAAACTGCTACAGGGGACGGGTCATTTTGGTTGTTTAGTTTCAAAATCTTGCTCTCCTCTGGTCTTTTCTGCTCTCTTTCTTTAAAACAGCATTTTGGATCAAGTCATCTCATCACCAGATAGTAGATAGTAAAATAGTAAAACAGGAAAGGTAACATTTCAGGTGAGCGATGGATTTGAGAAAAGATGGTAAACTGCGACTGGAACCCCAACAGATGAAGACACAGGAGAAACATTCCCGTTTCCTTTGCCTTCCGGAAGCGTTCCACCTCTTTACCTTCTGTGAGTTTCACAGAGTGTCAGAGTAGGTCGATCATCTCATCACCAGATAGTAGATAGTAAAATAGTAAAACAGGAAAGGTAACGTTTCAGGTGAGCGATGGATTTGAGAAAAGATGGTAAACTGCGACTGGAACCCCAACAGATGAAGACACAGGAGAAACATTCCCGTTTCCTTTGCCTTCCGGAAGCGTTCCACCTCTTTACCTTCTGTGAGTTTCACAGAGTGTCAGAGTAGGTCGATGGCCAGACGTTAAATCAGCTCAAGTCCCAATTCAAACTAGTTTTGTGACACATTTTAATTGAGGATTCAATGTTCAGCTGGGAAAAACGACTTTCAAGCCCAGCTTTCCATTCAGCGATTATGTGCTTCAACAATTCTAAGCACTCTTTTTGCCACGGAATACTTTTTCTTCTAATACCGAGTCATCCCTGAAGTTTCAATATACATTGAAACGGATCCCTTATTTTAATGTCACATGCTAATACAAGTTTATCTTAATCAAATCTTAGGGCGTAAGAAAGGCAAGAAAAAGATGGAAAAACCTCCCCACTGGAGACTGTATAGAAAACATATCAGAGTGTGAAGATAAGGTCCGCACACCACAGGACAAGACAAGCATCTCATGTCAAAAACCCTCTCCCTCTGAAAGGCGCCCTGAATATATCACTATAGCAGCGCTGCGTCACACAGCGCAGTAGCAATCACAGCTGGAGAGAAAGAGAGCAAAACAGTTGGATAAGGCTTCCCAAAGCCAGTCCAAACTACAACCCTCTCTCCGCCTGAAAGAATTTTCTAGAACTGGGAACACAGACACGCACACACACTGAGACAAGCCAAACCACGCTCCACACTATCACCCCAGCACCATGCGCGGCCGCGCCACAGCAGCTGAAGTGCTTTAGCGAACGCTAACGTCTTAACCTGCCACTTCACGGCGACTCTCCTCTGCCCCTCGGAGAGGAACAGCGAGGAGGGTAAACACGGAAAAGTCACATCAAACGCGCATCGCATCCATCTCCAACCCGATTTGGGCGCGCGGAGGCGGGGCATCGCCGCCGACTTCATCCGCCGTCGCTGGCGCTTGCCAGAAAGCCAATCAAAGCCGCGTATGAAAGCCTTAACGCGCCGTGTTTCCGGGCGTTTCTGGCGACACCTTACGAGACCGGGGCGAGCGGAGGCGCGGTGAGGGACTCTGGGGGGAGGGGATGAGGGGGTCTTCGTATAAGCAGCTTTCCCATGTTTGGGGGGTTGAGGGCTAATCCTCTGTCAGGGAGGGGGGGGGTGCTCTCTTGGCTGCGCGGGCCGTGGGAGTCGCCCCCCCCCCCCCCCCCCCCCCCCCCCCTCTGCTCAGCCATGGGCTGGCATTTTGTTAATGCCGTATCAGTTACAACAAGCGGAAATAAAGTTAAACTGTCTCAAGGCGTCCGTTTGTCTCACTCTCCGAAAGCCCCACAGTGACGAGCGTGATCCTCCTCATCCGTTCTAGAGCTCAGAGAGACAGGAGAGAAGGAGCAGGAGGAGGAGGAGGAGGAGGAGGAGGAGAAAGGGAGGAGGAGGGGGAGGAGAAAGGGAGGGACAGAAGGAGAGGCGTGAAGGTTTGTGTTACCGTTGTGAAGACGCCGCCTGACTCAGGTACACCAAGTAACAGGTACACCGGGTAACAGGTACACCAGGTAACAGGTACAGCAGGTAACAGGTACAACAGGTAACAGGTACACCGGGTAACAGGTACACCAGGTAACAGGTACAACAGGTAACAGGTACACCGGGTAACAGGTACACCGGGTGACAGGTACACCGGGTAACAGGTACACCAGGTAACAGGTACAACAGGTAACAGGTACACCAGGTAACAGGTACACCAGGTAACAGTTTACCACAGGTAACAGGGAACAGGTACACCAGGTAACAGGTAACAGTTTACCACAGGTAACAGGTACACCAGGTAACAGTTCACCTGGACTCTGCATAGCCTCCCCCCTTATCCCCCCCACCACCCCTCTAAAACACTTAGTGTATGTTGTACGTCCTTGCATTTAAAAATTGTAGTGTAGCGTCTTATCCTAGCTATCTCTGTTGTATACGGGGAATGGGTTAACCTGGCGATGGTTAGTGCTTGGCACTTGCGCGGTATCAACGTGCATCTCAATTCACATCATGCTGCAGTTATCAACAGCCTGATCCTGGGTCGGATACGGCGGTGATGGTCGTATTTACGGTTGCGATTAAGGTCCCCTCGGACCTTCCCAGTATATAAAGTTTGTACCGGTTCCCCGGGGGCCCTAGGGCCTCAGGATTATGTGACGTGGACCCAGAAGAGGATACCTGTGGGATAATGGACATCTTCTGCCGCAGGGTGTGCAGGCCCAGCTCGGAGGTCAGGAACCCATCGATGGTCACGCGGCCCTCGGGCTCGGCCAATCGGAACAGGGCCGAGATGAGCGAACTCTTCCCGGCGCCGGTCCGTCCCACGATGCCGACCTGTGGACGGAGACGAGGAGACGTCGGGGTTTAGTGATCCGTCGTGGTTGGTAAAGATCCCATATAATGCCTTTTTTTATTTTTGTTACATGCCTGTATGTTAGAAATATCCCTTATTATTCCCACACTGTTCATTTCTGCAAAACCAATTCCAGCTTCTATCAAAGACTTTCTGTCTTGTACCATGTCGCTTTAAGGCCCCCCTAGCGAGTGGCCCAGTCTGGTGTGATCGGCCAACACACCTACTCTATTGAGATTGGTCGAGCGCTTTGCGCGTGCGTCGGCAAATTCACGCTCCCTGCACAGTCTGACGTCACACTGTTAGAGAAGTAAAGTTTGAGGGCAAACAAGCTATTTCACGTACTTATGGAGGGCCGTTCTCGGTTGGTGCGAAATTTCCCCCTGGCTCCGAATTCGATTTTTCTAGCTTAGCAGACGTAAAACATGTATACATACGTCAAATAACAGTCTAAAGCAAAGGGACGTCGAAAAAGCATGATATCACCCCTTTAATAGCTACAGCTCATTGCAAACATGTGCCGTTACAATGACAAGAACAGCCACGCCTACTAATGAAACGTCGTGCTACAGAGCGACGAGGGAGCCCATATTAAGCCTAATGTGTAATTACAGCATCTGGTCGATGTAGGCTTTTAACGCGCAGTAATAGAGATCAACAGATCACCTTACCCTACAAAGTGGCTTCACTCACAGTGTGAAATTATTCATCGCCACACGGTTGAATCTACTTTTAATCGTGGGGGAATGTAATGTTTTATGTGTGATCGTTACGTGTCACACACAATTAATTGAATATTATTATTTATTTATAATAAAAAAATATATAGATGAATGATTCCCTTCAGCGACTGAATCAGTGCATTACTTTTTTATATCATTATTAACTGTATTGAGAGAGTAGGCTCTCAGACCGGTTATGTGGCTGATGGTTTCACAGATTCTCCTTCTCATGACGAGCTTCTCGAGGCCGAAGGTCTGCTGGCAGACGTTTCTTTGGACCAGCCCAGCTGGGACACACAGCCTGGAACCTTAGTACAAAAACGAGTTCAAATCTACAGCAAGGTTCCTTATCTCTGAAAAAGTAAATAACTTACTACATTCTCCCCAAGCAGAATATGTTCATTGGTTTAATGTACAAAAAAATTAACTCACTAAAACACTCTCTCTCTCTTAATTTCACTCACTCACTCACAGTCATTCACACACACACACACACACACACACACACACACACACACACACACACACACACACACACACACACACACACACACACACACACACACACACACACACAGAAAGGAAGTCTTTCTATTTCCTTGTTCAACAGAATACGTTCCTTGGTTTAATGTACCTGGGAATAAATCCTTTCACTCCTCCCTCTCTATCCTACCAGCCGTTAACGAGCACACGGGAAGAACGACCACATTGTGAGGAATACCATATATGGATCTAAGGTTTGCATGACGGAACCGGATGTTATCGTACGGTACGAATCCGCCGTATCAACAAGGGGAGACATGGATCACCCTCACCTGAGACCGCGGGGGAAGAAAGAAACCCCCGCGCACAACGAGAAAGGTTGATTCTGAAATACAGCGTTCAGACAAAAGACTACAAAAGAGCATCTAAATTTCCATCTAGCCCCGTGTTTCCCTATCTACGCTTTATCCGTTATTACAGTTCACACGCGGATGAGGGGCTTCTGTATCATCCTTCCCTGCTGTGGAAGGTCCAGGCTTTACATTATATAAACACACGTATACGTCTACATATATATATAGTATGGGACTATCTTGTATAGGAGTTCTCGGGGTGTGAGTGGATCACAGGGAGCTGTCAGCGGGCACAAAGCCTCCCTAGAGCCCTCGCACTGGAGCAGGGGAGAATCCTCCCATGGGCTGTCGCAGGGGCCTCTCCACTTATCAACCCACCCATTGTGAAATCAGCCGCCCTGGCCAACCGTGGCCATGCAAAATACACCCCCTGCATTAAACACAGCCTCAATCATCCTCTGCCATCTCCCTCGCCCTGCCTGCCTGCCTGCCTCCCCTCTCTCTCTCTCTCTCTCTCTTCCATCCCCCCTTCACACCCTCTCCTCTCCCTCTCTCTCTCTCTCTCTCTCTCTCTCCGCTTCACTCTCTCTCTTCCCTCCCCCTGCCTGCATCCCTCTCTCTCAGTCTCTCTCCCTCCCTCCCTCCTCCCTTCCTTCCCTTCCCGCTCACAGCCACTCCTCTCTCCCTCACTTTCTCCCTTCCTTCCCTCCTCCCTTACAGTCTCTCCTATCTCTCTCTCCCTCCCCCTCCACCCTCCCTTCTCTCTCTTTTGTAGTGAATAAACAGTTGTCCCCATCAGGTAAGTCAGAATGCAAATGGGAACAACTGGATTCAGTTGAACAGTCTTAATTACATGATATGTATTCCATGAATCACAAATGCTATAGTCCCGGAGACTCCGCCTGCCACAATGTGCTATCCCTTTAAATAATTGATAAGAAAAATAATGCCACGTAAAAGGAAATGAAAAGAAGGAAAAAAAAATAGGAAAGCTTCACAGCACATGTGCACGCACACACGTACACAAAAACGCGCACACACGCACACACACACACACACACACACACACACACACACAAACAAACAACAAAGTCACAAACAACAACAACAACTACAACAACAGCGTAGGTATACGGCCTGTGGGCCAGCACCTTCTCCCGTGAGCTGATGACCGCGTTGAGGTTCTTCAGCACCAGCGGCTCCTGGCTGCTGTAGGAGAAGTTGACCCGGTCGAACGTGATGGACCCGTTGGCCGGCCAATCGGGCGGAGGCTGGGTGTTGGTCTCCCAGGCGCCCTCGCTCTCCAGCTGTGTGTACTCCACCACCCGCTCCACCGACGTCATCTGACCGCAAGAAATACAAATGCACACAAGATGACAAGGTACAACGTGAGGAAGATGGGCATAAATCAAGGTGGTACCTTTTGTCACATTTGTATGGTGAATTTGTCTGAATGTACATCCAACATTGGTTTCTCCGGTCTCACCTGACCTTCAGGGTTTTATAATTCATATTTCACACATACGGCTGCTTTGGATCTTTATTAACAGGGCGAACAAAATATTAAAATGTCACATTGGTTCAAAAGAGCTCTAGAAAAACCTCACTCACTCAAACACACAGGCTCTCTCTCTCTCTCTCTCTCTCTTTAACCCACTCACACATAAATGCTATCTCTCATTCACACACACATACATGCTCAGTCACTCACACACAAATGCTCTCTCTTTTTTTTTCACTCATTCACTCAGTCATTCACACACTCAAACACACACTCTCCCATTCACCCACTCACTCATTCACAGACACACACTCATTGTGAACCTAGACAGCAGGGTGTGTAATAGAAATGATACACCCCGGCTCTGGGTAAACACGGCCCATTGTGCGCTGCCATTGAACCAGGGGATCATTGTTAACGTCATATCACCACGGCCAGCGGCCCCATTCACACATTCCCCTTCTTTACATATAAGCCTTATCTGGATTAGGATTGCTTCCAAACGCGGGCAGAAGAAAGACGCGGGCGTCGTTACATAAGCACCGCGGGGGAGAGACCAGATTACCCCCCGACGTCACCGGTGGTACAGCGAAGAGAGACCAGCTTACACCCCGACGTCACCGCTGGTACAGCGAGGAGAGACCAGATTACCCCCCGACGTCACCGGTGGTACAGCGAAGAGAGACCAGCTTGCACCCCGACGTCACCGGTGGTACAGCGAGGAGGGACCGTACCATGTTGGGAGGGACCGTACCATGTTCTCCACCTCCGCGCTCTGCCTCACGCCCCACTGGAACATGCCGATGAGGGTCAGGGAATAGGACAGCACCAGGCCCACCGCGCCCGACTCCATGTCTGGGGGAGAGAACCACAGCGCAGCCCTAATCACAGCCGGGAACAACCAGCGCGTCCTCAGGCCCCACGCCGCTCCCCACAGAGACACACAGAGGGGGTTTTAGACTGCACTCATTCCCTCACTCACTCACACATGCTCTCTCTCTCTCTCTCTCTCTCTCTCTCCCTTTCACACACTCATTCGGACACACACGCTCAATCACTCACTCACTCTCGTACACACACGTACACAAACAAATGCTCTCTTTCACACACACACACACACACACACACACACACACACACACACACACACACACACACACGCACACACACACACACACACACAAGGCTGATCGCGCTGGAGGAGACCTAACAACATCGGGGATCGAACCCGGTATATTTAGGGTTGGAGCCGACCACCCCGTCCATCTCACACCGTCCTGACCCCGGCTTCGGAGCGCACGTTCAGGGCCAGACGTCGGGAGCCCTGCTGGGGAGGGGGCGGTACTGCAGGCTACGTTACCGTCCCGGAGGTAGAGGCAGCCGAAGGCGGTGACGGCGATGAAGGTGGAGCAGATCCCGTCCAGACGCACGGCGAACCAGCGCGAGGTGGTCAGGAACAGGAACCAGGCCTCTGGGGGCGACAGAGGGCCGACAGAAGGGGAGTCATGAGGACGAGTGGGTGAGGCCAACACAACACCAGCAGAAGACTCAAGAGTTCTCCTAGACTCTGCATAGCCTCTACCTTAACCCCCCCCCCTTATGCCCTTATTAGTGTGTTGGTCATCCTTAAACCTAAAAATAGTGCTTAGCATCGTAGCATCTTATCCTAGCTATCGATGTTGTCTACGGGGAATGGGTTAACCTAGTGATTGTGAGTGCTTGGCACTTGGTTCTATGAACATCCTTACTGTACCGATATTGTTGTTCCTCTTTCTTCTGACAAATGTACTTGTGAGTCGCTCACAAGTACATTGTGCTTGTCACAAGTACACAATTACATCGTACGCTTTGGATAAAAGCATCTGCTAAATACCCAAAATGTAATAATGATATTATAACAGAGCAGGACCGGGGATGGGGGGGGCCTGACCTGTGTGGAGGTCTTGACACGCGTCAAACATCTCCTGGAAGCGGTCCTGGGCCCTGAAGGCCCGGATGGTGGCCAGGCCCTGGAGCGACGAGGACAGGTGGGAGAAAACCGGGCTCCGAGCTGTAGGGGGAAGAACAACGTGGAGTCAGTCAGTCAGGACAGACCACACCACAACGTGGAGCCAGTCAGTCAGTCAGTCAGTCAGGACAGACCGCACCACAACGTGGAGCCAGTCAGTCAGTCAGTCAGTCAGGACAGACCGCACCACAACGTGGAGTCAGTCAGGACCAGGACAGACAGCACCACAACGTGGAGCCAGTCAGTCAGTCAGTCAGTCAGGACAGACCGCACCACAACGTGGAGGCAGTCAGTCAGTCAGGACAGACAGCACCACAACGTGGAGTCAGTCAGTCAGGACAGACAGCACCACAACTTGGAGTCAGTCAGTCAGTCAGTCAGTCAGGACAGACCGCACCACAATGTGGAGTCAGTCAGTCAGGACAGACAGCACCACAACGTGGAGTAAGTCAGTCCGTCAGTCAGGACAGACAGCACCACAACGTGGAGTAAGTCAGTCCGTCAGTCAGGACGGACAGCACCACAACGTGGAGTCAGTCAGTCAGGACAGACAGCACCACAACGTGGAGTAAGTCAGTCAGTCAGTCAGGACAGACAGCACCACAACGTGGAGTCAGTCAGTCAGTCAGGACGGTCCTTGAGCACAACGCACGGTGAGCGCACAACAAGGCGTTCTGTACGTGTTCGATCCTTGACCGTAGGCTTTGGGGAGTCCTCGACTAAATATATCAAATGTACATGTATTGGGTGTATATCCTTGCATAAAGCCCTCATCCCATCTAAAAAAATATATATATATATGTATATATATATATATATATATATATCTTTCTATATATCGTTATTTCTATATACATATTTCAATATCTCTATATCTATATCTATACCGTTTTTTATATGTCAATATATAGAGATAGAGATATAAAACATAATTCATTCCGAAAGGCCATCTCCTACAGTTTCTCGCTCCCATTCACGGAGCGCCTGGTGGAAAAGGCTGTCGCACAGAAACACACGGACAGCACTTTAATAAATGATGCATGACACAGACATCTGAAATGCCAGGACGCCTCACAAGTCTTACGGAGGAACAGACTATTATTAAGAGCTGCTTTTGTCAGGCGTTTGTTGGGGGTACAAAACCGAAGACAAAGCCCTGAATGTTCCCTGGGTGCCTTTTAATCAAACTTTTGTTCCTAAAGAAGACAGAACCTGTGCGTTCGGGACCCCGGCCAAGAAAGGGAAAGCCGCGCGGGGCCGGGAAAGGCCTAGTCATGCCCACTTGGCATTTTCCCCCATTGTGTGTGATGTCATGAACTCCGGCATCCTGAGCAAAACTGTGTGTGGGCAGGCGATGGGCCACTACAACCTTTAGCCTTTATGCTAATGACCGGAGCTCTGCTCAATAGCCCATTAGCATTCCCGCCGCCGCGGCTTTGTCCCGCGCGACATAACGGACACGGCCCCAGAAATAAAACGGGCCGAGAGGAAAAAAAACAAGAAAAAACAAAAACATTTAAAACTCACTGGTGGACTCGAGGCGCTTGATGTCCCTGGACGTCCGCAGGAAGTAGCGACGCAGGAACAGGAAGATGATGAACAGAGGCACGACGGGGAGGAGGATCCAGGGGATGGCCACCGCCGCCACCGCGATCACCCCAAGCACCTGGAGCAACACCTGGACGCCGGGCGCCACACAGGGGGAGACGTTAGCGCTAGGGCAGGCTGGGATGGAGGAACCCTCTTGTGTCCCTCATAACTACACTTGCAAACACTGACCGCCTATCGACCACTGCGTGTGTTCAGTCTGTTATCTATGGGATTGTCCTACTGGTGTCTGACGTGTTCTATGTTCCTGTTATGGGCTGTATGTAAATGTGACGTTTGATGTGCCTTTTTCCTGTTGTATGCTATATGTGCTGCAGCACAGGCACCTGCTGGAAATGAAAACCTGCAGCTTTATGCTGTTATAACATTTGTCTGGCCTGTTTTGAATTGTAACTTTGTTACCATTAATACTTTCCTGTATAATACAAATATATTAGAGTGTGTGGGGGGGTTGACCCTCTTTTCGGGGCTAACGCCTAAAGAAAGACATTGTCCTGTGTTGGGGTGGCTAGCGGTAGCACGGAACGACATAGCCTCCATTTTGGGGTGGCTAATGCTAGCGCAGCCAGACACAGGGTCCTGTTTTTGGGTGGGACAGTGTTAATCTTAGCACGGCTACACCACGGTTTCTCTCGGTGTGCTCGTGACTAACTTGTTTTTGTTCGCATGTATCCTTCACACGGAGCGGTGACGGAGGCTACGGGCCAGCGGCGGACTGACTCACCGTGGGAAAGGGAACAAGCCAAACAGCTCTAATTCTCACTTAGTAGCAGGTGAGAATTGACCACTTGGCCACGGTGGTTTCTCAGCTTCTCCCTCCCTCTCCCTCTCCCTCCCTCTGGACCACATCGTGGTGGGAGTCTTGATATCACCTGAGCAGCCAACCACCGCAGCACGATTACTCAGTCGCCCTAATGGCTGCGTGACACCGGCGACCGCTGGCCGGGTGAAATCAGACTCTGAACAGGGCTTGAGGGGAAAGCGTCTGACAGTAGCGACCTCACACCTGCACCATTACCATCACAAAGGAAGGGATCACCTTTTATTTTTAATGGGACGGCCATGTCGTCATTCTGACGTCGTCCTTTACGGTTTTAAATATAACCACATTACGGCATTCAAGTTTTCAACTTTACTTTGTTTATGAAGCGCTTTGACAATCCAACTGGCTTTGTAGTAAATATTCCTACGGATCATTTTACATAAGTGTTACGCACACACGATGGCAGGCTATCGTTGAGGCCTTTATGGGAGTTGTTGTAGTGTGGTAAATCTGTTGTAGTGTGTAGTATGTTAAATCAGTTGTAGTGTGTACTGTGTAGTATGTTAAATCTCTTGTAGTGTGTAGTATGTTAAATATGTTGTAGCATTTTAAATCTGTTGTAGTATGTACTATGTTAAATATGTTGTAGTACATAGTATTCGAAATCAGTAGTATGTTAAATCAGTTGTCGTATGTTAAATCAGTCATAATATGTAGCATGTTAAATCAGTTGTAGTACATAGTATTTGAAATCAGTAGTATGTTAAATCAGTCGTAGTATGTAGTATGTTAAATCAGTAGTATGTTGAATCGTTTGCCACAAAATGGTGAACTGTTCATTTAGTTTGTTTTCGGTTTTCAAGCAAAATAACAAAACGAGCATTCAAAATAAACCGACAACAACAAACTACAGGTACATGCTGCTGCATATTGGATACTGGCTTGATGGAGCCTGAAATGAGAGACAAGCCCTCAGCCTCCTCTCAGGAGGAGGAGGCTAAGAAGGGGAGATTAGGATCACGCGGGTACCTTCAATGGTCCCAACACTAGCCCACAGAGACGGAGATTTAATTTGCCATCGCAATTACGGATGTTATCAAACGCTCAGGCACACATTTAGGCATGATCACTTTCAGTGTGGCGTCTTTCACCGCGAGGAGCCACTCAATTCCGTTTACAGTGCAGATAAGAGGGTATTACGACTCTTAACTGTCGTCACAGAGAGGACCACTGAGCACTGATCCCAGGAATTTCACAGTACATAAGTTTCAATCTTAGCCGGCGACAGCGCCGGACTGCAGAGGGAGATGGAGGCTGTATCAGTCCCTCCTCCTCCGGCGATATCCTCCACCTCCCCCAGTCTACTTTAAATATGCTGCTACTTTTGGGGAATGGACGCGCTCTTATTAGATATACACAACTTCTCCCCCTCGCCTCCTCCTGAGAGGCGGTGGAACGGCGGGGGGGCGGGTTTGGGGGGTCTGGCCGCCATTGCCGGTCGTCTTTTCGATTTTCATTCCTCCGATGGTCTGGTGGGTCTGGTTAAAGCCGGACCTCAGATGGCTGAGGGTATAGCCACGGCCGACGGGTTAGGGGACAGTGCATATCTGATCTGTGTGTGTGTGTGTGTGTGTGTGTGTGTGTGTGTGTGTGTGTGTGCGCGTGTGTGTGTGTGTGTGTGCGTGTGTGTGTGTGTGTGTGTCTGTGTGTGTGTGTGTGTGTGTGCGACAGTATTTGTTTGTGTGCCTGTTTGTATGAGAGTGAGAGAGTGAGGGAGTAAATGAGTGAGCATGTTTGTGAAAATGAGTGTGTGAATGAGTGAGTAGGTGAAAGAGAGAGAGCATGTGTGAGTGAATGTGTGAAAGAGAGAGAGAGAGAGATTGTTTGAGTGAGTGGGTGAGTGAGTGGGTGACTGAGTGAGTGAGTGAGTGAGTGAGTGAGTGAGTGAGTGAGTGAGTGAGTGAGTGAGTGAGTGAGTGAGTGAGTGAGTGAGTGGGTGAGTGGGTGAGTGGGGGAGTGGGGGAGTGGGTGAGTGAGTGGGGGCGGTGTTCTGAGGAGAGAGGGGAGGGGGGGGAGAGGAACAGGAACCATTAGATGTCCCTCCAGGTCTCCCCCCTGCTCCGTCGCCAGCCCCTCTGTTTGATGTGATGCGTTTGCCTGGTCTGCCGCTTATCATGTCAGCATCGGAGGCCACTGTGCCCCCCCCCCCGACACACACACACACACCACACATGGCAGCCCCCCAACCACACTACAAACACACACAGCAGCCCCCGTCACACACAGACACAAACACATACCCCGCAAAAGGCCGGCCCACCCACACTACGCACACTACACACACACACACACGAACCCCCAGCAACACCACACACACAAGGCACCCCCCTAGCCCCACTACACACACACACTACACCCACAATACAGACACACACACACGGCACCCCCTCACACACGCTACGCACACACACACACACACGCACATCCCACACAAGGCCCCGCCCGCCCATACTACACGCAGGCATGACTGCAGCACACACACACACACACACACACACACACACACCATCACCCCGTCACACCAGTCCACCCAGATGAGTCTGATAAGAGGTGACCCCCTCCAACCGCAGACCACCACATCACATCAAGGGGCGCACGTGGAAGAGGAAGCGCGGAAGACGGGGAACAGAGAGGAAGGATCCTTCGGGGAACGGACGACTCCCTGTCGGACATTAAAGTGCTTTCAAAGGCTTTTGTATACAAACAGTTTAATTCAAGAATTACCTCTAATTGCTGTTTAGTGGAGTAAAGAAAGCTTTGGCATGCAGAGGGAGCGCGGCTCTGTCTGAGGACGGGCGTGGTATCCGCTGACCCGGCCTCCGCTTTCTGTTCTCAGCGATACCATCGGCCTCTTTTTTGATGTTCACATAAATGGAGAAAATTGAAGTTAATTGCCATATTTGTGTTGGCCGGAGATAGCCACTGTTGTTGCTGCACGGCGAAAAATAAACACTTCCCTTTTAAATGAAACATCCCCGGGGACACGGCCAATCAGAACGCCCCGTACGACTCCTGTGTACGCCGCCCTTTATTTACTGACATTAGAGAGCGAGAGAGAGAGAGAGAGAGAGAGAGCGAGAGCGAGAGAGTGAGTGAGAGAGAGATACAGAGAGAGAAGAATGTAAGAGAGAGAGAGAGTAAGATAGAGAGAACAAGCAAGAGAGAGAATGAGCGAGAGAGAGAGAAAGAGACAGAATGGGAGAGAGAGACAAAGACTGAGAGACAGAGAAAGAGAGAGAGAAACAGAGAAAGACAGACAGACAGACAGACAGACAGACAGACACAGACAGATAGACGGATGGTAGTTAGAGAACGAGTGAGAGAGGGAGCAAACGGGAGAGAAAAAGAGAGAGAGAGAGAGAGAGAGAGAGAGAGAGAGAGAGAGAGAGAGAGAGAAAGATTGCCTCTGGGAAAAAAGCGCAAACAAAACCGGCCGAATGAAGTGAGGACAGCGTAAAGGACATTCCTTGTCAGGGAAAACCTGAAGCCCTCTTGTCATCGCTGGGATTCTGTCCCTCCACACGTTCTCTTCACAGAGCGCCACAATACGCTGGAGGGGTCAGCGGTACTGAAACAAAACGGGGACAATGGGGCTGACCCGATCCATCGGGATCTGCCATCAGGGCTTTATGCCAGCAATAAATGCCCAGATGCGGAGGCCTTTCTTTGGTGGAGAAATGACTGTGGACACCTCCTTCACATTTTCCCTTTCTGGGCCGTTTTCACTTCATAAAGCTGCAGTCAATGTGTTTTTTGTGTGGGCCGAGGAGGCCTGACACATACTGTGGTGGTCCCGTTCATCGGCTACATTGGTGGCTCAAGTAGTCCCCGGATTAGGCCTTTGTGTGTGGTGAAAAGGTAAAAGAAGTCACTTATTTGGGCTCACTCAAGCTGCTGATTTCCACCCCCCATTTTGGAAATAAGAGAAAGGCTTTGAAATGCATGCAGTCTCTCTCTCTCTCTCTCTCTCCCTCTCCCCCTCTCTCCCTCTCGCTCTCTCTCTCTCTTTCTCTCCCTCTCTCTCTCTCTCTCTCTCTCTCTCTCTCTCATGCCCTCACATAAACCCATGAAATCCTTGTGCCCCCCTGATCCTCTCCTGTTCACCACAACACAGAGCACACAGCTCCCAGGACGGACGCTCAAAACGGCGCCCTCTCCGCCGCCATCGTCCACATCGGGTGACGGGCGGCGAGGGCGAGGGATCACCGCCGCTGTGATGGCCCGACGCAGGGCTCACGGAGGCCAGCCCTGGGCGGCGCTGCATGGGTGAGTCAGGAGAGAGAGGGGCGGGGGTGAGGGGGTGAGGTGTCAGACCACAGCACCAGCAGTGCACACACACTGAACACACGTTGGACGCTGGGGCAGGGCAACGCTCGCAGTCACATGACCGACCGCGGGATGACTGGGGAGCAGCCATGACAACCAGCGTTCACACACACACACACACACACACACACACACACACACACGCCAACACACACACACACACACACACACACACAGACGAGAGTACACACAAGCGCACACACACAAAGACAAGCACACACACAAACACACACACAAAGACAAGCACACACACGCACACACACAAATACAAAAACATAAAGGCAAGCGCACACACAAGCACACAAAACACATTCACAAAGACTAACACACACATGATTTGTGACATGTAAGAGTGGAAAGTAGCTGCATACAAATTTGAGCTAGGTGTACTTTTCCTTTGTGGCTCTGTTTGCCTCGTTCCATAACAGCATGGAGCCAAAGCCAGGCTGTGTTGACTTACAGCTTACCCCGAACAAAACACGAGCAGAACCCCGGACAGCAGGAAGGTCACCCTGATTCATAGCTTTTGATACTGACGTGAGCTTTAAGTACTTTAGCAGAACACTAAATGGACTAGGTCACTTTCACCAAGTATTTGGTCGATTAATAATCTTTAGGCGTGTTCCAGGGGAATCCAATACACTTGTACTAAAGTATGATCTAAAATAATACAATATCATATCATATCATATAACACAATAAAATAAGTAGGTTCCTTCCTGGCTGCAGCAGCGACCAGGTACATAAAAGGTGTGTGGCTCTCCTTTTTCTGTGTCCCCATTGTGATTTTCCACTCTCTCGCAGGAGGACAAAGGCCTCGGCTCCCCGACAAAACACCGCCCGCACTTTATGCCATATATGTTTTCCCCGCCGTCTCACAGTGTGTGAGCCGGTATGCTGCCCCGGAGCACCTGCATTCTTCCCCCGTGCTGTCACTACTGAGGGCCGTGAAACCCCATCCAGAGCCCAGGCTGACGTCAGCGCCGCTCATCTCCCCACAAAGCCAGGGAGGAGAGGGAGGTGACACGCAGCACAATGCCCCTGCCCTCACCGCAACGCAAACCCCGCCGGTGTTCTCCAACAATACCCGTGTTCCTCGTCCCCCATGTGTGTGTGTGCGTGTGTATCTTTAATAGCACTGTACGTGCACAAACACATGTGCATACACACGTGCGCGCCAACACACACACACACACACACACGCGCGCGCGTTGTCCTCCCGCTCCAGACGACCAGCGGAGGTCCACTGCTGTAATTTACGATGACACAGAGTCAACATGTGTGTCGTTTACAACCTGTAAACACTGACGAGGCGGCGGTGAGCCGCGGTCGGAGCAGAGCCCCGCTCCGGGTGACTGCGGTAATCCTCGTCCGGCCGGACGCTCCCTCGGGCCACCGGCCCCAGCCTGACTGGGGTGGTGTCTCACGGTGACGGGGCCCTTCTGACGGGGCTGCCGGTAGGAGCCCCTCGGGGAGCGTCAGCGATAACGGCCCCCACCCGGTCGGCGGCTTTGACGGGCGGGCCGGGCCGATGACGGCTCCCGGGGGCCTAACCTCACCTATTGTCCCGTCACCCCCTCCGAGGGCCGGCTGTGTGGAAACACGGCCGGCCCAGGGGTCAGGGGTCAAGTCCGGACAAAAGCCCACCGTCGCCAACCCCCGAGGCTTCTTTCTTTTAATTGACATTTGTGTCTTTGTCCCCGCCACCGAACTCCGGAGAAAGCGGAGAACAAGCTTTTCAATACGCTAAACGGCGACTAAATGAGATCAAATAAAAGGCACCGGGGCAGAGGGGAGAGCAGCCGGGCTCTGGGTCGTTTCCAGGGCCAGCCGGCTGGAGGGAATCCCCTTGTTGAGGCGTGTATGGGAGGGGTGGAGGGCTGGAGAGATGTGCTTACTCCACCATAAAGGGCTCGGCTCTTCTGCAAATCCCCACACAGAAGCGGGGCCTCTACCATGGAGACAGATAAACCATTTAGGGCATTGTTTATGAAGTTTCACTCCATTCCGCTCTGACAACCGTTTAAACAATGAGAGTGGGGGTGAAATGTGCGCTCTGCACACGGGCAACAATGGCCAGGGATCCCCGTCCTTTCTCTCCCGCTAATACTTTCTAAATGCCGACAGAAAGGAGGGAGAATCGTCCTTCCTGAAAGCATTAAAGGGGCTTCGGTGTGAAAGACACCTGCATGCACGGCCCAAAAGAGCCGCCAGCAAAAAGTACTTTGTCCCGAGCGACAACCTCTATCTCCCCTCACAAACGCCCGTGTGTGTCGTCTGTCGGGCGTGGAAGGCTGCGACCTGGCCGCCACACACAGCGCACCGAGCCCTCACTTACACGGTTTGCGTTCTGGCCCTTTTTTGCGATCGACCGTAGCTCAACAGCAGCCCGCTCTCTGGCACGACCTTATCGCCTTCCCCCGCTCCGTTTAGCCAGACCTACAGGTCGCCTACTTCTTCCTCGCTTGCCGTTATTATATTTCCCCTCGCCATTATTCATGTTACTATCAAAATGGCGGAGGGGGGGGAGGGAGGTGGCTTGGGGGAGGGGGGTTTCCTCGAACTATAGCAGACAAAACCCTTTTGTGGTATGATCCTTTGTGCGTTCAGCATTTAAGATGGCTTTTGTCTCCGGTGAGATGGGTATCTGCCACAAACATCACTCAGGCATTGTGGAGCGGGGATTCGCTTTCAGCGCGGCTTTTGTTCTATTCTTCGGCCCTAACCAAGGAGCCACGCCCGCCCTTCTACCTTGAATTGTGCGCTCAACATTCCCCCCTTTGTCGCGCTCGGCCCATGAGCTGCTTCATCTCCGCAGGCTCTGCTGGAAGAGCACCGTCACTGCCGCGGCCCGGGCGCTGCAACCCGACCCGCCACGGCGCGGCAGGGCGGCCGCTGGCCACCGCGGCCCGGGAAGACACGCCCCCCCCCCTCCAACCCCCCCAAGCACCTCCCCCCGTCTGTATCCGTTTCAGATGACCTGACCCCCACCACCCCTCCAGCAACACCACCACCACCTCCACCCCTCCCTGCACGCCTGTTGAAACACTATCACCACCACCCTCACCACCACCACCACCTCCACCACAAGCACCTCCACTACCCGTGTTGAAACACCCTCCCCCCACCACCACCACCACCGCCACCACCACCACCACCACCTCCACCCCTCCCTGCACGCCTGTTGAAACACCACCACCACCCTCACCACCACCACCACCACCACCACCACCACCACCACCACCACCACCACCCCCACAAGCACCTCCACTACCCGTGTTGAAACACCCTCCCCCCCCCCACCACCACCACCACCACCACCACCACCCCCACAAGCACCTCCACTACCCGTGTTGAAACACCCTCCCCCCACCACCACCACCTCCACCCCTCCCTGCACGCCTGTTGAAACACCACCACCACCCTCACCACCACCACCACCACCACCACCACCACCACCACCACCACCACCACCAGCGCCTCCTCCAGCACCCCCACTACCCGTGTTGAAACACCCTCCCCCCACCACCACCACCACCACCACCACCACCACCGCCCGCTCCCTGTCCTCCACCCTGTTGTCTGACCTGATCTGGCATCAAACCCATCTCTTCCTTGTTGACATTATTTAGACGGTAACCTTTCTCTCCAGCCTCCCCCCCCAAACCCCCAAACCCCCCAGACCGGCAAACATCCCCCTGAGCGCTGAGCCTCTGTCGGCGGCGGCGTCGGGCGTCGGCGCGGGCCACGCCCTCGCCCGATGCACGGACGCTTTTATTATTAAATGTGTGCGGCGGGCGCTGGCCGTGCGGCCGGTAATCCCACAGTAATTGTTTCCAGATTAGAGCGGCGGGCCCACAGAGCACGCCCAGCCAGCCGTGAAATGGCCTCCCCTCTCCCGGCGGCGCCGGCAGAGGGGAGGCGGCACTCGGGGGACCCACCTGGATGAAGTCCACGAAGGTCCAGGGCAGCAGCGAGTCCAGCTGGCCGATGTCTTTGGAGAACCTGTTGAGGATTCTCCCTGAGGGAGGGGGGGACAGGAGGAGACAACGTAGGGTTAAGGTGTGGCTCCGTTCACATGGAGGGTTAGTTTTGACTGTATGTGTGTGTGCGTGTGTTTGTGTGTGTGCGTGTGTGTGTGTGTGTGTGTGTGTGTGTGTGTGTTGCACTTTCCTTCTCAAAATGTCTTCCTTGCTAATTAAGGGAGTTTTTTCTCGCCCTCTGGGGGGCTAGGTTCGGGGGGGGGGGGGTCATAAATATACGGCCTGTCAAGGCCTTTGAGACTGGACCTGTGATCAAGGGCCACACAAATAATATTGAATTGAATTGAATTTAATGAGTATGTGATGGCTGTTGTGAAGTGGATGTAGAGGTAAAGCAGTTCAGGTTTTCTATTTTGGCACAGCGAGGTTATGCTTTGTTAAAAATAAAACTTGGAGATATGAACGGACCCCAATCTTGTTTGTTGTCTAAAGTGTGCAAAGTGAAACCCAATCCTAGATTGTACTTCAATTACAGGACATATTCCCATTCAGGAAAAACGAAAATCAAATAAACATGATTGAACCCAGACAATGCAGAGCGCATTAGCTAATCGGCCCTGTGATAAGGGCCGACCGTTCCTTTATAAACCCCCCTCCCTCGCCCCCGGCAGTCCGCCCGCCTCCTTCAGCAACTGTTGAACGCAGTCCTTTATTAATAGCACAGGGTCTATAAATCGAGTTCAGTAGCAGGCAAACGCAGAGAGAGGGCTATCTAGATTAAACAATGAGTCATTATTTGGCCGTCGCTCCGTAAAGACTGCCCTAGTCTTCGCTCAATGCGCCAGGGAGCCTTTTGTCCGCGAACAAAGGCGCAACGGTAGCGGTGTACCTGACGTCCCCGGCCCGGCCCGCAGTGTGGATGACGTCTAATTGAGCCGTGTCCAGCCGGCTCTCAGGTGTTGTGTGTGTTTGCGGCCGCGGCTCCGCAGGTACTTTTTTTCCTGTCGATGCAACCCCGTGATAAGCACTCCGCTGACCCCGGCCTGTGCCTGAGATTACACACCGCAGTTCACTTTCAGCACGCCACCCAATCTGTGGGACGGAGGAGCCCCCGGGCTAGGAGGAGAGGAACACCCTTTTCTCTCCCCCCCCCCCCCCCCCCCCCCCCCCCCCAAGGAAGACACAAGGATCTTGTCTGTTACCAGAACCTCAAGAGATCCCCCCCGCCAGAGGAACTGGTCTCGACTGGGAAAGGCTTTCTCGGAAGCTGTTCCACTTGGATGCTACTCTTCCCAATCTTGTAGCGGACCGATGCGGCATACGGCTCAGGAGGTAGACCGGGTTGACTGGTCACCGGAAGGTTGCTAGTTCGATCCCCGGCTCCTCCTAGCTGAGTGTTGAAGTGTCCCTGAGCGAGACGCCTCACCCTGACTGCTCCTGACGAGCTGGCTGTCGCCCTGCGTGGCTGACACCGCCGTCGGTGTGTGAATGGGTGAATGTTAAAGCACTTTGAGTGGCCACTGGTTAGAAAAGCGCTGTATAAATGCGGCCCATTTACCTTCTTCATGTGCCCTTCACACCAGCAGCACAGACCCCTCGGCCCGGTCGGTGTGTTCAGGGATGGACAGACAGCGGGGGGTCGGTACTAACCCCCCTCCCCCAGCGTGAGGGCCGACCGGCGGCGAGGAGGGAGGGAACATAAACAGAGCAGCTCTCCTCTCCCTCCCGCTCAGGATCCAATGCTCTGCTGCAGCCGAACGCCGGCGGAACGAAGGCAACAAGAGGCATGCAAATGTATCTCTACAGGCGCGCGGCGGGTGGGGCCGTCGGGCCCCTGGGTGCAGTGGGGGCCCCTGGGTGCTGCTTCCGTTCTGGAGTTGGGGGTTGTGGAAGCGGGGGGCCGGGCTGACCCGATGCACCGCCGCCGCCGCCTCCGAGGCTCCCAGTGAGCGCCGCGGAGGTGGACCCTGAAATCACGCCTCTGCACGGCCCCTAAGCCGCTTACCGCCGCATCCAAAACACGCCGCCGCCGCAACGCCGCCCGCCTCGGAAAAAATACAAACACGCGCGGCATGCAGACGAGGGCCGGGCGCCGTAACAGCCGTCTCATAACGCCGGCAACGCGCGCATTATTCCACCGCGACCGCGGCATTCAGAGTCAAGTGGCGTACGCAGGCTGCACACGCAGCCCCGCTAATCTTATTCCCCTGGTGGGATACACACACACACACACACACACACACACACGCACGCACACACACACCCCTAGGGGGGCGGGGAGAGGGGGAAGGGTGGGAGAGACCAGGGTTTCCTGGTGAGACCACCACTGCACCGAGGGCTGTGTTCCCCCCAAACAATCCCGGCTGTCCCCGGCGTCTGACACCAGGGGAGGCGGAGCCACACAACAGCTTCTGTCTGCCTGTCTGTTCCGTCCGTCCGTCTTAAGCCAGCGATGACCCGGATCCACGCGCCTCAGACGACAACGGGAGCGCGAGCGCCGAGCGGGGCCGCGGTTTCCGGGGGTTACATCATCATCCGCCCGCTACGACGGCGTCAGAACGCGGCGCCGCCCGTCAGACGTCAGCCGTACGGACGGCCTGGTTACCAGGCGGCTTCAGAGAGAGAGAGAGAGAGAGAGGAGCACTCCCCGTCTCCCTCTCTCCCCCTCTCTCCCCCCCCCCCCCCCCCTCTCTCCCCCTCTCTCACTTAGCCCACGCCGGGCAGATGCATTACAGCGATGGCGTTACACAAAGACCTGCGCCGCACGGAAATACCTATGAGGTAAGGCCGGACGGCGGACAAAGGCTTCAATCACAACCGGGCGGCTGTCAACAATCTGCCTCATTGTGTGGGAGGGGGCGGGGACGCAGACACAGCCGGCCGCGTTAGCATCAAACCGTCCCCGGTCGCGGCGGGCTCCAGGGGTGATGTGTGCCACTTCTTTAAAAGGTCGAGGGGGAGATATCTGAGGCGGCCCCCCCACCCCCCCTCGGGAGGAGATATTGAGGCGCGCGGGGGCCCGGTAATCACAGTTAAGAAAGTGGAACAGCGGGGGCCCGTCTCCGGCACGGGGGGGGCCATGTTGCAGAATCGCTGTTCGCTGCAAACATCTCGATAAGAGGCGGCGGTCTGAGGGCCGCGGCGCGGGGGCCCTCCGCTGGGAGCGGCTCTTTTCAGTCGGGGCGGAGTGATAGCAGAGGACGGGGGGGGGGGCGGCCAAGGCATGAGGTGGCACGGCTCACCTGTGAGACCGTGAAGGGCCCGGGGCCCCAGCCCGGCCCCCCACAGGCGCCAGGCTGCCCATACTAATACATGGTGAATCCATTCTCCCCGGCTGCTGCAGCCACGCCGCCAGTCTCCTCTGCTTCCCTTTCATGCAATTAAATAGTGAGAGGAGCCCTATCAGCTGTACTGCACACGCTGCACACAGCCAGGCACACACTGACACACACTCTGACACACACTCTGACACACACACACACTGACACACACACTGACACACACACTGACACACACACTGACACTGACACACACACACACTGACACACACACTGACACACACACTGACACTGACACACACACTGACACACACTCTGACACACACACTGACACTGACACACACACTGACACACACACTGACACTGACACACACACACACTGACACACACACTGACACACACACTGACACTGACACACACACACACTGACACACACACACACTGACACACACACTGACACACATACATACACTGACACACACACACACACACTGACACACACACACACTGACACACACACACACACACACACTGACACACACACACACTGACACACACACTGACACACACTCTGACACACACACTGACACACACACACACACACACACTGACACACACACACACTGACACACACACTGACACACATACATACACTGACACACACACACACACTGACACACACACTGACACACATACATACACTGACACACACACACACACACTGACACACATTGACACACATCCATACACTGACACACACACACACTGACACACATACATACACTGACACACACAAACACACACTGACACACACACACTGACACACACACACACACTGACACACTGACACACACACACACAGACACACACTGACACACACATACACACTGACACACACACACACTGACACACAGACACACTGACACACACACACACACTGACACACAGCCAGGCACACTGACACACACACACACACTCACACTGAAACACACAGACACACTGACACACACACACACACACTGACAAACACACATACACACTGACACACACAGACACACACAGGCACGCACACACATGCTACACACACACAGCCAGGCGCACACACGCTGCACACACACAAGCGCATGCACACACCCACACACATTGAGAGACACAGGGGCACACACATGCACAGACACACACTGACACACACGCACACACACACACATACACAACCAGGTTCACGCATACACACACACAGACGTGCGCAGGCTCAATCTCCACATTCAATTTACACACATCGATACCATTCTCCCTCTGCAGCGGGCTGCTAACACGGCTAGCATCCAGACATCAGAACCATCGCCCCTCTCTCCCCCCCGTCTCCCTCCTCCCGTCCGTCCCCCGTCCGCCTCTGGCTCCGGACACAATTATGACGTGACATCATCCTGGACAGAACTTCTGACGTTCCCACGGCAACAGAGTACCACTCTGCCCTGAGGATTGTGCTGTTGGCCTGTGAAGGTGTTGTGTGTATCTGTGTGTAATATATAGGTAGATATTTGCGTGCACCCTTCTGTCTGTGTGTGCGTAAATGTATATGTGAGGGTGTATGCGTGCCCTCACATATGCCTTGCGCGTGTGTGCGTGTGGATGTGTGTGTATATGTATTTATGTGCGTGCGTGTGTATGTATTTATGTGCGTGCGTATGTGTTTGAATTTATGTGTTTGTGCGTGTGTATGTATTTACATGCGTGTGTGTGTGTGTATTTATTTACATGCGTGGGCGTGTGTGTATGTTTTTACATGCGTGCGTGTATTTGTGCATTTACATGTGTGTGTGTGTGTGTGTGTGTGTATTTACATGCGTGCGTGCGTCTATGTATTTATGTGCGTGCGTGACTGTATGTGTATGTATTTACATGCGTGTTTGTATTCACATGCGTGCGCGTGTGTATATACACACGTGCGCGTGTGTGTTTATGTACATACATGCGTGGGTGTGTGTGTGCGTGTACATACATGCGTGCGCGTGTGTGTGTATGTACATACATGCGTGCGCGTGTGTGTGTATGTACATACATGCGTGCGTGTGTGTGTGCGTGTACATACATGCGTGCGTGTGTGTGTATGTACGTACATGCGTGCGTGTGTGTGTGTGTATTAACGTGCGCGAGTGCATGTGCGTGTGTGTGTGTGTGCCGCCTGGCGCCCCCCTTCCCCGCGCTGCCTTCAGTCTCCGAGGGGATTAGCCCACTCACTGACACTAAATTACAGGATCAACATAGCCCCCCGCCCCTCCCGTCTCCTCCGACGGGAGCCCCTCCGAATTAACACGGCCTAATGAGACCCCCCCCCCCTCCCCCGGCCCATGGGGGGGGGGGGGGGGGGGGGGCAAACCTCCACCTGACGGAGGACGGCAGAACGCATCGCTCCGTACGAACCGATCCTTCCTGCTCCTTCGCCGACCGTCTCCCCGCCCGGATCGCCGTCTCCGCGTGCGGAACGCCACCGACAAACAAAAACAACTTTACACTATGGACGGACGGACAAGAGGGGAGGCAGTCAGGGACGCGCACAGCGCCGCACGATGCCGGTCCATCAATCATAACGGGGGGCCCCTTCTGTGCTGCTATTAGCGGGCTCCCGGGGGCCCCTAGCGGGGCTTTGTGCCGCGCGGCTTGAGACAGTAACCCCTGAACGCGGCGGGCGGACGGAGGGCCACAGCCGTCAGACACCGGTCCGCGGCGGAGCTGCCCGTACACCTATCGCTAACGCCGCTACACGGATGTCAGATCCCTGACAATACACAGACACACAATTACACACGCCCCGCGCACACACTTGTGCTGGCGACAAATGGAATTGGCAGTTATTGTGTAGGGGGAAGAAAGAGGGTAGGAGGGAGGGAGGGAGGGAGGGAGGGAGGGAGAGAGGAGGGAGGGAGGGAACACAATAAGACAGAGAGGAGAGAGAGAGAGAGAGACGTGTGAACAGCAGACGAGGAGAGACAGAACTAGAAGAGACAGTCGTGTCTCTGCTGACGACGGCTGCAGGTGCATTCTGGGACTTGTGGTTTACTGCCAGATATGGATGTCGGTTGAGACAACTGATACGGTCGAGGAACAAACTTAACAACCATGATGTATACACATGCAGACAGACAGACAGACAGACAGACAGACAGACAGACAGAGGGACAGACAGACAGACAGACAGACAGACAGACAGAGAGACAGACAGACAGACACACACACAGGAGAACACACTAAGTCATTCATTCCTGCCGCTATCAGGCTATTCAGTGTAGTCGACAGTAGTCATTTTAAATGATGATGTTACGTTGCTTTAAACTTGGTTATTTAACGACATATCTTATTGGATTAGCTGCTGAGCTGTCGCCTCTGACACATAACTAACTTGTTTTGACTTGGATTTTTTTTTTATATTTTAAGTTGTGTGTGCATGGAATGGCTAGGCTGCGGATGAATTGCCCTACTGGGGATAAATCAAGTTGTCTGAATCTGAATATTATAAATGTCTCTATGTTATATTCTTTAGGAATAATAATTATCCTAATAATAATTAGGATTACAATCATCATAAGGATGATGATAATAATCATCCGCTCCTAATCATTACTACCCTTTTAACCGGACACACACAGTACACAGTACACGGTACAGTATACAGAGGACACTGTACATAATACACAGTACACATAGTAGAGAGTACAGAGTACAGCATGGGATGCTTTTGGTTTTTAGTTATTCTTTCCTGTAGCCTGGGGGCCGGGCTGTAATGACTGATCTGACCACACAATGTATTCTGATAGCAACACAACAGTAATCAGATAGCAGTGTGTGTGTGTGTGTGTGTGTGTGTGTGTGTGTGTGTGTGTGTGTGTGCGCGTGTGCGAGCGTGTGTCCCCTCCCCTCCTGGTCTACTATTAAACAGATTATTACATTATTCAAAGTGTTTGTCCTCGTCCCGTGTGTAGATTAGCCAGAATGAGGCACACCCAGATAAGCCATCGGGGACAGGGGGGGGGGGGGGGGGGCGTGTGACTGTGTGTGTGTGTCGGGGAACAGAAAAAAGAAAAAGAACAAAAAACTGGTGGGTCAAAGACGTTCATTGGTGTTTGCCCTCCTGTACACATGGGCGAGAGAGAGCGAGAGAGAGAGAGAGAGAATAATAATACACCCACTCTTAATACCGGCTGAAACCACCCGCACTCACAACACCCTCAAATCATATTTAGACTCGTGTTAGCGGCTTACGTGACTCATTATACTCAGACAAGTTTCCCCTGCACGCTGAGAATTCCCAACTGTGCAGATTGTGTTGTACATGCGTGTCAATATGGAGAGATTAGGCTGAGTAATTATCTGATGACAGCCCCACAATGGACCGGGAATGTTTCACACTGGAAGTTATGACAGCGCGCCTCTCCGCAACCGACGCAGGACCTGAATGGCAGCGGCCGGAGAAAAGATCTTGCCGAGAACAAACACAGAGAGGGAGAGAGTGGCGCTGAACACACAACAGCTCACGGGAACACAGAGCGGAGAGAGAGGCGGTGTTGCCGTCGGGGAGGAGAGAGGGACGGCTGGAGGCGCGGAGCGCGGGCCGGTCCGTCTCAGAGGAGTCGGTCTGGAGGCTCTGGTGAATCCGGCAGCGCCGCTCCCCCCCATCATACTTTAAGTGTTTGCTCAGCGCCTTACATCGTGTCCATCTGCTCAGCGCAACGAGCACACAGCCCCACAAAGCTAATGAAATAATCAAAGATTTCTGATAGGGCCCACGGCTCAGAATCTGCTCCGTATTTACCCTCAAACCCCACCCCCCCCCCCCCCCTTCCTCATCGTCCAAACACAACACTGTCCGGGATCTAGAGCAAACACCATCGTTCCCTATCGCTGTTTGCCTCTTTTTGTTGGGCTGTTTTGCGTGGGTCCTGCCTCACGTTGGGGAGATAAGGGCGCCCTGGCGGGGCCGGGGAGGGAACGCCGTTTAACCGCTGAATGAGTCGTCTCACGGCCGCCGCTCCGCTATGAGAGCCTCATCGCGGCCCCACACCCAACAGTTTAAATGATGCCACTTCAAACTCAATGTGTGAAATAAACCTCCTTTTATTGTTAATTCTGCCTCTTAATTCCTTTAAAATAATCTTGAGTCAGTGTTTGATGTTTGCGTTGCGTTTGTAACGTATTGCCGTTTGTTAATGATCTCGTTAAAAGGCTTATACAATTGACTTTTCATCGGGTTGCAAGGCTAATACTTTTACGCTAATTAAATTGAGTGGAGAATAAACGCAACGAAGCAGAGAAATATCTTCTTGCTTTGAGTGCAAATCTGAACATTTAGAGTGTGTGGATTTGGATTCTACCCAATTAGCAGGCGAGGGGAAACAGTGAGATATCAGAGAAGCGTTTGAATTGAAGTGAGTTAAATAATGATATAGCTCAGAAGGAGTCTGCCCTCTACTGGAGAGGGGTTACAATATCACCCCACACACTGCTGCGAGTGTGTGTGTGCGTGTGTTTGCGGCATGTAACTGATAGCCCATTCCTACATCAATGCATCAATATATAGGGTTTAAACTAATGATTATATTTTATTAATGAATCCATAAATTATTACTTTTGGATTCACTCATAAATATTTGATGTTAGAACGTTGGAATAATACTTTCATTTCTGAAGCCTTTAGCAACAATTTATTGCGGCTGTTTTTTAACTAGATAAATGACTATTAGAATTATTATCAAAATGAACATTTAATTGTCCACTTTTCTGTCGCCAATCTGATAATGTCCAATTGTTGTTCACACAAAATGAATGAAACCGATGTCAGGGAGATTCAACCATTTAGGAGACGCAAACGTTTCAGGATGCGTATGAAATCAGTTGGTTGGCTGCTAAATCATTTTCTCTGATTGATGAAAATGAAAGAAGGTGAAATTGTAAATACACATTTCTGACAAATTTCTGTCATTTAGCTATATGCTTTGAGTGTGTGTGTGTGTGTGTGTGTGTGTGTGTGTGTGTGTGTGTGTGTGTGTGTGTGTGTGTGTGTGTGTACACGCCTGTGTGTGTGTGTGTGTGTGTGTGTGTGCGTGTATATGTGTGTGTGTATACATTTGCGCATGTGTGTCTTTATGTGTATATACGTGTGTGTGTGTGTGTGTGTGGTTGCTTGTGCGTGTGTGTATAAATTTGTGTATGCGTTTGCATGCGTGTGTGTATATAAACATGTGTGTATGGATATGTGTGTGCATGTGCAGGTGTATATATATGTGTGTGTGGATAAATGTGTGTGCGTCGTTGTATAAAGGTGTGTGTATAAATGTGTGTGTGTCGTTGTATAAAGGTGTGTGTATAAATGTGTGTTTTTGTGCATTCAGTGTGTGCGTTCATCAGCATTTGTGTGTATGTATATAAATGTGCGTGTGTGTATAAATGTGTGGTGTGTATAAATGTGCGTGTGTGTATAAATGTGCTTGTGTGTATAAATGTGCGGTGTGTATAAACGTGTGGTGTATATAAATGTGTGGCGTGTGTATACATGTGTGGCGCGTGTATACATGTGTGCGCGTGTATAAATGTGTGGTGTATATATATGTGCGTGCGTGTATGAACGTGCGGCGTGTATAAATGTGTGCGTGTGTATAAACGTGCGCGGTGGTCCTACCGATGGGGTTGAGGTCGAAGAAGCGCACGGGGCTACGCAGCATGGCGGTGAACATGGCGTTGTGCAGGCTCTGCGCCGAGCGCACCAGGGCGTTGAAGAACACCAGGCTCCGCACGAAGCCCGACGCCACCGACGCCGCCGTGAGACCTGACCGAGAGGGGGGGGGAGCATCCGTCAGCGGGCGCCACCGGCCCGCCGCCCGCCCTGGGGGGGGTGGCTAGGACCGGCGGGCGCACTTACAGCGGCGTTGTGGGCGCAGAACGGCGCCAGAGGAGGGAAAAGGCTTGAAAGGTTAAGTTATGCTTTAATGTTGATCTATCGCCGTGGATACAGAGCGACCGGGAGGGGAGAGGTGAGGGGGGGGGGGGGGGGGGGGGGGGGCGGATGACACACGGGGGGGGAGGGGGGAGGGGGGGGAGACACAATCAGAGTTACCCAACAGTGGAGACCCGAGAGGAGGCACACTGCTATCTCCTAGTACAGCTGAGACCCCCGCGCACACACACACACACACGCACACACACACACACACACACACACACACACACACACACACACACACACACACACACACACACACACACACACACACACACACACACACACACACACACACACAGGGCCCTGAGGCCTTGGGGCAACAGCCAAAGAAGAGCAGTGAATGGCTGACACTCCTCAATGGCACACAGACACAAGAAAAGATGAACACTCAGAGAGACCGAGGGGGGGGGGGGGGGGGGGGGGGGCAGAGGGGGGAAGCAGAGTGGGGGGGGGGGGGGGGAGAGAAGAGGAGGTTGGCCTCACCTGCGTAAACAGCGAGGTAGAGGTGAAGGTCTAGCCGCGGGGGGGGGCCTCCATTCAGGTGGGCGCCGCGGTCTGCACGGCCCTGCTCAGAGGCCCTGTGGGGAGGGGGGGGGGGCACAAAGGAATCAAAAGGCACAAGGACAAACAAACGCAACCGCGGCGGAGACACACAGGGCGGCGCGCCGGCAAGACGCCTAACACACTCTCCTCTGTCGCCGCACACAGAAGGCCGGCGCAGTGAAAGCAACAAAGAGCGGGCGACAGAACACACTATTCTCCTCCGCCGCTGGGGGGGGCGGAGGGAGGGAAGCGGTTTTATTCCTCTGTTTGCTCCACGCTGTTCAACTCGCGGGGCCGATTAGTTCATGGGAGCGGGGCCGTGCGGGTTGCGTGCCGGGGTGTCAGAGCGAGATTCTCACCAGTTAGCTAGCCACCAATCCTGGAGAATGTATGCAGTCTACGCACACAGAAACACACACACACACACACACACAGAGAGACAGAGAGAGCACGTTAAGAACACGCACCTCGGTTAGAACACCGAACCAAAGCGCCGCGGGAGAAAGGGCTAACAGATATGGCGTCCTCTGTGGAGGCCTTCCTGTCGCGAGGCGGTACTCACGTGAGCCAGGAGGTTGAGGGGGATCAGGGAGAGCAACAGCAGCCAGTGGGCCCCGGCCGTTAGGTACTTGAGGTACAGACGCAGGCCTATGGTTCCCTCCGAACGACTCTCCTCCGCCATCGGTTTGGATGCCTAAAGACACACACTGGAGTCAGAATCCAACGGGCCAGGAGCGCGTCGCCGTGGCAGGGACGGACAAATAGGTATCTGGCGCCCTCTGGCGGTGGAGTGGCGGTACTGGGAGTTACAGCCAAGCGAGAATCTTAAGGCCGCCTCGTCATGCTGTGCAAATAACATTTTAAACCCCGTTTCGATGGCACTGCGTTATTTGCAATTGTGTTAAAATGGACCTACTAGGTGTGCATTTAGAATTTGGCTTCAAAATGTACAGAATGTTGTCTATACATTATACACAGCATTCAAAATCAATAGACTTTTGTCTATACATTATAAGCAGCGTTCAAAAGGTATAAACATTTCGAAATAAATGCAGCATTATTGCGTACACTTGCACTGTAGTATTCATATTCATGTTAAAATGAACCTACTAGTGCGGCACTATTGGAATTGGGTTCAAAATGTTGAAAGCGTTTCAACGTGACACACATCTGATTACAGACACAGCACAGAGTGCAAAATGTGGTTTATATTTATAGAGAGAACCACAAAAGAACCAGACTCCTATTGTTGACGGAGCGGGTCAAACGGAGGGCACTGCGCCACAATCAACCCCCCCCTGTGCCTTGGGTGCTGAACACAAAGTTATTAAAATACGTCTGAGTGTCAAAACTCAAGGGTTCGGCTCAGGAGGAAGGGCGGGTTGAGCTGTAACCGGAAGGTTGCTAGTTCGATCCCCAGCTCCTCCTAGCGGAGTGAGGAGGTGTTCATGAGCGAGACGGCCCCCCCACTGACTGCTCCTGACCAGCTGGCTGCCCCGAATGTAAACTGTTGGATACGTCTCGACTGCGTGCGTATTTTCTTAAACAAATCCGGCGTCACTGCGAAGGATTTAAAAAAACGATTTAAATGCTTTACATTAGGCTGACGCTTCAATCCGAACGGCTCACACACACATTCACACACGCGCAGGGCGACGGCCAGCTGGTCGGGAGCGGTCAGGGGGAGACACCTCCGCACCCGAGGGGGGTGAGCCCACGTACCTCCTCCCCGTGGAGCGGGGCGGTCTCCGTCAGGGAGTGGAGCGAGGCCCCCAGCGACGGGGACAGGGAGGCCACGGAGCCCGAGCAGGACAGGCCCAGAGACAGGGGGGGGGACTCGGGCCGGTCGCCCCCCTCCGCTCTCCCATCCTCCCCCCTCTTGAGCAGGGACAGGAAGTCAACCGAGCCCTGCAGCTCGCTGTACGTCCCATACGCCACCATGCTGCCCTGGTGAGGGGGGAGGGAGGGGGGGGGGGGGAGAGAGAGAGAGAGAGAGAGAGAGAGAGAGCGAGGGGGAGAGGGGGGGGGAGAGGGGGAGAGAGAGAGAATGAGAGAGAGAGAGGGGGGGGAGAGGGGGAGAGAGAGAGACAGAGAGAGAGGGGGAGGGGAGAGGGGGAGAGAGAGGGGGAGAGAGAAAGAGAGAGAGAGAGAGAATGAGAGAGAGAGAGGGGGAGAGGGGGAGAGAGAGTGAGAGAGCGAGGGGGAGAGGGGGAGAGAGAGGGGGGGAGAGGGGGAGAGAGAAAGAGAGAGAGAGAGAGGGGGAGAGAGAGTGAGAGAGCGAGGGGGAGAGGGGGAGAGAGAGGGGGGGAGAGGGGGAGAGAGACAGAGAGAGAGGGGGAGGGGAGAGGGGGAGAGAGAGGGGGAGAGAGAAAGAGAGAGAGAGAGAGAGAATGAGAGAGAGAGAGGGGGAGAGGGGGAGAGAGAGTGAGAGAGCGAGGGGGAGAGGGGGAGAGAGAGGGGGGGAGAGGGGGAGAGTGAAAGAGAGAGAGAGAGAGGGGGAGAGAGAGTGAGAGAGCGAGGGGGAGAGGGGGAGAGAGAGGGGGGGAGAGGGGGAGAGAGAGAGAGAGAGAGAGAGAGGGGAAAGAGAAAGAGGGGGAGAGGGGGAGAGAGAGAGAGAGAGAGAGAGAGGGGGAGAGAGAAAGAGAGAGAGAGAGAGAATGAGAGAGAGAGGGGGGGGAGAGGGGGAGAGAGAGAGAGAGAGGGGGGGAGGGGAGAGGGGGAGAGAGAGAGAGAAAGAGGGGGGGCAGGGGGAGAGAGAGAGAGAGAGAGAATGAGAGAGAGAGAGGGGGAGAGAGAGAGAGAGAGGGGGAGAGAGAAAGAGAGAGAGAGAGCGAGAATGAGAGAGAGAGGGGGGGGAGAGGGGGAGAGAGAGAGAGAGAGGGGGGAGGGGAGAGGGGGAGAGAGAGAGAGAGGGGGGGGAGGGGGAGAGAGAGAGAGAGAGAGAGAGAGATAATATACTGTACATAAATATTTATACAAGCATGCAGGAAGAATGCAAACAAACGTACACACACAAACATACGCTGTCGCACAAACAGCTTCCAGACACACAATCTCACAAATATTCCAACACCCACACGCATACAAACAACCCAGTGACAGCTACATGTACACACAACCACACGAAAACCTGCACACACTTATACACACACACACACACGCACGCACACACAAGAATGCACATGCACTCACTCACACACACACACACACACACACACACACACCTCCTTCAGCACCACGATGTGGTGGGCCGCCTTCAGGTACTGCAGCTGGTGGGTGACGAGGACGCGCGGCTTCTTCTTCAACACGCCGCAGATGCACCTGAGGGGACACACACCTGCCGTCACACACCTACAGAACAGTACAGTACAGACCCACACATCACCCCACGTGGTCACACTCTGCTGCCCCCCGTGGATCAGTCTGGCCTGCGGCCCGTCGAAGGACCAATCAGCGCGAGGGGGGGCGGGAGCTTCCCGTCCCTGACGGAGCCGTGGCGGCACGTGGCGAAGGCGTAGCGAGAGACGGAGCAAATAATTCCGATGGGGCTCCTCTCCTCGGAGACGCTGTTTTCGCTTTACTTCCTACCGAATTCGCCAAGAGTGAAGGGAGCAAGAGCATCACTGAGTTCTCACATCTGATTGGCTCTGAGAGTAAGACGCTTTTAACCCAAAGCGTGTTACAATAAGATAAACAATATATCACTGTGGTACAGTAAGGATGTTCATAGAACCAAGTGCCAAGCACTAACAATCGCTAGGTTAACTCATTCCCCGTGTACAACAAAGAGCTAGGATAAGATGCTACATAACTAAGTACTATAACTAAATACGACACACAATAAGTGCGTACATTAAGGCTACGTTTACATGATGACGGTCTGAACAGAAGACGCAAAAGTGGCGTCGTGTCTTCACTTTTTATTCCGCGTTTAGACAAGCGTTTTCGGGAGGAAATCTGCGTGCATACGGTGACGCCAAAGTGTGTGGATTTCGATTGGGTATGCATGTCAGGCGGCTAGGTGGTGCTGTGATACACCATCACACAACACCACCATGTCTGAGCGCATGCAAAGAATCTCCCTTATTCTCTTATCTGCGCCGCGAAAACCAAAACAGAATTTCAGATCCTTCTCTGTTCAGTAATACTATCTGTACATATCCTGTACATTTCGTGGAAAGACTCCTGTAAGTTTATTAGAGCTGCCAGAGCAGCTTGACGGTCCGACGCATGGAAATAATCCAACATGTTTGTTTATTTCCCGCTGTATGACGCTGTATGTGACGTAAACGCGTACGAGACGTGAGCAGATCTGAGCAGAGTTTTGCGTCTTGGCAGTGTAGACGGAAACGCTTCGGCGGAGCGTATTCAAGTTTTCCACTCTGGAGGGGGGTTTCAGATTTTTGCGTTTTTTAAGCCCCAAAAACGCCGTCACCGTCTAAACGAAAGGCACTTCCAATAAAATATTTGGTCGTTTTTACCCGCAAAGCGTCCTCATGTAAATAGGGCCTAAGTGCCAAAACGTGGAGGGGAACAACTAGGAGGGGAGGAACGGGGTGGCTATGGAGAGTCTAGGTGAACTCTGAACAGATGGCCGACTTACTCCTCAAAGAGATGTCTCCCCACCTCGGAGTCCACCGCGCTCAGGGGGTCGTCCAGCAGGTAGATGTCCGCGTCCTGGTACACCGCTCTGAGGGACACCACACACACACACACACACACGTTCCCATACCAGTTTTTTTCCTCCCCGATACCGACTCCTGAACTTGAGTATTGGCCGAGTACATACCGATACAGCGTCTCGCATTGCAACTACTCACAGTGCTTGTTCTTATTGGAGGGTTCTCTTACGATGACGGCTACGTATAGGCTGTTCAGGTAGTGTAGACAATTTTTTTCTTTCATTTCTAATCTGTAATAATACATTTGTATTATTGTAGCCGAGCGTCCATATTTTTGACTTGGAAGCTTGAACGCACTTAGGTCCGACTTCCCACCTCCGGCCGTTAACGATGGCAGCGTAACGCCGTAGTGTTTGTGATGTTCTTCGCCTGTGCAGTAAATAAGTCATGTGAGGGTATCGGACTGGCGCATAGACTTGCGTACTCGCCGATACCCGATGCTGCATTTTAGGCAACATCGAAAGAAATTTTCGATACTGGTATCGAAGGAATTTTCGCTACTGGTATCGGTATCGGAACAACTGTACACAGAAGACTGGCTGAGGGCCCGGCGGAACTGTGTCCAGGGGCCTCGGTTTAGTGAGAGCGGGTTAAAGCTGTCGCCTCAGCCCTGGACTTTAAACGTAACAGTAGTAATCCCTCCGTCACAAAGGCCCAGTGTTTATAGGGAACCAAAGTTTGAAAGCATAAGACGCAGTCGCTCCATTTCTAACAAACACTTCTGTGTGTTCATTTGGTTTGCGGTGATCTTAATCATTTGCTGTTCTGTTATTGTCAAGTTATGCATTAGCAAAAAAAACTACCATCTATATTTCAAAACATACATTCCTTCAATCACGTATATAACTAAACTATAATATTTGTATTATTGTCAATTGATCTACAGGTTTTCCCACAGCACTTTTCAGCTTAGGAGGCCGCCTAAGAAACACATGCCTGCCGCCTCAACTACGTAGTCAAAATGACACTATTGTATAGAATATTTTAAATGTTTAAATCGTACAAATTCTTTGACTGTTCTCCCCCCACCCCGGTCTGACGGCAAACCCCACCACCTTAACTCTCTGCGGGAAGCCCTGGATCTATCTAATCTTTCTTTATTGTTTCGGTCGTCATCTGTGCGATGTTTCTCCACGTCTGAACCGCTCTCTCCAGCGGGAGGGCCCCCGGGTGTGTCCCCCCACCTGGCCAGGTTGATGCGGGCCTTCTGGCCCCCGCTGAGGTTGGCTCCCCGGTCCCCGATCAGAGACAGGTCCCCGTCGGGCAGGAGGGCCATGTCCTGCACACACACAGAAGGGGGGGGGGGGGGGGGGGGGGGGTCCTGGTTACCATGGGGACCAGGGGACACGGAGGGTGGCACCTCGCTAGATGTCTGTAAGCCCGACCCCGAGGAATAAAACGGCGAAGCACACAGAGTGCAAGTGCGGGCCGCGTGCGTCCATTTTGGAGATTGTCTTTGTGTCCGGGACGAAGGCTGCGAGTCGCTGTGACACATGCTCTGTGGTCGGTTTCCTGTTTGTTAACACGACTCAGCGTTGCGGTAAACCAAGTGACTGCATCGCTGGGGGGGATCTGAAAGCCCCTGACTTTCAGGATCCACCGTCCGCAGCAAACGCATGAGACATTGTTCTGCTGTTTGCATGATTATGACATCACTGTAGTAATGAATAAAGGATAAAGACTTCCGATAGAAACACAACCGTCTGCACTGCCTCTGATAAGGGCAGGGAGTGGTACGCACTAGGGATGGACCTGTAGTCTTGATTCTTATTTGCATTCGGACAACCTAACGATTACCCAAAGCCTTAAATGACGCGTTGGGGCTGGCCCTCCTCGTCTCCATGGAGACCCCACAAGACTTCCCTCACAGGACGTCCAGCCACCAGACAGACATCGGCTCGGATCAAAACACTGCAGCTCTGCAAAGGACCGCTTCGGTCTCGGCCGGCAGAAACAAAACCAGTGGACGTTGCCCGCTTTAGGGTACAGCTGACATGGCCCACTTTAGGGTACAGCTGACGTGGCCCGCTTTAGGGTACAGCTGACGTGGCCCGCTTTAGGTTACAGCTGACATGGCCCGCTTTGGGGTACAGCTGTGTCCCTGAGCAAGACATCTCACCCTGTGACTGCTCCTGATGAATGTGTGAATGTGTGCTTGAATGGGTGAATGTGAGGCAATATTGCAAAGTACTTTGAGTGGCCGCTGGTTGGTAACGCGCTGCGTGAACGCAGTCCATTTACCCTGGGGCTCCCCTCACCTTCTTCAGGGCACAGGCCTGCAGCACCCTCTCGTATTTCTGGGGGATCAGGGCCTTCCCGAACAGGATGTTGCTCCGGATCGTCCCGGGGGAGATCCAGGGCTGCTGGGAGGCGTAGGTCAGCCGACCTTTGACCTTAAGGACCCCGCTCTCTTGGTTCAGCTCTCCCAGGATAGCCCCGAGCAGGGAGGACTGAGTGTCCACGCACACACACACACACACACACACAAACACACACACTGATGAACGTCATATCACAACTGTTTTCATGAACGTTTTCCTTCCATTCATCTCTGTCCTTGAGACGCGTTGTGTTGTGTTGTGTTGTGTTGCGCTGTGTTGTGTCGTGTGGGAAACAAAGACATCACAAATTCACGGTAAATTGAATCCTTTCTCCTCCTGGGGAACTATGGAAACCAAAGTCAATAAAAGAGTTTGAAACAGATCGTCGCTAGTGAACATTGTGTGTCCACCTACTCCACGTCTAGACCGGGACGCGGAAGAACGGCACACACATGTTGTCAAAAGCAGGGTGGCGATGGGGCGAGATTACATAGGATTAGGGGATTAAGTAGGGTCCTTTAATGCAGCACGCCACACTATAATCACACCTTCCCAGCGCCGACTGGTCCGACCACAGCCAGCAGCTCCCCCGACCGCACCGTGAAGGACAGCTTCTGCAGAGTTGGGGAGTCCAGCGTCTGGGAGAGATTAAAATACAAAGTGTTGTGTGAAATGCAATGTATCCACCGGTTAACTGTTATCTATTATAATCTATTATTTAATTGTATTGTGTGACAATGTTTCCATGTGAAGCACTTTGAGTCTGCCTCGTGTATGAAAAGTGCTACATAAGTAAAGTTGCCTAGCCTACCTATTCTCTGAAGCTTTGGCTGTTTCAAAGAATAAAAGGCCCTCACCTTGTCCCAGTAGCACTTCAGGTCCTGGACCTGCACCATGCAGTCCTTTGACTCGGTCTCCGGAAGACCAGTGGGTTGAGGAACCACCTCCTCCAGTAGGAGGAAACTCTGGGGATGAGAACACACATTCGTACATGTTGTTGGTTATAAAGGAGCCGTGTCATGCTCAGTGACACAGACTGGTAGGCTGCGGACATTGGGGATCAAACCCAGGACCCTTCCTCTGAGAGAGCACGGTGCAGCAGTGGGACGGGAGACAGGGCGGCTTGTGGGTTCGATCCCCGGCTCCTCGCGCTGACTGCTCCCGACAGGCTGGCTGTCGCCGGGCATGGGTGCTGACGCCGTCGGCGTTTGAGTGGGTGAGTGGGTGTTTTAAATGTGTGAATGTGTGTATCAATGTGTGATTTTGTGAATCAATGTGTGAATGAGTGTATGAATGTGTGTACGGACGGGTAAATGTGTGTATGAACGGTGATGTGTGTATGAATGGATGAAGGGGTGAATGTGTGTATGAACAGGTGATTATGAGGCAATAAAGCTCAAATGGCTATGGTAATGCAGTCCATATCCCCTTTAGAACCCCCTCGCCCCTACTAACGACCCCAGCCCACAGACGTGCCACAGCGGACACATGAAGCTCATATTCACCCTGATCCTCCGGACGCTGATCAGCGTCTCCGACACCTTCTCTATGGCCGAGGGGAAGAATAGGGTGATGGTCAGCCGGACCGCCCCGTAGAGCGAGAGCGCCACGAACACCGTGCTGGCGGCCATCTTGTTTCCCGCCAGGACGTAGGCACTGAGCGCGATGAAGACGATGACCTTGTTGGCCACGAAGAAGGACGCCATGTTGAGGGCGCGCAGGTAGGAACTCTTCATGATGCGGGAACACTCCTTCCTGAGTGGCAGGAGACATTTTGGGAACTAACTCTTTTAAACAATATTTCCCAGGGAAGAAAAATAAAGAGGGATTGATTTGTACGAGACCAGTGGTGGGATAAATTAGTATCGAGAAAAGATTAACCCAGCCCAGTCTTCTATATCTAAAGTGCTATGATTGCTCTAATAACTGATTTAATAACTGCTTTTGGTTTAATCAGTAATATAAGGTCACACACAGACGGTTCATGCTGCCATGCATTCTTTTTAGGCTTTTATCAACTTGCAGAACACGTTTGAGTGTATCCTGTGTGCCAGAGACACACATCCTAGTGTGGGAGGGATCTCCTAGTTTCCGTACATTTCCACAAGAAGATCACATTTTGTTCGAAAAGAAAAGCACATACGTAAGCTTGGACTATTCAAAAACCGATCATAGCACGGGTCAGCATGGGTCGACACGGAACACGTATCAGTGTGGATCTACAGAGAAGCGGCCATACCTCCGAACCTCGTTCACCAGCTCAGTGAACAGCTTCTCCCAGCCGTACATCTTAATGATGCGGATCCCAGAGACCACCTCGCTCATCATGCGGATGCGGTCGTCTGCGAGGGTGGCTGTTTGGGCCCTGCAACAAAGCCGGTAGAGGTGGACGCAGTGAAACCGTTTAGATTTACGTTCACACTGAGGGCGTTTGGCAGACGCTTTTATCCACAGCGACTTACAATAGGTACATTTGTAGGAAGAAAGAGAAACAACAATATACATCCCTTCTGTCGGTACAGAATAGAATAGAATAACCTTTATTGTCATTGCACAAGACAACAAAATTTTGTTGGAGCAGTCCTCCAGTTGCAAAGTTATTTTAATATAAATATGAGAAAATATAAAAAACAACAATATCAACAACAGAAAGGATGTTCATAGAACCAAGTGCCAAGCACTAACAATCACTAGGTTAACCCATTCCCCGTACACAACGGCGACAGCTAGGATAAGACGCTACACGATGCTAAGCACTATTATTAAGCGCAAAGACGTACAACATTCAACGACCGTACCAAACGCAGCTCTTGGCTTCTCCAGCAGTCAGCGGGTGGACCTTACCCTTCGGAGTGCACCGGGGGGACTGACGACGTACCTGAGGGTGGAGAAGAGGCGTCCGAACACCGTCTGCACTGGGATGAGGACCACAAGGACGGTCATTCCCGCCAGGCAGGACGGCCCGATCAGGAACAGCAGCAGCAGCATCACGGCCAGGGCCTGCAGCGGGCCCAGCCACAGGAAGTGGAGGTAAAGGGTCACCTGGAAAACAGAGACAGGGAGACCCCACATGAGGAAATGAGAAGGGTCTGTAGAAATAGACAACGTAGAAGGAACACGTGATAAATATGGAATATACCTGCTTGAGTGTCTTGAGTTTGGTATTTCATGTCTCATGTTTGTTATCTATTTGTTTGAACTAGTTTTGACTGTTTAACTTTATCTTGCATTGTAATCAGGAACAATTGATAATGAGAATAAGATAAGATAACACTTTACGAATGTGACTTATGACTAACTTGTGTCTTCTCAACTCACTTCTCAATGTGGCTTTTATTCTCTGAAGATATGAACGTTTTGATTGATCGATGGATTGATTGATTGATTTGCACACTGTAGATTATACCTCATCAAATTTGTTGACGTCATTGGATAAAAGGTTCACAATTTGTCCCGTAGTCGTTTTAGCCAAGGCTTTGCTGTTGAGACGCAGAGCCTAGGAGGGCAAAGAATAAACTCTCACATCCCATTCAACTTTAGAACAAATAATACTCACATCCAATTCAATGTTACTGCTTATAATACTCAATTCCAATTTTACTTGACAACTTAAAACAAACACATCCAATTTAACTTTACCACTAAAAAACAAAAAAAACAATATACACATAAATATTTTAAGGAAGTACTATATATATATTATTATATACACTATTATTATATTTAGTATATTTTTATTGTTCTACATTCTTAATGTCACCCTCTCATAGCTGATAGAGTGCTAGACCAATCACAGCTCTCAGCGCTGACCAATCCCAGCTCTTCCCCCTGCCCTGACCAATCCCAGCTCTTCCCCCTGCCCTGACCAATCCCAGCTCTTCCCCCTGCCCTGACCAATTCCAGCTCTCCCCCCTGCCCTGACCAATCCCAGCTCTTCCCCCTGCCCTGACCAATCCCAGCTCTCCCCCCTGCCCTGACCAATCCCAGCTCTCCCCCCTGCCCTGACCAATGGGTAACAATATCATCCTCGGTGGCCGCCAGCGCTCACCTTCCGGTAGATCATGTGACACATGGCGATGCGGATCTTCATGCCGGCCATCTGGACGTGGTAGAAGTAGAGGTGGTGGAGCAGCGCCAGGAAGACGGTGGAGACGCACACGGCGCCGGCGTAGCAGTACGCCTCAGCCAGGGAGGCGGAGGCGTCGTGGTGGTAGCTCTCAAAGTACACGATCAGCTGCCCCAGCAAGACGGGCTGCACCACCTTAATGGTCTCCTGCAGGGAGGAGGGAGACAGGCAGACAGGCAGACAGACAGGGAGACAGGGAGTCAGACAGACAGGGAGACAGGCAGACAGGCAGACAGACAGGGAGACAGGGAGACAGGCAGGGAGACAGACAGGGAGGTAGACAGACAGGGAGGGAGACAGACAGACAGGGAGTCAGACAGACAGGGAGACAGACAGACAGGGAGATAGGGAGACAGGCAGACAGGGAGGTAGACAGACAGACATGGAGACAGACAGTGAGGTAGAGACAGGGAGGTAGTAAGACAGGGAGGTAGACAGGCAGGTAGACAGACAGGGAGGTAGACAGACAGGGAGGTAGACAGACAGGGAGGGAGACAGACAGGGAGGTAAACAGACAGGCAGGGAGACAGACAAGGAGGTAGACAGACAGACAGACAGGGAGGTAGACAGACAGGGAGGTAGACAGACATGGAGGTAGACAGACAGACAGACAGACAGACAGACAGACAGACAGACAGGGAGGTAGGGAGGTAGACAGACAGGGAGGTAGACAGACATGGAGGTAGACAGGCAGGTAGACAGACAGGGAGGTAGACAGACAGGGAGGTAGACAGACAGACAGACAGACAGACAGACAGACAGACAGACAGACAGACAGACAGGGAGGGAGGTAGGGAGGTAGACAGACAGGGAGGTAGACAGACAGGGAGGGAGACAGACAGGGAGGTAAACAGACAGGGAGGGAGACAGACAGGGAGGTAGACAGACAGGGAGGGAGACAGACAGGGAGGTAGACAGACAGACAGACAGGGAGGCGGCAGGCAGACAGATAGGCAGGGAGACAGAGACAGACCGAATGACAGATAGACAGATAGATAGAGTTGCCAGACAGACAGACAGACAGACAGACAGGAAGATGGATAACGCAGACAGGAAATTCAAGATCATAATAAATACAGATCAAATCAGTAAAATCTGTATTTGCTAGAAGTCATGTGGCAGCCAAACGTTGGCAGCAAAAACAGAGAATATGAAACTGACATGTTTACAAACAGAGCATCACAGGCTGTCCATGTGTTGCTTTGGGGTCCATTCGGATTCACCACTTCATACCTCCAAGAAGATGTATACGCCGATGAATATGTAGGACTTCCAGTAGCACAGGATGAGAGCTTGGGTGAGTTTTGGAGGCCGAAGATCTTCCTTGGCACGCAGAACCTCCTCATCCCAATACCTTTGAAAAGCAGGGTGTAATAACCAGGAAACACACTAAATCACATTTTTTGTGTTCGCATATAACGTGTGCATATTCATTAGTAATTAGGGGGCCAAGCACACAAGTGCGAAGGCAACCTATTGTAATTTTTATTTTAATTATTCGCCATGTTTGACTGACAGAGCCTATACAGCTCGCACGCTTATTATGAAACTTTCTACAGCTGTAGAGACTAAATATTAACAGAGAACAAATGTATACTGATTAGCTCAAAGGTGCTATAGCAATCGTCGAGAAATGCAAACTTTGAACAATCATATCTCGTGACCCTTCCACTTAAGGTCATTTCAGTCTTCTCCCACACGTGCATATTCTCATGGTGAACAAATCTGCTTAAGAACCTAGGGCTTCCGCCTGGATCGATTTCCGACAATTAGGAATTTTGTTAAAAACACTAAATTCCCTAAGGATCCTAGATTTTTTGACTTAAACAAAAAATATTTTGCAGATATCATCTATGGACAAATGTCTTCAATCTGACACTAAGCAAGTCTGTGCAATAAAAAATAAATCCTCCAGCAGCAATTAACTTCTAAAAAAGTGTGCTTTAAAACACGTAAAGTTTTAAAGGCTTATAAAGACATCAAGATGGACTTCCATGTTCTTGACCCCAATAGAAAAGTTGTTCAGGATAAAATTCTGAACGAGATGACACACATTTGAAATTAGAGTGTGGCATCGAAACGGGCGTGGCCTGTGACTAAAAACACCACAGTTCCTTGACAGAATGTTGGATTTGAGGGGGACCAACTTAGTGACTGATGGGCCCCTCAAGTAATGAAGTCGATTGACAAAACAATCGCCAGAGGCTCAAAATCGTCCAAATTTAACTTAACGCAATTAAAAGGGGTTAACTCCAATATAATCATCATGAAACTTGGTGTAGTCAAAGGCACATTGGTCAAGATGAACCTCTCCAAATTGTATCCAGATCCGGCCACAGGGGCCGCTATAAGAATTTACTGAAATTGCAGACTTTGGACGGCCTTATTTCCTGCCCCTATCACCTACAGATACAGTCAAGAAATCGTGTAGACATGTGTCTCTCCTCGTGTTGAGCAAATGTTTCTAGGAAACTCAGAACCTGTAAAAAGAATGGCGGCTAGACATCTGAATCAGCTCAATCAATGTTAGGTGACTATAGGCTGGGTTAACTTGAGTCAATCATCACCAAACTTGGTGTACATAAAGAAGCGTAGGTCAAGGTTAACCTGGCTAACGTTAATCAAAATCAGTCTATAGGGGATGCGAAAGCGATCAAGGGAAACTTTAAAGACTCATAACTTGTAAGCCTTTTGACGTACGATCATGGAAGATTCTTCACCCATCACCAGTTCCACGCTGAGGCTATCCCAGCGTTGTCAACCGTATGCAAGCAAAAAAAGGTCTTAATGGTCTTTGTCAGGGTCTTTACGGTCTGTGTCAGGGTCTTAATGAGGTTACAACAGGGTCTTAATGGTCTATCAGGATCTTTATGGTCTGCTGTAGGCTTGGCACCTTAAAATGCTGCATGCAGCTTTAATCAATATTATACTTATTACACGACACGTTTTAAAACCATGAAATGAAACACCCGTACCGCTGCAGCTCATCGCCCAGTCTCTCCGAGCCGTCCTCCGGCAGCACATGGTACATATCATCCTCCTCCAGTCTCCTCCCATAGCCCACTCTGAACAGAGGACCAAGCCAGCTGCACAGGAGACAAACACACGCGTTCTGCTTCAATTACATCCCCCGAGTCGGCGGAGCCCAAGCACACAAATTGAATAATACAAACAGCGATAATATATGCATTATTAACTATACTTTGATCACGCTTCATTCATTTGCATTTCAGTGTTTTTGGTTAAAAGGCATGCGGGTTATGCAGTCGTTGCAGGGAAGGTTGCGAGCCTTGCATCTCGCAAGTTGCTGACAGACTCAATGAAAGTTCCCACAGTGTCCTGAGCTGCGGCTTCATGGTTATTTAAAGCCCCCCGCCAGTACACCACGGGGACATTCCCTCCCGGGCACTGCCCCTGGACCGCTGCAGGGGTTGAACGTCACAAACTGCTGTCAACAAACTGTCAGGCTCGCTTTCTCACCAGAAGAAGATCTTGGAGAAGAGATTAGCTGAGGCTGAGGGATTATCCCTCCTCCTCCCAGGGTCCTGTAGCGGCACCTCCATGGAGAGAGAAACTGAAAGCAGCGACTCGCCGGCAGGGAGCGGAGTCTCAACACACTCCCGGAAGACAACGACACGTTTCCGTTAAGGGCCGTTTCATGGTACCGCCAGAGTGGCTCTCGGGGTGCGTGTCTGAGCGGCGTTGCGGAGCAGTGGCGCTGCACACTCCTCGGTTGTTTTGACCCTTTCCACCTGTCAGCTCGAAAGCCCCGCCTTCAGTCTGCGCATTGGTGGCTGGACCTGTCCGTCACTTGGTCAACGGCTTTTCTGTTTCTTTGACACATTTCGTTTTTCTGTAGTGTGCTTCGCTCTCTTTTTTTAGTTTTTATTTAATTTTATTTGTGTGTTTTTTTTCAATTCAATTGAATTTATTAAACGATTTAAATAATTGTACAGGCATAATGGGTATGGCAATAAGTCCCGCCTGCTAAGTTGCAGCTCACTTTGATTCTCTTTTCTAAATTAGGACTGTTTTTTCACACTTGTATTATTTCAATATTGTTTTGAGCGATTGACAAAAAAAAGTTAAGAATTGGGATGAACTGTATTCATCCCGGATGGAACTTTTTGAAAATGTAGGCCTATGGCGCGCTATGAAAAAAAACATGTCATCCACTAACAGTGCCACGGTTAACCCTAATGTCACATTCAGTCAACACACTAGGGGAATAGATGAACCAGTATTGAACTTTGTCACTATGCCACTTCTATCCAGGATTAGTGATTACTCCACTATTATTTCCATGTTAATATCAAACTAGGCTTTCCTTGCCCAAAAACGACACACACAACACAACATGAGACACAAAATGCCCATCCCAAAAGCTTCTCCCATTGAATGGCTAACCCTGCGCGCCGGGTGGCAGACAGCACAGCCCCCTAGGCGCCTTATCTCCTCACTTAGCAGCGACCAGAACAAGGCGAGATTCCCTCCGTGTCAATCATCTCAGGCGGGACACATGTTGTAACCACACTGTGTCGTGTCATCTACACGCCTGGCGCACATTTTATCACCCGTGACTTTCCATACGTGCCGCAGGGGGTATAGGCTCGCCCGCACGCGCGCGCGGATCTACGCCTGGACGCCACTCGATGTCAGGGGTGCAGATCCTGGCGCTCCTGGGGGGGCTGGTGGGACTGGGAGCCACCATCGGGGCCACGGTGTCCAACGAGTGGAGGGTGACCAGCCGGGCCTCCTCCGTCATCACCGCCACCTGGGTCCTCCAGGGACTCTGGAACAACTGCGCCGGGAACGCCATCGGAGCGCTGCACTGCCGGCCCCACCACACCCTGCTGAAGCTTGAAGGTAGGAGCACTGGGGTCCTACTGGAAAGAAGGGGATGTAGGACTACTGGGGTCTGACTGGGAGGAACGTGACCTTCTCCCTGGAGCTGGAAGGCAGGACGACGGGGGTCTTACTGATGCTGGGAACAAGGTGATCTTCTCCCTGTTGTTGGTCTGAGGTGGTGAGGGGAGATTTGTGTTGGGTTGTCGTTGCTGGGTTGTAAACGTTGGAGAGTTTTCATTGGAAAGGTCACATTGTTTCTGTTTTTTTTGTTTTTTTTAATGCTGTTGAAGTTCACAGTGTAATTACATGTTAGCAGCAAGTCACTATTGTGTGTTTTTTATACCGTCTGTAAACTATATATATAAGAATGTTATAACGTCCTATGGAATCCATTGATGAAAAGTGATGTCACCTTTTAATATTTATACATATGGCTTACAAACGGGAGTATCTTATAATACTGCACTAGATATACTAATAAATATGCATTGCATCCAAATTTGATTGGTTTGCTGTAAGGTTTATTTAGAGTTATTATATGACATAAAATAGGACATTGGATCATATCAATGATTCATCTCAAAGCTGATGGTTGACTTTAGTAAATGTGTACTTCTGTTGAACCATTGTGTTTTATTCAAATGAGACTTGAGCTGTTAGACATTTTCGGTGTTTGAGTTTTCAAATTCCAACTGTAAAATGTCCACCTTATATTGCTGAATTAAAACTCCACTAATGCAACATGAATGGGGTGATAAAATGTAAAACAAAAACTAAATCCAACGCCAGAAACCAAACATGACCAGACGACAGGAAATTAATTATTATTGTGAATCAATTAAGTCTGAGAAACTGTCAAAATGGCAAATGTATCCCTATGAGGGGTCAAGTGCTGAGTGCTTACGATGTAGTTTATAGTGAATGATTGAAATACGGATTGGAGACTTCATATTCCTAACAATCGACAGTGTGTTAATATTATGTTCAACAACGGTTTATATTTGATGAAAGTGTAACTATAACTTTCGAACAGTATTATAATCTCAAGTAGTAGTTCACATTTGATGTACACCATAAAATATATGGTATACATAATAAATCATAGAGCATATACGGCATAGATGCTGTATGACTCAATCTGAAAACGTGTCATATTTATTCACCTTGATTTGATCGTAGCCAAAAGCAACCACAAGATGGTGCTCTTCGTGAGTTTACACAAATATAAAGCGTTCAATGTTTAATAACGTTTTTTCACGTTTCCACTTTGGTGTGTAGCTCGTGACCGCTTCCTCTGTGACATGTTGAGTGTTTCAGCTCGTTGCTCACCACTGGGTTGATGTAGGGTAGTTACAACGGACTGTGTGTGAGAGAGCTGGTTAATATATCACCACTGCCATGGCTCTTTAGGTCCCTAACAAAGGTTCCGCTTTGCGTAATGCAAGGTTGACCCTCAATGAAAACCTATTAATGCTGTTGTTCTTTCATAATTTTCATCCGTAATGTTTACTTCAGAAGAAACACATTTACATAAACACACGCACACGCAAACACCCCCACAGAACACACACACATACACACTCACGCACACACACGCACACACACACACACACACACACACACACACACACACACACACAGACTGCTCAACACAGACACACACACAAACACTGAGACACATACAGATATACTGACACAGAGACCAAAGCACACCAAGACACAAACACACACACACACACACACACACACACACACACACACACACACACACACACACGCAAACACACGACACACACTGAGACAAACAGACCAACACACACACATACACACACACACACTGAATGCACTAGCAATATTAACTAATTGAGCAAACAATTGTCATAACCCATTATACATACACATATGTTTATTTATAAACACCCATATATTTTGACTAATACCACCCCCCCACCCCAGTCGGACAGAGGGGGTGTCTATGGGGAGTGGGTGGAGGACCTGAATATAGGCTACGTGTTTAGCTACAAACCCCTCCCCACGGAGTATACCCGGCCACAACCGCTATTGGCCGTCGATGGCAGAACATCTATTCAGAATATGTGAGGGGAGTCTGGCGGCCGGCTGTATCTCCAGCAGAGCGAGAGCCCCCCCCCCCGTTGGATCAGGTAACAAGGGATAAGGTCTGACTCCGGGGGGACTCACTATGAGGGCCACGGCGACACAAAGCCTGGGCTTTATCTCCTCCGGCAGGGTCCTGACCTCCTCCGGCGTCGCCACGGACTACTGGAAGGTGTCCTCTGACGACGGGACGCTCATCGCCACGGCAACCTCCTGGCCCAACCTGTGGAAAACATGCACACCTCGCCTTGGCTGGCCGCTCGGCCGGTCCTCCTGTTCTCCGATTCTGACCACAACAGACGGGAGTCTCTCTCTCTCTGAACCACTTAGCTTTCTGTTCGCTGCTTTAGGTTGTATATTCTACAAATCAGGTGTTCTATGTAATTATTGTGCCCCTTGTTTTGTACAAATGAGCCCATTTTCTTTCGACTGTATTGACGTGTGATTTCTTCCATGGTCTTCTAACATCTCTACAGTCCGGTGACCCACGCAGGTCGACACAAGCTTGTGTTATCGTAACCCCCTGACCCGACAGAACGTTAGACAAAGTTTAATAGGAATCACTCTCGATGTCCTTCAAGAACCGCTTGACCTCCTTGTAAACGGGTCCCTGTGTTTGCCCCTGTTGGCCCCCTGAAGGGATCTGCCCTCAGGGTGTTTCCAGCATCGTTCACTGGGTCAGGGGTTCACAGAACTCACCACAGGGGTCCAGACCAAGCCCCGACCACAGCGAGATATACCAGCATCCAATGCGGAAGTGACAAACAATGCAGTTTTAGCGGGTGGCCACTACGAGGCGGTACCAAAAGGGAGCAATTCTTTGTTGACTCACATGTTAAACAGGCCGTTTTCCCAGTCTTATTAAACCTATTTACAGCCTGGTCCAAAAAACCATTCTAGTCAGTATGTTTGTTTCATATCTCCATGACAACACTGAGGGGGGTGACATTTATTTTTAGGAGGCTAGTTTTTATTTTATTGGAGGTTAAAATGTATGAATAATTAGGGGCGCGGCCTCTTGAGTGACAGCTAGCTGCTGACTCTCACTCTCTGTACGTCACCTAGATGGGCGTATCTCCCGCCCCCCATCAATGTGGGGCGGGAGATCAATGCCCTTTTTTGGTTAAAGGAAATGAGGCGGAGTCAAACTATGACGAGTCAAACTAAGATTGCGACGCACATAAACCAAGAGAATTGGATGCAGTTGGAATAACTGAGGTCTGCCCGGATGCTACATCCATTTTATATACTATCTATGGTCCAGATCAAGGGTGGAAGTCAGGTTAACTGACCCTGACCACTCCTCACCTCACCCTAGAGCAACTTACTCCAAATACACTGATGGTCATGGCTGACACGTTGTCTTCTGCTTTGCATGCAAATGTCTCAGTCAGTCGTTGACCTCGTACAACAACCGGGCGGTGGAACCTAGGGGATGACCATGATGTTATGGATCATTCCCAACACGACGGGGGTCATGACACGTCTCCTACTTCTCTCTGCAGGCTACGTCCAGGCTTGCAGAGGATTGATGGTGGGAGCTGTGTGCCTGGGGTTCTTTGGCTCGGTGTTTGCCCTTGTTGGGATGAAATGCACCACCATCGGGGGAACTGACAAGAGCAAAGCCCGGCTGGCCTGTTTCGCTGGTGTAAATCTCATCCTAAGCGGTGAGCACACACAGGGTTAGACATGGTGTGGGTCCAATCCAGCAGCCCCTAAATCAGAGTTAGAGTCTCAACAAGGCTCCGCAGGCCTGCATCACACAGCTCCCCCTAACCCTGTTCTCTCCTCCTCCTCCTACCGTCCTCACCGCAGGGCTGTGCTCGCTCACAGCGTGCTCTCTGTACGCTCACCGGATCACCGCAGAGTTCTTCGACCCCATGTCGGTGTCTCAGAAGTGAGTTCACGGTCAGAGACATCAGCATCAACACAACTTTGAGCGATTCTTCAAAAGCGCCCTAACTCCGCCGTTGTGTTGCTGTGTGCGTCCAGGTACGAGCTGGGGGCCGCGCTCTTCATCGGCTGGGCGGGGGCCCTCCTGTGTCTGGTCGGAGGGGTAACGCTCTTCTTCTCCAGTGTGGGCTCCTGCACCGACAGGTTTGTCGGTGGAACACGTCACGACACTGAATCGTTTTGACCGCCGTCCATTCTGTCGAAGGTACGGCGATTGTCGGTCGAGTCGACGCGTGCCGCTGAGTCCCTGCTTTGTGTCTCCGCAGACGGCCCAAGACGAGGCACGTCTACAAAGGGGCGGGGTCTCAGTCCCATGTGACGTCGTCTACCCGGGGGCCCCTGAGGCCGGCCGGCCAGAGGCCCCCCCCAGCCGAGGGCAACGCCTCCTCCCGCACCAAGCACTTTGACAAGAGCGCCTACGTGTGAGAGGAGCCCACGACTTTAAGGGGTGTTTTTTTAAAACAATTTAATTTTGATATTTTTTTTGTAATGTAAAAACACATTTGATAGTTGTAGTGTGAAACACTTTCATGACACTCGGATGACGATGGCTGCTGTAGATTTGCATATTGTGGTCCAATATTTTACATGCTGCAAATTGTATAAAGATATGTGATATAGTTTACTTTCTAATCGTTTTCTAGATGCAGCAGTTTTCTAGAAGACGGCTTTCTTAAATAGCTCCTTTGTTCTTTTCTATAGGGTCACCGTAAATTTTTATACACATTTACTTTATTCTAACAACTTTATTCTATAACATTATTCTTGTACAATGAGAAATAACTTTGAAATATAGTGAAGGAGAAACACACTGAATGTTTTTATAAATGTTGAAGGTTGTGTGTGAATAGAAATAAAAGGAAACGTTTTCAAAGGTGCGTGTACGTATTGATGTTCTTTCAGCATGTTCTAAGAACAGACAAAGGGAGTGTTTCCTGTAGTGTCCAAGTGAATAAAGGAGCAATTTATGTTGAAACTGCTGAGAAGCAATTTCAAATTCCTCTCCATCCCTACGGAGAGATCCTCTCCATTAGAGTATCATTACATCACCTATAACACAAACCTCTGTTGCGGTGCGGTTGGTGAGAACGAAGCTGACCGATGGATGTCGAGCCTGTGGCGTGTGGGCCGTGCGTCTCGGAGTTGACTGTCAACACAGAGGCGCTGCTGACACACCGCCCACATCAACACACGGCACACTGCGCAAACACACCCGTCGCCCTCCCACCCTGCCCAACTGGAGAGGTGCACCAGCCAGCCTCACCACCCCGGCCCCTCCTCGCCGTTCCGTCGACGCCTCGCTCTGCTCTGCCCAGGTGAGACCGAGCGCCCCAGAAGAGCCTTTTCTTTTTTACTTTATCGTCTTTAACGTCTGTCTCCTGTTGACCGACTCGGAGCGAGGGACGGAGGGACAAGAGCCCGGCGGCCATGAGGAAACGTCTGATCCAAGTGTTTGGCTTCCTGGCCTCGTCGCTGGGCTGGCTGTTTGTGCTGTGCACCATGGCCATGGACTTCTGGAGGATCAGCCAGATCGGCGGACAGGGCGGATCCTGGATCATCAAGGTGGCCTGGTACTGGTCCAACCTGTGGAAGGACTGCTACACTGACTCCACCGCTGTCACCAACTGCAGGGACTACCCCGTCCTCTGGTCCGTGGCCTGTGAGTGCTGTCGTGCAGGCGATGCGAGTTTAACGGCTGTGTTCATCATGGATGGACAAATGCGTTCTATTAATGGGGACGGACAAACACGTCATTGTAAAGTGTAGCCCCATAACTTAATGTTGTCTGTGGGGCCTCCCACGATATAAAGAGGAAATCGTGTAAGTTACCGAAGATCATCGAGAAAAATGGTTCACAAAGAGGCGTACTCCCCAATGTTTGTAGTGTTCCTTGAGTTATCGCTAATGTGTTTATACCTGAATTATGCCGTTTGTATTGGAAGGTAAGCTGAATTGTAAGCCGTGTTTCCCCCCCTTCCAAGCCTACGTCCAGGGGGTGCGAGGCCTCCTGATGTGTGGGCTGACTCTCGGCTTCTTCGGGGTCGTTTGCTGCTTCGCCGGTATGGAGTGCACCTACATCGGTGGAGCGACTAAGACGAAGGACAAATTTCTTCTAGCCGGATCTGTGTTTCATTTCGTCGGAGGTAAGGACGGCATGCTGGCTTCGTTCAACACAGAATCACAACAGCCTGCGCCGTTTTGTGATAACAGAACAAATGTGTTTCTTTGACCAGGCGTGTCTGACATCGCGGGCTACTGCCTGTACATCAACCGAGTAGCCAGGAACGCTTTTACTTTGAATCTACAACCAGGAGCCCTGAGGTATGCTTTACTCTACTGCTGCTGGAAGGCCTTTAGCAAGAGCTAAAGCCGAACACATAACTCCTGCGAGGTGGAAGACAGGGAGCCGTTGCGCATTGTGTTGTGTATTTCGC